>NC_136600.1:8627234-9062234 GCF_910589615.1 Taurulus bubalis
CTCTCTTCCTCCATGGCAGGTTTGATGAAAACATTTCAGGTATTTTTTAAGCCAATAGGTGGAATGGGTACGTCACATATCAATGAAATGTAGACTCTACTGTGCTGCCAAACCAATAAAAAAAATAAAAATAAGTATGGACCATGGACAATGCTATGCTAGCCTTGAAGTTAAGACGGACTAAAGCCCCCTTTAACAACAGATCAAACACAGCTAGCTAAGACCTCCAGAGTCATATTTCTCACCAGCTTTCTTTTTTGAGGCAGGGGCTTTGGCAGCCTGATTAAGGATTAGATCCTCAAAGAAGTTTCTTCTTTCTCTGCTGGTGGGGACCTTGACATGAAACACCTCTCCGTACTCCATCCGAAACAACTCCTGCACCTGATACAAGAAAAGTGAAAGGGGAGAGAAGACTCATAGATGAGCATTGTGTCCTGTCGAAGAAAACCCCTTTTTGAATATTTGACTTATTGACATTATTTTCACACCACAACAATGTATTAAATGATGTGTCCTCATGTGTCACCTCTAAGAAAACAGAAGATCACTCCTATTTTTCCATACCTCCATACTCAGTTGGTCATACTGCAGGTTGCACGTAGCCAGAAGCAGTATCGGGGCAAAGGGAGGGATGGAGCTGAGCAGGGAGAGGAAGGTGGCTCTTAAGGCCGGACCCACTGTTTCCCACCACTGTCCGATGTGAGGGATGTACAGGACACTGGGAGAGGTCCGCTTTGCTTCAACAAAGATCTGCGGAACATATGACAGACACAATAATGAATGGGGTGTTTTTTTTTGCTAAATCTGAATGTAAAACAACAAATGAGCATACAGCACAGTTGCACTTTTCACAGAACATGATGGGATGATAAAAAATAAATGCAAAAATCAAAAAAGGTACGGTGAGGAAATTAGAGATTGGCGAGAAGACTGCACAATGGCAGAGGCCCCACTAGTGACTGCTGAAAAAGTTCCTCTTGAATCTGCAGGATTTCCTCTGATTTCACCAGAATCCGACCCGGTGGTACAGTGACAAGCATTTAAAATAACTATATAGAAATAGCCAGCTTCTCGCTGATGGTCTCGTTTACTTATGTTGGTCATATAGAGGCATTTCATAACCACTTAAATGTTCTGATAATAACTTAAAGTAAAAAAACAAACAAAAGAAAACATTTCCAGGTTACAGCTTCTCTCGAAAGTGAGGATTTGTTTGCCTAACTCCATTTTATGTTACTGTAAATGTAATACATTTGGGGTTTCTGACTGAACAAAAGAATACTAGACTCTTCTAAACATCCCTTTTGGTAACAGATGACTCATTCACCACTGCCACAATGGCTGCCACAGTAACTGTGGCAGCCATTTTGGCCAGTGAGGTCCACTGAAAAGGACACACTGAATTTGACACGCCTGCAAAAGGAAAGACTACCATCTAGTCTATCTCATAATGAATCAAGGGCCTGTTTAAATGCAGAGGACCAAACTCGAAGACATGCTAAGTCATTAACCCTATGCCCACGGGGGCCGCGGTATGACACTAAATGTTTCTCTACATTTCTAAAATATTCTTAGCGTCGCGATAATACATAGCAGAAATATCATTTTACGTCTGGCAGAAAGCAGAGATTTCCTGCTTCCGGTGCCTGCCCAGACTAAGCGCAGCACTATTTTAAACCCATAAGACAATCAAAAGGGCAGCAGTGTGTCGTATGACGCTGTGCCCAAAAAGTTTTGTCAGACGAAATACTTCCCTAGGGCGAGGAAGAGGACTCCCGTGACCACGAGGAATATGCAGACAGGAGGGATCCATTTGAAGATGGGTAAGTGTATTTAGATACTAAACTTTGTGTTGCAATAGCATATTTACGCTAGCAGAGTGAGCATGTTTATCTGCTCCCTTTCTGCTCGAGTCTGATGTAACGCAGGTATTCACGTAGTCTGTTTACGTTCGCAGTTAGCACAGTTATCTCATGCTCTGATCATAGTCCCTGCTGGATCTTTGTTACTGTTTTGGTGTGCAATCGTAACTTTCTTTCAGTGAACTTAGTAGTGACCAGTAGTCATTTATTTTACAGAGAGGGTCCACATCTGCAGCAGTGGACAACATGCAGCTTCGCTCCAGCCACTACCAGCACCTACGTCGTCGTGAAAGACTGACGATGACCCAGACACTGTTTACCAGGTAACGTAGGTACACAGCTCCGCTGCACATGTACACCTGTGAACTGTTCAAACTGTGTGTAGTTAGTATTGACTAGTAGTCATTTATTTTACAGAGGATTCACCACCACCAGCCCCTCTAGCACAGCCATCCCCACTTCTGAACATGTATATTGTGTAAATATATATTTTAATTTATAATACATATTTGTATTTAAAAAAAAATTCATTTGCACACACACCCCATGAAGCTTTATCTGCAGCATGAAGTCATTTCTCAGTCCCATTTTTATCATTTTGGTGAAAGGTGTGACACCACATTTCTGCTCAAAAAAATTATAATTTTTCTTTTAGTTTTAGACATTTATTTACATGTATCTACCATTTTATTCATATACTTCACTGCTTTTGTCCAATTTCCATCACCAAAACAGAGTTACCGCCTGAGTAAAGTTAGGTTTTCACAAGCGACATGAATAATTTCCAAGAATCTAGATTCCATTTTTCAGCTTTAGTGTCATATTGTTTTTCTCTTTACACTTTTGCCTTATGACAATGGTGCCTCATTGTATAGATAGCTGAGATTGTTCTGCAATTTATGATGTAAAACATGGGTATGTATCTTTTATGCAAGTCGCTTAAAAAGGTGAATTTAAGAAATTATGTCAAATCGAGAAAATCGACAGAAAATGACCTCAGTGTTGGAAGAATATTACAAAACATGTACATTAATAACAATTAAACAGTGTATTATGCTGTGGACTGGTGTCTCATTTACCTGAGCACAAGTCTCTTCAGGTGCAGTTGAGCTTGCTCCAAACAGCACGGCCATGTCCAGTGTGTACACAGTGAATTTCTCCAGCGCGTGGAGGACAGCAGGAGCCAGGTGGGAGCTCTGACCTGAACCCAGTCTGCCCTCCAACAGCAGCCTGGGACGGTAGGAGGTTGGGTGGCTCAGCACACTCCTACACACCGATAGCAAAGATAAAGGGAAAAGAAGTGAGACAACTACAAGACCCAGGAGTACATAGTGTGAATAGAGAACAGTTTTCCCATAAATAAAATAACAACCAACATTTTGATTGAGATATTATGTGAAACAATATATTTCATAACAAAGACAGTAATAATCTGAAAGGATGAGGAGACAAATTAACCCCTGCATAACACTCCTTCATGAAAAGCTGCTCACAAACCTGTTGAGGCTGATGAGTCCCTTTGCAGCAGGTGTTATGAGTTGGGAGTGAGAGGTCTGTCCATTGGAGCAGACTTCTGAGTCCTCCTCCTCACTAAACATCAGCTCATCCTCAGACACACCACAGGCCGCATCTAGGAGATAAACAGTGTAGCAGTTACTCCGGCTGCCCCAAAAGGGCTTGTCAAATCAACAGTCAATCTGTAATTACTTATGGACAAATAGGAAATTAATTTGCCATATGAACAAAACAGACGAGCAACAGAATAAATTAATGCAAAACCAGAGAAAAAGACAAAGCAAGACTGCACCTTGTTTTCTCTTCTTCTTTAAAGCCTGCTCAGCATGAGGGAACAGTCTGCTGACCGTATGGAGGATGTTCTGTAGGGTGGCGCTCAGAAGAGGACGACTGGCCGGTATCAGGGCCTTGGCTGGTGACACTACTGCCCTAATAATCACAATTAGCATCATATTTACTTTAAGAACCATAGGCAAGAACCAGGCACTGCAAATGTAAGAATATTTTTTTATACTTAAAAAAAAAAAAAAAGCAGACAGCACTATCATTATTTTTTAAATTTTACTGTTAGTTTGGTTCTACCTGTGGGCAGCAGGCACCATCTTGGACTTGGCAGACAGAAAGTCTTTGCTGGTGATAGCGATGGACTTGACGTCAAGCACAAGTTTCTGAGATGAGAAGTAGATTTGTGGGTAGCGGCGTCGTAATGCACACAGGGCAGCCTCTGAACAAACTGCCTTAATGTCTGCTCCGCAGTAACCTGGAAAAACAAAAGACAGACAGATTGGAGACAATCAGTATACAATCTGTAGTTGTGGGTGTTTCCTATTTAAATGGATGGAGATAGTTCAGGTTCTGAGACACAGGTTTTGTCCTGGGCTCATACCAGTACACTTCCAGTAGATTTCTCAGATTTTTAACCAGCTATATAGTTTTGACAATTTAAACTTAATGCAATTTATATTTGTACTGGCGGCATTTAGCAAGATGTGTATTTTTTTCAAGCTGATGGACCACTATTTCTGCGACATTATAACGGACACATACCAACACATGTATCTGCCAATTCTTCCAGAAAAGTGTGGGAGGGTGGTGGAGTCCACTCTCTGGTGTGGATCTTCAGAATATCATTTCTCGCCTGCCATACAATACAACATCACAGAGAGTTCAGATCATGTATTTCCAAGCTGAAAGGTTTTGACTGTTTTAGCACAAATATTATTTCAGTGTCAATTTTCTTTCTCTCATTTAATTTCTGCCAAACATTAAAGGAAATCTAAAGTTTCTCACCTCTCTGTCTGGGAGGCCGAAGAGGAACTCTCTGTCGAAGCGCCCTGGTCTTCTCAGTGCTGGGTCGATGGAGTCCAGTCTGTTTGTCGCTCCTATGACAACAACCTCTCCTCTACCATCTAATCCATCCATAAGAGCCAACAGGGTCGACACAATGGAACTACATGGAAGGGAAAAGATTTAAGATTAAGTTTTCCAATCGGTCAACACTATCTATCGGTGTCAAATACAACCGCTTATCCGGGTTCATCATCCGCGAACAGCAGAGAGGCGATCCCGAGACTCCCGAACCTGATTTTCTCCGCCTAGATATCCTGTTCGTGAAGATTACGAACAGGACCGGTGATAAAGGGCAGCCCTGGCGGAGGCCAACACCTGCCGGGAACGTGTCTGACTTATTACCGAGGATACGATCCCAGGACCGCTCCGGTAAAGAGCTGGTCCACTGTTCCACGGCCGGCACGGAATACACACTGCTCGTCTTGAATCTGAGGTTCGACAAGCGGTCGGAGTCTCCTTTCCAGCACCCTGGCATGAGCTTTCCCTGGGAGGCTGAGCAGTGTGATACTACGATAGTTCGAGCACACTCTCCGGTCCCCCTTCTTGAAGATGGGAACCACCACCCTGGTCTGCCAGTCCATGGGCACCGTTCCCAACCCCCAATGCGACACTGAAAAGGCGTGTCAGCCAAGACAGCCCAACAATGTCCAGCGCATTTTACACACTAGTCTACAGCTGCAACTAACGATTATTTTAATAATTGATTGATTATTTTTTTCGATTAATCGGATAAAAAAACAAAAAATCCCAAAATCATTCATTTCCAACCCTTTATTCAAAAACAGAACTAACAGTGCAAAACATCTTCAGAAAGCACAAACAGGTTGCTCCTTGAACATCCCTGAGCTAAATAAATAAAAAAATTGACTAACACTAAAAACATACACATGTATGCTTTACATCTGCCAAATGTGAGCCCTTTTTACTGTAATTGATCTCCTTGGAGCACAGGCTGCATTTAGCATGCCCTGCTTTATCAATATTTATGAAATACTGGGACAGTGGGAAGCTGCACTGCTCCTCTCACGTCTGTTTGGACCTCCAGCTGCCTTAAACTCTTTCATTCACATCATCTGACCAATATCTGGGTCTCTTATGACCACGACATCACGTAAGCCCAACTACGTGATTTGCTTCATTCTACTTTGAGTAAAAAAATAAAAACCTGCAGCCAGATCCGCCAGTGTGCCGGTTTAACGTTAACGAGTGACAGCACGAACTGAACCAGACCGGGGGGTGACGGCATGTTTCATCACGTTACGTTTTTTTACAAGCAAGACTGAACTGTAACGGAACATAACGAAACTTTAACGCAAACACAACCCAAACACGTTAGCTAACGTGATAGCAAGCTGACTAGCTTCCATTAAAAACAAGTTTGAGGGAAATGAAGACCCTGAAGACATCTTAACTCTGATTGGCCAAGACTCGACACGTCAAAGATGTTCTATTTTTGCGAAGATCACGATCTAAACTTTTCTCAGTGTCTCACTCCAATCTCAGACACGCTGGCAGGCCAGTTGCTCTGCTCCGCTTTTTTTCTTCTTCTCTGTGACTTATTGACCGGCGTAATAATCGCGCGACACAACGAATCGATAATGAAATTCGTTGCCAACACTTTTGATAATCAATTTTATCGATTCGTTGTTGCAACCCTACACTAGTCTCAGTACAATCACCAAAAAATGTGCTGTAAAACATAAACAGGGGTACTGCTCACCTGTGGATCTGGTCCTGACGACTCGACCTGACTGGAGCCAAACCATCAATCTCATCGAAGAAAATGATGGACGGACGCATCTGGTACGCCTAGAAACCATTCAATAAGAATTCAATCAATTAAAGATTGCATTATCTTTAGACCTGATACTTGTTAATGTGAAGGAATTTAATAAATTTATCCTAATCTACAAGCGAGTGGGTTGAAATCTAGTGAGTTAACTTGACAACAGGAAGACGGGGGGGAAAATGTACACTCCATCAAGCCCTAAAAGTGCATCGTATGTTGATGAGGAGTTTGGTTTACCTGGTCGAAAAGCAGTCGCAGCTGTCTCTCGGATTCTCCTACCCACTTACTGAGGCAGTCAGCTCCTTTCCTCATAAAGAAAGACACCTTTCTTTCACCCTGACTGCACTCATTGGCCAGCGCTCTGGCTACGAGGGTTTTTCCTGTTCCTGGAGGACCGTAAAATAGACAGCCCCTGAAGACAAGAGAAAATATGACAAGAAATTGGGATTTTAATAGGGTTTACCAGCCATTACAATCGAACCATAATCTTAAATGGTAGAAAAGAGACTAGAAAGCCTCAGACAGAGAAAGGGTTAGATAGCTTTGAACTAAAATTACAACATGGGACGTTTGATATACAACTTATTTGACATCATAGGTCTGCTCTTTTCGGGTGTTTGATTATTTTTTTTAACATAGTGAATGAAATAACAAGTCGCATGAATGTAAAATAAAAGCTTAATCCCATGTTACCTTGTCAACACACACACACACACACACACACACACACACACACACACACACACACACACACACACACACACACACACACACTATTTACCTGGGAGGCTGTATCTTGAACCTCTCAAAGACTTCTGGGTAAAGGAGAGGAAACACCACCATCTCCTTCAGCGCTGAAATGTGTTTGCTCAAACCTCCGATGCTTTCAAACCGCACCTGGATGACAAAAGGAGTTATGTTTAGATTGTTTGCTCAAAATATAACTACTGACTGTAAAAGCATTCATTTATCAATATTTTAATAGCAGGAATACAAGCTTTGTTTTTGTCTTCAGTAATTACCATACAAAAAAAGTGTTGTTGGCTACTTTTTTTCACAGGCTTTGAGACTGCGGCTTTTACCATAGGTACCATAGATTTCCATAGGCTAACTACCATAGTGCAGTGTTTTAGGTTTTAGAACAAGGCCTTCAATGACATGTGTCCACATCAGGTGCAGACTGGGGAAGAAAAAAAAAGTGTCCCGGGAGTTCCTGTCTGACCCGTGCATGTATTGAACACGGCGCTGCCCACGACACGGCGCGTTCATACAGACTGTCATGTGTGGACAGCAGACGCTCATTCTGCTATACGGCCGATTTCTTTGCACTATTACAGGCATGGAGGTCACACGGTGTGGACCGACCTGCGGAGCTGTTTTAACCTTATAAGCACCAAGACGCATATGGTTTACCATTTTGTATTTCCCCCTATTAGCAACTATAAAGTCACAGCCCCCGTGAACAGCGCACCCTCCGCCTCTCCAGCGCCATCTGCCTTCTCAGATGCAGCACCCCCATCTGCATCTCCAGCAGAACCTCCAACAGAACCTCCAGCCAGCACCACCCGTGGCTGGAACCATCGGGCTATGTTAATCCCTTTGACAAGAAGAAAAGGCGCGGCCACTGTTCCATGACGCAGTGCTCGCCTCGCGATGTTGTGCACCATGTTGTCCAAATAACCACCAAACAACCAGTCACATTTAGTAATAACGAAACAAGCCAAGAACATTAAAACACTGCAGTGCCACACACACACACACACACACACACACACCCAGCCAGCCGTCTGACCAGCCGTCTGACCAGCCGTCTGACCAGCAGCAACAAAAGCGCTGTGTATAATTAAATACGACTGCAGATTTATTTATTTTAAGTAACACAGCAAGCATTTAACTCACCACATGCCCGTAATCCTCTGTGCGAAAGGCGTCATTAGTAAAATCCACCAGCAAGGTAGCTTCTAGGTTCTAGGTAGCAGCTAGAAGTTTCTAGTAGCTTTGTGCCCCTTTGACCAATCACAGCGCATGTTAATGGTCACGCTGGCCCGCTGACCAATCATACATCTACGCCACCTCGCAGGCTCTGCACGTCAAAGAATCCGCCCAGTTTGTCAAACTAAAGATCTGATTTGTTGAAGACTACGGCGTAGTGTAACGTCCGCAGGAACGACCCGCAGACGTTGGTTGCGTAAACTTGCAGGTTTATTGCACGAGTGTTCACAGAGTTGGCAACAGGCTCTTTGCTAACAGCAGCTCCGGCGTAACAGCTAACAAGCTCAACTAGCAGCCCCACTTTAGCATAACATCAACAACACAACGTCACTATATATATATATATATATATATATATATATATATATATATATATATATATATATATATATATATATATATATATATATATATATATATATATATATATATATATATATATCAATGCAACTCTCTGTTTGCGCAGCCCCACCTGTAGATGCAGCTTACCGTCTTGTCAATGTGCATGGGGTCCACATCAGCAAGGCTGGCTCCAATCTTCATCCTGTCCTTGTGGACACCCAGCAGATCGTCTTTCAAAAGGTTCATAGGCAGACATCTGCAGGAAAAACATGAAAAACATAAATACACACTTTTCTTCGCTAATATAGTGAATTTTTACAATGTACTATATTCTGTAATCTTTTATGGTTGAGAACTGTAAATGTGTTGACATTTGTTCAAAAGTTGCTTTTTAAATCTTCTGTCTCCCGCCTTTGCTTTCCACCCATGTGCTGAAGAACACTTTCTGTTGTCTACCTGTACCATATGACAGCTGCTGCTCTCACCTGTTGACTGACAAGCTCCTGTTCTTACTTCTACGTCTCTGGAATTTATCATCGTCTGAAGATGAAGAAGTGGAGTCACTGCTGTGGATGGCGTGTTTCCTTCTGCGAAGGCAAAGGAAGCAACATTATCTCTCGCCCTATCTGCATCATTAGGGCTATCAGCTCATCAACAACAAAGAATCTCAACCAAATTTAGTTAATGGTTGTTTATTTTTTCAAAATATTGTTTTGTTATGCTGTCCTCGGCAAAAACAAAAAGGTCAATGCCAATGATTGCTAGTGAGTACAGACACAATAGTCACAACAAAACACTATTACAACTCATTAGTAAGTATTGCTGTTTTTCATATAGAGTAATATGTATGAATTTAGAAAGAAAAGGTCAGTATTTGATTATGTTTAGTTAAATCATCACCATGCATGAACAATACAGTAAAATACTGGTAAATAAAAAGTCAGCTTTCAAACAATGGCTGTTTATTTGTTGCAAGTTCACAACAGTACTAGTAAGGACAAACTAACACCAACATGGACAAGTTGAGAGGGTCTTACCTCTCAGAACTACTCCTGAGGGCGGGATGAAGAGAATCAGAAAAAAAAAAGAGGGGGAAAAAAGCATTTTACATGCAGTGATAATACCAATGGCTACTGGAGACAGTGCTCCGAACCACAGGAGGGAGATTATTGTGATTCTTCGAACGGTATTTCATAATGTATTTTATCAGAACATCGAGTGTTGCTGAGAAAACAGATCCCTTAATAGTAGATGTTTTGTTTCTCAATGGCTGATGGCAGGTGTCTGAGCTCATACTAACCTGATGGTTCTTCTCCTGTTGTAGGGGCTCCTGGGGGCCGTGGAGCTGAATCTAAACCTGCGTCTGGTAGGAGACGAGTGGTCCTTAAAGTACATGCTGCTCTTCCTGGGCTCTCTGGGTTCTAAGATACAATGACAAACATCAAACTTGATCAAATGTATGAAAATGCGAAGAGGTTAGAAGTACAGTATTTAACTGGATACATTCATTCAAAAACCATTAGTAAATTAATCAACAAAGAAAGGCTAAGTATTGAATGTCATTTATATTATTTATTTTTTGACAAATCTAGTGCTAATTGCCAAAGAGGGGTATGCGAGATCTCCAATTAAGTCATTAAAAACCAACTTGAATGCTATCAGTTGTAATATTGGTTGAAACAAAGAACACTAAATAAAAAAAAAGCCCTGGTGGAATTTACCTAATTTTGCATTTACGACCAACTGTCATTTTCATGTGTTTCAGGCAGCGTATCTGCTCTTATGCCGTGTTCACACTGGACGCGACACGAATTTGCGGCGCGACCAGTTTACATGTTAAGTCAATCCACAGACGCGCTGCGGCGCGAATTTGCGGCGAGATAGACGCGTTGGATGCGGCGCGAAGAGAACGTTTGACCTGGGGCGAACAAAGCGAAGGACGCGGCGCGAATTCGCGTGAGTTGAATTATCCCAACTCTGGCGGAGAAATCGCGTGACGCAAAGTTGCGGCAGCCAATCAGCGTTGAGAATCAGCGTTGAGAAGCTCCGCCCGTCACCACCGCCGTCTCCCCGTTTCTGAATGAAACTGCTGCTGCTCTGCCTGAACCAGCGCTGGTAGCGGCTTCATTGAGACGCTGTTGTGGGACTACGGATAATATTATGAACCCAGACACCATGGAGTTTGATGTTCTGACATATGTGGAGTTTACACAAAAAGTATAAAGCAGAACTAGTGGTTACTTCCATGGTGGATGGCATAATCGGTATCGTTTTACGGAGATACGCGAGACGCAGTTCCTGGAGGAGTCGGTGAAATTCACCGAGCTGTGTGCGGCTACGGATGATGTTATGAACCCAAATACGAGGGCGTTTCATGTTCCGACATGTTTGGGACTTCCACAACAAGTATAAAGCAGAACTAGTGGTTATTTATTCCATGGTCGATAGCGGAAATGAAAGCTTCGTCGCTTGTCTCTCACAGAGGCAAGCAACAGAGCTAAGCCACGCCCCTTTGGTCGCGCCGCGAATTCGCGTTTGGTGTGAACACCCTCTTTCTACTCGCGCGAGTAAACTTCCGCGGTGGATGCGGCGCTGCAAATTCGCGTCGCGTCCGGTGTGAACACGGCATTAGCGTTCCTGTACAATTTGAGGAAAAACGCCTATCCAGGTATACCCAAAGTAAATTGGAAGCTGTACTTGAACTATTTGGAGTAAATGCATGGTCTTGGTCTCTTTTGAAAGGTAACAATCTGAAGCTTTTTCCCGCTCAATAGTCAGAATCACTTTAAGTGCTGCTGACACTGAGTTATATAAGTTTGAACACACTAAAGTATAAGGTTTTTATTTC
Organism: Taurulus bubalis; assembly: GCF_910589615.1. Classification (NCBI taxonomy): domain Eukaryota; kingdom Metazoa; phylum Chordata; class Actinopteri; order Perciformes; family Cottidae; genus Taurulus; species Taurulus bubalis. Next base: position 8,638,933 of record NC_136600.1, read on the forward strand.
CGCCTGAACATTTCTTTGCAAATAGATGCCTGTAGATGACTATAAATGGGACTTATGGACTGGAAAACACAATGGGACAATAGCCTGAAGCCTTATCTAGTCTAAGTAAAAAGCAGATAACAATATCTTAGAAAATGAATATTTTACATGTTTTTCTAATGAAATGTCTAGGCGTTTTTCCATTTTGAGACTGAAAATATTCATGATATATATACTATATACCTATTTAAAAGGCGTATAGTCTTGCAAACGTATAGAGGTACTAGTCATATTTACTACCAGTATTGCTGACACAGAGTTCAAGGCCAAACTGAACCTCTATCAGCAGCTGTCTCTTCTCATCAAATTGAAGGCTGTTGGGATTATTCCCTGCCCCCTCTTCCTGGTATTCGTTTTTTAGGCAATTTCATTGGCTGTACGAAACACCTGTCATCTGAGCTGTATGACGTGACAGGCTTGATCCACGTAAGGAGACAGGGGTTGACTCTGTTCTTCAACGTAGCTTCTGGTTGGGTAATGTAGCCTGTCAGTCAGGACATGAAGCTTCTATTGGTTCAAGTGGGGATCCAATAGAAAGCTTAGATTTCGGCGGTCATTTTGATACTGAGTTTGTAGTTGTGCTCTCATGCAAACTTGCTTTTCTGCTAAAAACAAAGCTGCTTTCTTTCATATCTTCCAGCTGATATGAAATGATGCAACGCCAGTTGGTGGATATTTATGGATGTAATCACGTGTTTTGGACTAAATCTTTTATGGGATTTTTTTTTGTTGGACCTTTACGACGTAACAACGCCGTTTTTGTTGGAATGTTATGGATTTATGGATCAATATGAGGCGTCATCAGTGAGTTGCCTGGATTTTGCTATCGTTTGTTTGTTGTTGTTGTCTGACAAAAGTCTGGTTTGTAGCTGCTGTGGTAGTCTGATCTTGAAACGGATTACACAGCTGGAATCACAAGAATCGTAGGTTTCCAGAAACATATGGCATTCGTACCGAACTCGTACCAAACTATAAATAGGGGGTACAGTGTACACTAGAATGTCCAGTAAAAGACGCCTGCGGTGGGGCAGAACGTTAACAGGTTAAACAATATGATCGAGTTGAGGAAAGGCATTACCATCCAGTGGTGCCTGGTAGCGAACCACAGTCTTTCGCTGTCGGAAGTCATAACGCCCCTGACTTTCTTCTTCCTCATCCTCTTCTTCTTCTTCCTCCTCCTCCTCCTCTTCATCCACTTCTACATCTTCTTCCTTCGCTTTGTTGTGATCATCCTCATTCCCTCCTGTGAATTAGGAAAAGGGGCAGAATTATTATTTCAAACAATTTTGTTTTTGATTAGGTTATAAAGGGGTACGTCTGAAATATGCCCTGTAGTTAGTGTAGTAACTTGAAGCATGCAGCTGTATAAAATTGATTTTATTTTATTAAACCTAATCCATCTCACCTTGATTCTCTTCCTCGGTGGCTTTAATCTCCACATCTGTCCTCAGAGACTTGGTAATTCTGCTGCTGGTGTACACACTGAGCTGCTGAGAAGAAGCAGGTCAAATGCTGATTAATTCACAGTTTAGAAGCTTGTTAAGCATCATCAAACAGCAAAATCACCTGCCGTCTACATACACACGAGGTGTGCACAACACAACATAGAGCTTGAAATTACGTTTATTGTGTTTTTCTTTTTACCTCTTCTTCATTGCCCCTATCTCTGGTCCTCTGTCTACGTCTCTTCTTTTTCATGTCGTCCATCTTCTGGAGAACAGCTTCAGCAGTGCTGAGAGAAACATCAGAGGAAAAACCTGTTAGAGTTTATCAAATTGTATCTCTCAACTACTTTGTATGTCAATATGTTTGTTAGAAGCCACTGTGATAGGCTCAGCTTTATTGTGAACTGAAGCAGTGAGGTAGGAACCAAACGAAACTGGAGTGATTGTTGAACTCACTTGGTGATAAGGCGGTCGTAGAGCACTGACTGCTTACGGGAATCCAGTTTGTATCTGGTGATTCGGGAACTACGTCGCACTGAGCGATCCTCTTCTTCCTCCTCTTCTTCTTCTTCCTCCTCTTGGCTCTGGAGATCAAAGCGACTTCTCTTGGGAGTGGATGAGCCCTCCACCTTATCTGGAACATCTGGGGCAACGGGAACATTTATTATCAGCTTAGTAGTAATATTGACTCTCAAACACACCAAATGCTGCTAAACAAGCTTCGTCTGCGAAATAATTGTCATAATAATGACACTGAAGCGAACTGTACCTGCTTGCTGCTTGCCACTGGATGTTTTTCCCTCTCTCTGCAACCTGGAAGATTTCCTGAAAATAAAAAAATTAAATTAAAAATGTCCTCATGTATATTCTCATTATTTTAGTTTGAAAAATGTGCATAGTAATGTAGTAAATTATGCATAAATATTATACTCCATTCAAATGTTATATCGTAAGCATATATTTGGAGAAGTTATTCATCTTCATAAAGAGTCACATGGTTAGCAGCCAACATACAAAATTTAGAAAATTATCTTGACAATTAATAATATTCAGGTTTCAAGGAATCTTTTGACTCACATTTTTCCACAGTAAAACAACCTTAGACATGCTCGCAAAAGTAGGCCGAGCGCATTTCATGTAAAGTTTGCTGGGAAAAATCTCCACTCTTTTGACTGCCAGGACAACAACACTCGTACCCCTATAAGAGCAGCTGGTTAAAACGTATCAATAACATCTAGGTGAGTGGGCTTGTATTACCTGAGGCATCCTTCTACAGAGTTGGCTTCATTCACAGGGGAGCTGGTCTTTGGCTCCATGTCGGCAAAAGAGACCTCTAGTTTAACTCTCTGTCCTCGGGTCCTCAGAGAGTGATGGAGTCCACTTCCCGCCTCCTGCTTCATATCCGCATGTCCCTGCCACAAAAAACATTGTGAGTTAAAGGTTTACAGCATATGCACAACTGATGAGTGTCTGCTTGATTGAATATGAAATTCCCATTAGTCATGAACTGAACTTCTAAGTCTGTGCAAAACTGAAGTGTACATGATACACATCATTTTTGTTTTACTGTTCACAGGTGACATTATCAATAACCTCATTTCTTTGTCAATTTCTTGATGCTTTTGTATATTGGATTTGAAATTATATTTTAACAATGTGTAAATGTTCATTCAACATACACGCATGAACTATTCTTAATATAATATATATAGATTGTTTAATTACTAGAAATACATTCGTTTTTCCAAAATATATAAATATATTCATCTAACTGCAGAGACCAGACTGCACATCTAATAATAATAATAATACTTTAATTTTATATAGCTCTTTTTGAAATACTCAAAGACGCTTTACATAGAACGTCAATAATTGAATTTATATTATGAAGTAACAGTTAAGCCTGATACGAAGTTAACAAAAGAATGAATTAACACATACATCCCTCCATAAAAAAAAAAACACATTTACCAAAACAAACCACAAAAACAGACACGCTTTACTCGGCAACCGAGTAAAGTAGAGGTATAACATAGGTGTAGAGGTATAACATAGGTGTATGGCCATGACACATAACACTAAACCAAACAACACAGTATAAACTGTCTGGCTGTGTAAATCGATAGACATGCGAGTTTGAGTAAACTATTAACTACAAGCGGAACCGTTAAGTGACAAGGTGGCTAGTTAGCTTAGCACGCTAGCAAAACTAGCACAGCAAAGTTATGCTCATCGATCATTTATACACCAACTAATTAAATGGCAATCTAGTTGTTTAATCAGCCGCCTCGGTGTTTATCCTCACATTCAGCATGTTGCTTTCCAAACTGCTGAAGCTGTCATCCATGGCCTGGGAGGACCGGGTCAGCTTGGCGGACTTTCTGTGCGACGCGGGAAGCAGGGACAGAAACTCGGAGCTCGCGTCCAACTCCATCGACCTTCTCTTCGGAGTTGGTGCCACCGGCTCAGCTGCGGCACTGCCGCCGCCGCTGCTGCGTAGGATCACCATCTTGACACTAAACCGACCTTAGCACGAACGACGGGTAAGTAGCCGCTGCTCTGCCTTGAGCTTCCTAATGTTTACGGTGCCGCCAACATAGCACAAATAACGGTATACACCCGCCAGCTGACGAACACGAGCTCCTCACTAAACCCTTGATTTCTGGCGCCAGAAACGTCATCAGAGGTTGTGCGGTAAGTGCCTAAGCACGACCGCCAGGAAAAATAGATCTCTTGGCAAAATTGTGAAAGAAGCCTATGTTATATGTTTAAGTGGTAGTATGTCATACTGATTTGACCACATCTACGACGCAGCTCATTTTACTATTTGACTGCTGTTTTCATTGTATCAGTCGTGGTATATGTGTTTAAACAGAACATGAGCGTAGGGATACAAACACAATTTGAAAAGGTGTACCGGTCTATGTTAGAGCGCGTTCTTCACTAAACTGCGCACTAGCGCGCGCTCATTATGTACACAATGTGGAAACCTATTTCTGCCACTGTAATGAAAAAAATAAGTTCCTGTAAGTCATTATTATAAGATACTCAGAATTATGACTTACTATCTCAACTTGTGATAGTAGTACCCATCTTACTACTATTCATAACGTCTGTTATTTATAGAAACGGTCCGTTTTTTCATAACAGAGCTCTGCTATGAGATACAAAGTCATAACTATGATAGGCTAATTCTACTGGCTTCCCAACTAGCAAATAATACAGTTAAAGATTTGTATAACCTGCAAAGCCCTTCACAACCTCGCACCTTCATCACTTTCTGACCGCTTGCACCGACATCTCCCGCCTGCAGTCTTTGTTATTGCTTCTATCGTTTCTGTTTTTATTTTGAAAAGTGCTTTGAGTACCTTCATTGCTATAAACTGACACTCTCCAATAAAAGCATTGTAATTCAAAACAGAGTCAATACCAGCTTACCATCTTTTATTTGAACAAGTGACAGATACCAGAAGAGAAAATACAAACTCTAGAATTGCTTCTAGCCTGGAAAAAAAAAGTACATTGTGTAAAACTGCTGTACAGGCAACCAGATCCTAACTGTAAAATCACAACACTTTCCATTGCATCCTCTCTTTTGTTGAACCTAATTACAAGTGTTTGAGGGATACTAATTAAGTGCAGTCAGGAGAATAAAAGAATCACTGTTCAGGATGAGTAAATCCCCCCAGACCAAAGATCTTTCTTGTCTTTAATAACTGTTCGCCTCATTACCATTTTAATGTTGTGATTTTTTTACATGCGTAAAGCAACAGTTATTGATTTGTAATCCGATAGCATTGCCTTTGCAACAGTAATGAGAAATACAAAAATTGAAGGATTCAATGAAAGACTTGAAATTTCACTCATTAGAGGCCACATTCCTTGTCATATACACAGCAGCCAACTGCCACATTTTACAGTACCAGGGTATGAGTTTGACAACAAAGCCGATTAGTTATGTGATAAAAATTAGTTTGCCATCTCACAGCAACTAATTGAGTTTGGTCAGTTCAGTTGTGAGTGGCAGCCCAAGAGCTGTGCGCACAAAGGCTGTCATTTCAAGCAAATTAGCTCTGGGCATAATCCCAAAGAGGCTGTCTGATTCTACCAGCTCACATTAATAATTTTGATGATGGGGAAGTTATAGCCTCTTGTGTTTTCAGGACAGAAACACATTATGGCCAAACTCCCTAAATAACTGGTCTACAATAATGAGACACTGTTGGCTACTGTGCTGTTAGGTCTTGAAATGTGGCCATAGAGCGCCGTCATCAGGGAGGGTGTGTTCACGCAATGGCTGCCAGGTAATCTTTCACCTCCGCTGGGGTGAGTCTTTTGAAGCCGGCCTCGTTGCAGATTCCCACCTCAATGTTCTCCTCTGTCATCTGACCCTCAAAACTCTCCTGAAACACAAATACAGGATAATGTAAATCACTGATGATAATAAAATGAGATTCAATACCTCAGGTATTATTTTATAACAAACATCATACCTTCAATGTCAAGATGGCTGTGTGGATGGCATCTTCCAGTTCCAGATCGTTGTTGTACCTGGAGAACAAAACCAAAGTGGTCAACAAGCAATCCGTGTAGTGTGCTTCAAATGAATAACTCAGTTGTGAGCCCACTGTCCCAAGTTTATTTATTTATTTATTTATTTATTTATATATATATATATACACAAAAAATTACATAAAATTGAATATCACCATACCCATCACAACACAATCAGGTAGAGGCAAAACTGTTCTGACATTGTTGCCTAGCTAACTTTCCCTTGGATGCAGTGATTGAGTTTTTAAACCTAAAAAAAGTGGAGTAGGAGACAACCATGCGCTAGTAAAAGCGCCAAAGTGTGCGTTGAGGAATTATAAAGAGAGCTGTAATATATCTACTATACTTATTTACTTTTGTCATGTATTTGGCAAGATGGGCCTCTGATTATTTATTTTTTTTACAATCAGTAGTGGGCCTTAAGTCACAAAAGGACATTTATTGGGAACATGCTTCATTAGAATCAGGTCAGAGTAAAGCTTTTCATGGTTTTCCATAAGTGTAGTGAAGAAGTTACCTTCCTGGTTCCTCTTCATTGTGTGCCAACTACAAATTAATTGGATAGTAAAGCTTCCATGCATTATTCAGTGTTTATTTATAGATCACACTGGGGCTGTAAATCATCTGCATCATCAAATTGTACAAAAAGTTTTTTTACACTTGTTGACAATTGATTGTTGGAGATTGGCCACTGACCTTACATGAATACATTTGCTGTCCGAAAGAAAAGGTTATTATATTCATTAAACAACAAAAAAGTTATTTACTGTAAAGTCTTACCTTTTTTCAAGGAATGTTTTTCCATTAACGTAGTTCTTTCCCATGGCGGTGGCTTTCCATGCAAAGTATGCACCCTGCCAGTCAAAAACAAAAGGATAAAAATTAAGCTTTTATGACGACGGCCCCTGATGCAGTCCCAACACCAGATCTGGAGCACCTGGAGTCAGAGCTCCACAGAATATAAAGGCCAAAGCTTCCAGTGTTGTTCTCTCTCTACCCTGTCGGCACCTGCTGACCCTTTTGCTTTACTTAGCCTTTTTCTTACACTTCTTACTCCACAAATCCCTCACACTACATTATCCAAGCACATCCACATGAACACTGCTCATTTCACTGACTAACACACCTCACAACCAAATTCACTTCTAAATTGTTATAATAAATAGTTTGGATTATTTGGGATTTTGTCATGACCTGTGGGTTATGACACATAACAGCATTATGAAAAGTTAGGATCCCAGCAGACTGAGGCTACGTCCACACGTTTTTGTTCCAAAAAAACAAAATGACCGCATCCTTTGAAAACGCACATCACCATTCACATACACTGGGCATATGCATGACGGTGTAAACAGGAAGCAGATTTTCTTCACACTGCAGTTGGTTTAGTTGCAGAAAATACTGCAGAGGATGAACGGCAATGGCGAGAAGACTAGAGTAGAGATTTCTTTACTCAAACTGTTGCTGGAAGACCTGGCCGTTTGTTTTCTTCTGGAAAAGGGTCATCTGATCAGGGCGCTACAAATCAGGGAAGGATACGTCATGACCGCTAAGACCCAATAAATTAGCGAACGCGGGTGAAAACGTCATTGTTTCCCAACTTATCCATTTAACCAACTTAGCCCGTCCACATTAGAACGTAACACAGTTTTTGTTTAACTTATCCACCCTCAGTGCTCTAAAACTTTGGCGTAGTGTGGATGCTCATTGTAAAAGTAGCAAAAGATATGTGTTTTAAAATGGAAACGTAGTAGTGTGGAAATGGCCTCAAGCTCTTTTAAAATCAAACAATTAAAAGAACAAAGTATTTGAGGACAAATGTTGTTATTCAACAAATATAAGAAAATAGTAGTACAACATACAGAGGGGTCCGACTGGAACAGGTAGGGGTGGTCTTCATCCCATCCAGCTATCAGCAATGAAACACCAAATGGACGCACCCCACTGGAGAAGAACACACATTAAATTAAACACAGATTAAATAAAAAATGTATACTGAATACATTTCACCTCTGAAATATAAAAGTGATGCAGTGTGTGTATTGGTGCATCTTTGTGAATACCCACCCAGACTGTGTGTACTCCTGCATTACAGAGGCCACTCTCTGGACAAGCTGACCAGTGGGGATAGGCTCCTGGTAAACCAGGAAGTACTGTTGTGCCAACTTCCGGGCTCGTCGCACCAAAACCCTGAAAGGAAGACATGACTCATTAACTTATCTGTTCGTGAGGTTCAGTAGTCAGACAAACTCTGGTGGCATCTCCTAGATGTCTCACATGTGGAGCAAATAAATCGTGGTTGACGGTAAAATATGCAAACCCTCAACAAACAGATATAGACCTGATGCTATATTACTCACTACTGCTATTATATTGTTTTATCTGCTTATGGACAGTCAACCAAAAGTTTGCATTTTAAAAGTTGATCATCACACAGATTTTGCTTGTCCAAAGTTAGGAAAGACAGCAGAGATGCTGGCCCTCTGTTTTACTTCCAAATGCAGAAACAAAATAATCCCCACCTGTAGTCGGGCCCCATGCCGCTGTAGACCATGCCTATGTGTTTGGTGATGGGCTCCACTTTGTGGACGCTCTGCTCATCATACAGAATGGACTTCTGTTTCTTCTCTGTTGCCAGGACAACTCCATTGGAAGCTGAAAATGAAAGAACAAGTGTTTTCACAAAATCCTGGCCAAATGATCAAATGTCAGGAGAAACGCAGCTCACAGAGAGTCGATACAGCAGACATTGTTTTCATCCAAGTCAAGATTTCATTTAGCATAATACACATTCCCCTGCAGAGTCTTGTTGCATCCTCTGAAAACAAATCAGACAAACTAATATGGCTGAATTCACTTATTATGTCAGTGATGAAATATTCTTAATTCCTGCTGAAGAACCAAGAGCTGTATGTGATCCCATCGTGACCAGCACTCTTTACCTTTGATGCCGACTGAAGGAGCTCCGGCTGCTACAGCTGCCAGGGCATATTCAATCTGGACCAGTTTACCCGAAGGGCTGCGGGAACAAACACGTGATGATGTTGCAGTACAATTCACAAAGCTACATGCAAGTACTAGTATAACAGTTAGTGCATCCCGACAAACGAAGGCGAAACTGAAAGCACAGGGTAAAACAACCGACTCATCTGAGCTAACTTGGCTAACGGTGAGCTAACGTTAAGTCTCACACGTTAAATCACATATAACGTAGAAACAGGATTCGTTTCGGTCTATTCGGTCAAACGCTCAGGAATAAAAAACCCTGCGGTGACATTTTATCATCGATATGAAAAGAAGAGAGTCGCTAGACTATTTCATTTAGAAACACGCTAGCCGACAGGCTAACAGTTATCATAGCCGATTCATTCCCCGGCAATGACAGTGCATCGACTACAACACGGACCCCAACAACCTTATTTTCACATAGAAATAGAAAACGGTGCAAACTGTTTGAAAAGATGCTAATCAACAACATCTTCAGGATGAAAGTTTGCATGCTATTTTAAAGTTGCATGGCAATTTTGATCAAGTTTACCTAAATGTGGTGAGGGAGAAACTATAGCCTCGTTCCGCCATCTTGTTCTTCTTCTTCTTCTCTGTGTTGGCGGAAGAATTGCAAATCCACTTTAGGGGCTTATACTGCCACCTAAAGACTAAACACTTTTTTTGTGGTGGATAGTAGTTCAAAATTGTATTAATTGAGGAAGCATATGGATAAGATATCCAATGCTTATTAACTATATTTTATATGCATAACTCTGAATCGTCAATAATATTGGACCAATGCCAGCAATCAGGTGTTACAATACGAGAAATTACAAATGAATCTGGATCTTTGTTTACGTCCCATATCAACTTTATCAAAGTATTATCTGAAATAAAACAATATATAATGAATGTCTCTATTAAAACACGTATTTATTGAATGACTTTATTTTACATCCTAAAACACATTGTAAAATGTAAATCAATGATATTGCTTAATAGGGTATATGTTACAGTGGATATCACAGTATGATATGGCAAGCTATTTAAAAAACATCGCTTAGGAACTATTACCAATAGGGACAATATACTATGATAGTTCAGACAAAGTACCGTCATGTTTCATTCAATAACTGTAAAAACACTAAAGAGTGAAGTTTGACATTTGGCCGCTAGGTGGTAGTAAGACGCCGGAATTCATCTTGCCTGCTGGAATTCAACAGAAGAAGTGTGGTTTGTTGTCGCTGTTTGATGACGTCTGAATCTCAGTGACCGTGAGCTGTTTGACATGTTGAACGGGAAGGAAGCGTGCTGACAACAAAACATGATGAATATAGCTGCTTTGGTGAACAGCCTCAGATGCTCTTTGCTACACATTGAAAGCAGACTTCTGCAGTCGGCCGGACTGACGTTAGACAGACAGCTGGGTGAGTTTACTGACCGCAGCTCAGGACGGCGTCTAACGTACAAACACACACACACACACACACACACACACACACACACACACACACGCACATACGTACACACACCCCTCTCTCTCTCTCTCTCTACATTTGTATCCTTGGGTTGCAGCGAACAGCAGGTAACAGTGTTTTTCCTGTGTGCAGCTCCGGCTCTGGCAGTGAATGGCCCCGGCCTCCTGCCTCAGCTCGACAGGGAGGATGAGCTGGAGGAGCAGCACCGCGACCCGCAGCAGTCTGCTGGCCTGCTAGACGGCATCCTGTGGATGGCAGTGCCCAAGAAGAGGCGCACGATAGAGATTAACCGCACCAGGAGGAGAGCCGACAGCAACGTCCTACAAGTCAAGGTACAATGTGGATCCTCCCAGTTCACCTAAAAACCTAACTTTATATACATTTAGTTCTTACTATCTAATATATATATATATATATATATATATATATATATATATATATAAATAAATAAATAAAGGTAGGGGGTATCAGCTGTAACTCCCCCTGTAAATTTAAACTTTAGTTTGTGTCATGTAAATCTTTAAAAACTACATTAACAAAACTCAACAGAAACATTCTGCTGCAAATATAATCAAATGTGTACTCGGATAAAGTTGAGTAGATGCAGCACCAACAGTGTGTCAACAAATTACTTTTGGTATTGCATACAAACACAATAGAATATGTAAAGACTTAAATGTTATTCAATTCAATACAGGGAAGGGAAAACTATCTCCGAAATGTTTGACGGCATGGCGGTATTACCGGCTGATACTTGCTGCTCGTTGGCTGAATACACGTATATCAATATTGTTTAGAAACAGTCTTGGCCTTCCGTTGTTTCATCCACCGTTCCTCTGCCTCCCTCTCTCAGAACAACACCGAGCCGTGTCCAGAGTGTGGCCACTTGAAGCAGAAACATATCATGTGTGGCTTCTGTTACGCTAAGGTGTGCAAGGAGACGGCTCTGATTCGGCAACAGATGAAAGCGATGGAAGGCGGCCCGCTGGGGGCCCCGAGCGTGGAGACCGTCGTCCTGTACGAGGGCGAAACACCAAGTGAGCTGGACAAAGACAAGAGGATTGTGGAGAGGGCCAGGAAGAGGCCCGTCTGGTTCAGCCAATGATGCTGAGATTAATTAGAGATTAATGCTGCGCAAGATGTAGACCTTGAATTTGACACATGGCTAACACACACACACACATACACACACACATTCTTTATATGATGTAGGAAGCAGCATATTTTGTCCAGTCTGGTATTCAGTAAATGAAGGATGTTGTAGCCGTTTTATTTCCAAAGCAATGATTTGATCAGCACTGATACCAGGAGCCTTGATCAATACTGCCCCGTCAGACATGTTTTCACTTATCTGTGAACACACTGTACTATAGCAACGCTGTGTTGGTTTAGGGACACAAAGTCATTGGAGATTTTCAGTATCGGACTCATTGTATTAACTCATATTTTCGACTGAGAGAAATTTACTGTAAATTTGGTTGTTTGTCAATAAATCTATTATCTGAAAGATAAATATTGTGCATCTACTTTATTCATCGTTTAAATATAAGTGAGACCATGCAATGTACAGGGCAATGGTTGCATTAGTTAAATAGTTGAAGGTGAATGACTGCTTTCACTTCATGATACAATGAGAAACGGTGAAATATATATATTTTCATGAACTGTGCACCGATGTTATCTGCATAATAAAGGGGGATGTAGAGTGTCAGCATCCTATAACTATGTATGTATGTATCTCAATTCCAACTTTTTAAATGGATGAAAGTTTAATGGAAAATAGGCACAGGCTGTTTTCTTTAGTGACACAAATGTGTTTTCAAGGATGAAGAAACTACACGGCATGTGATGTCAAACATTTAATTTAGAAACCTGTGCAGCTCATATTAAATAACATTCATTCATGTCGAATATCATTCCTTATTAAATTACCTGGCTAGTGATGGAAAACTAGTCAGGACTCAGCACCAAACTCAAGTCACGAAGTTCTGGCTCTTGTGTGTCGGGAACAGACTGTTTTTGCTGGGATGAGTCCAGCATACCTTCCAGTGCCTCAGTGACACCATCATATACCCTCTGATTCAGTTTCACCCTCAGCTTTGATGAAACTGTCGCTGCCAGCGTCCTCCAAAAGAGACAGAGTGATCAAGGTTTCAAATGAGCTTCAGAGCTGTGAACTACAACATATCATTAAGTCAGTAAAAGGTCAGAAATGTAGCGTGGAATCAAATTGCTTTATCAGCAGTTACACATACAGAAGTCAAGCAAGGTCCAAACCTTTCCCCACTTCCTTCCATTATGAATTATATAAAAAGACCCCGGTAGCACATCTGTAGAGACTCTACTCACTATCACTCATTATTCCACATTCGCAGAGATGTATGGAATAACGAGATACAGCTGAGAGTAGACCTATCGCTAAACAAATGCACTGTGTCTATGCTGCTAGAGAACTTTGCTAAATACTCAGTCAGTCACAAGCATGTATTTTACAAGATGTGGTTTAGGATTAATGAGTTGGATTATGACTGTCAGTCAGTGATCTGATTGCTCTCAGCTGTTTCCTTCCTGCGACATGTGGTCTATGTGAGAGACATTCGAGGAGCCGGAGGATATTTGTTTTGACCTAAATCCATGTCCAGATTGGTCATTTCATATTCCAGTCAGTATGCACACTTATAGTATGGATGCAATCTGGTGGGCTCGCGTTATGGAAAGAGCCAACGCACATTTTCACATGAAAACCAACCTTCAGGATGCCTGGAGTGATGACATTCACGACAAAGTGATGCAGAGGATTAAAAATAGAAACAAGGCCGGGTATTTAAGACATTGCAAAACGCACTCACATCTCAAGACTACTTGGTACACGCATTGATGATGACATGTGATTTGATCGCCTTCTGAATCCGTTTCTCTTGAGTCAAGTCAGAAAGGAGCGAAAGTGGACGTTTTGCCTTAGGCACATGCTCACTCACTGACATCTACGCGCTCAACACAACAGCACCATGCACTGTGTGAGCAGAGGAGGCTGCTACCTGGTGAACTCCTACTGTGAGCTGCAGGAGGAAAACCAGTGGAAGAAGGAGAGCTACCAAGAGTGCTGGCTGAGCCTGGTCCTTGAAACGAGGCCGCAATACAAGTATGTTGTTCCCACGTTGGGATTCATCTTTATTCTAGATTAAATTCTGTACGAGTCACTGGAATCTTTGTGAAGTATATTCATAGATCTATGTGTGCTAGTGCTCAGTATGTTGTGACAAGCAGCAGGATAGAGAGGGTCAAGGACAGCAGAGCAGCATGTGTTCTCATTATGTACGCTGTATTTTGATTTGGAGCGTAAAATCCACACAAAAAAATAATAATGTTTTGTCTGGTGTGTGTAATGTGTTCAAGGCTCACTCTATCAGAGACGGACAGCATTCGAAGAGAAAGTTACAAGCAGCAACAGGTGGCCGACTTCCTGGTGGAGAGGAGTCCCAGCCAGACACTGAGGCTGGGCAGCAACAGCAGAGTCACGACGGAGCACCGGCTGCCCTTCTTCAACACCAGCCAACTACGTCCTGCTCCATCCACCTCTGGGTGCACAGAACAGCCAGTGGGTACATTACATAACGGAGTGGGGGAACAGGAAGTGACTGCCACGTCCCGGGAGCTCGGGAAACCAGTGAACTTCAGAGCCTCGTGTCTGATGTTCTCACCGAGGGAAAGCTGTCATCGGGTGCAGAGGAGGGAGTGAGGCGAGGAGCTTGAGAGTATTTACGAGTTCAGAGTGTAGTGTGGCCTTTGTTGCCGTAATTTACACACTGGTATGAAAAAAGAAATGTTATTTAAGGTGTATATTGTGTGACTACTTTAACTGTGACATTGACCTTCTGATTTATGTAAGTAAAATATATCTAGGTAATATGATGTTTTTAGTATCATCCAAACAAAAGACATAGACTTAAAAAAAGAAGGATTTTCTCATAATTGAATTACTAAATTATTTCATTTTAAAATTTGGAATCATGCAGAATTGATGAATCTATAAATCATGTGCGACACTTTGCAAAATAAAAAAAGTGATGTACTGTACTCAAGATGTGAACACATTCTGACACAGATTCTTTGTTCATCCTTAGTGATTTCCATGCTGAACAAAGCTTCACGAAACAATGTCTGGAACCTCATTTTTCTTACCGACTTACACAACATTAAAGTTAATAAAACTGTCCTTTTAGAGAAAATACAACAAATCCCTTTTCATAGTACATTGGCTCTGATAAGGTTGGGTAGATAAGTGTTCTGTAATTCACCAATTATTTCCATGTATTTCCTGTTGCATACTGTTTATTATGAGTTTCCACATAGCTTTCATAATAAATGCTCATTCTTTAGGATAAAAACACAGCAGCAGCTCCACCCTGTGGTAAGACAGTGGCATTTAACGGGACCAGATACTATACTTTGCTAAATGTAGACGTACACGATTCTTAAAGAGAAAGCAAGAACACAAAATTAAGTTCTTAACCCAAGTATTTATTAGGATGATTTCACAGAGTGATCAGAGTCAGTACATCTGAATTCATGGCATCATATCCAGCACCTAATCACCAAGTCATCGTCCAAATAAAAACACAACAGCATAGAGAAGCTTGGTATAGAAATGCTACAGCTTTAGTTGATCCTTTCAACACACTAGTGAAGTGTGAAGTAAAAGGGTGCTATTCCACTATTTTAAAAGAGCAGTATTGTGGTAAAGTGTTACAGTACTGACCACTACTTTGTGCTCTATTCCCTTATTTAGATTCACATGCACCTTCAGTGTCCCGTCTCCCTGATAGTTAAAAAGATCCCGCAAACCTGCATTGAAGACTATAAATTAAAATCTAGTGATCAGAGACTGATGCACTATTCTATTGTCTTGGGATCATGTATCATAAATGGTCACACACACTTTGGAGTGCAATGAGAGATGTGATACGTGGAAGGAAACCTGCAGGTCCCACAGATATCAAGATAACCCCCTCCAATAGCCCTTCAACGTATTAATGTGTGGTGTCAACACACTACAGAGGAAGACAACGATAATGTTTTCCATCAAAATAACATGTCCTCTTGTTAATGATTCCTGGTTGTATTGTTTAGTTTTCATTGTGATTCATTTCCTTCCTGAAGAAACTTGCAGCAACAAAGGGGTGTTACACTACAATTGGGAACACTTAATGGGAACTCTAAATTCATACCCAAGGTCTACATCTTCCAGCCCAACAAAATATGCACCGAGCAGTAATTCATGGCACTCAAAGAATGCGAGTTAAATAGTACATTTTGTAAAAAAGAAAAATCCACCTGAATGACCCATGTACATTTTCATCATTACACATTTTCACACAGTTACTTTAAAGCTAATGAGTCTTAAAAGGCAGGGTTGGTAATCTTCTTCAGAAAGATTTTTTATATTTTTGTTGAAATTCTCATTGCATCCCAACAGCAATCAATATATAAAATGCTCTGATACCAGAATCTGGTATCAGTGGCGGGCTACCTGCCTGTGGAGTCTTCCACAAGATGCAAGCTTTACAGTCTTGAGCACCAACGATAGCCATGTTCGTTGTTTATGTTAATATGGATATTTTTTGTCAGTGTTGAAGACCTGGCGACTTTCTTGCTAAATGTAACAACTTTTGGAGCTAAGGCTGCTTGCAACTCTCATTTGAAAAATAGTTGGCAACACTGGGCTGTGTTTTTCCGTTGGACAATATTTAAAAATCTAGCGTCCTCTTGCTGGTATGGCAAGATTACCAACCCCAGCTTTAACTGAGGCTTCTGAAGTAATGGCACTATTTTTGCATGCTCCAAACCTGACTTAATATCCCTTCTTTTCTAAACACAGAGATAACGGCAGGAACTTTCAGATGTTGAACATCACCTTATTGGGGTTACTTCTTGTGTGTTTCCATGACATCCCAATCACGTAAAGATAATAAAAACAAAACAAATACATGCATTTTCCATTTTGGATCCACATACTTTTAACATTTGTCAAAGTCAAATGAAAAACCAAGGTTCGTCACTTTGTTTGAGACTGGAATTTTCCTCCAAATATAGCCTCTTCGGCTCTCTTGTGTTTCTGGACGGTGACCTGCTGCTGCCAGTACTTGAGGTACACCCACATGAGGCTTCCATTCTTCCTCTTGTCCACGTTTAGCAAGTCCGCACAGTGCTTATCTTTCCTAAAAATATCCTTCAGGTCGGACTCTAGATCCAGTTCCGTTCCGATGGGGTCCTTGACGACTTTAAGCAGCATGTTCTTTTCCATCTCCAGCCGCTGGTCCCGAGGTTGGATGAGGGAACAGTAGGCATTCTGGCGCTCCACAAGCTGACCCTCGAGCTCCTTCAGAGTCGTGTTGGCTCTCCATTGCCAGTCGTTCTCTCCTTCCAGGGCGCGATGCAGCACAGCCCCTGCAGCGCCGGACCTTACCTGCCTTTGCTTCTCTTCCTCCAAGGACTGGCGCTCCTTATGAGGGAGAAGACAGCGTTTTGGTTTACGCAGGAGTGGCTACAGTTTTAAAAGGGAAACATGCACAATAGCACTAATGGTTTGCAAGTCAAGATTTTACCTGATGCAACTGTTTTCGTTCTTCCATCAGCATTTGGCTCTGTGAGATCAGGGCCAGCTTGTAACCTTTGACCCTCAGTCTCTCCTTCTCTAGCTCCAGCTCCAGTGTAGCCGCTGCCCTGCGCCTCTCTGTCAGTGTGTCCCGGTACCGTGCCTCCAACTCGCTTTTTAGGGTGGAGACGTCACTGTCATACTGGTCTTTAACTTTCTGGATCTCTCTCTGAGACTCCCTGGTCCAGATCCAACCTGAAGGCATTGTGGGAGTTGTTGAGATATTTAGGTAATTTTTACGCATCCCCTTTCCGTTTAAACCAAACCCTGTAGCTTTTTCTTGGATTTGTTTTGTTTGTTTGGGGCTGGTGTGAAAGCTGTCAATCAAACCCTGGTTTGGTTCAACAATCTTAACTGAGACCGCTTGAAAAGGTTGGTCTCAGTCCGCTTTCAAACGGACTCTGGTGTTGATAGTTTGCGGTGTGAAAACAACTGAACTAAACACAGGTATTTAGGGTAACGTTAAACTACAAACAAATAAAATCCATCAACCTAACCCTGTCCCAGGTCGGTGTTAATTAAACCTTCGGAAGAAGGAGGACATGTTTTCTGATAAAGTCAACCCTTGCCATTTTACAATCTCGTAAAAAAAAAAGAGACAGTCCCAGTGAAGATGCATACATTTATACAAGACTGTACACTTCCCAGAGGGTTAGTGTCTCACACAACCTCAAGCAGCTTTGCAGGAGCACAGTCATATACATGAAATAGCTCACATGTTCTCCGATGTTCAATTACCTAACCACAGACACACGACTTTGTGTAACTTACGAAATGCAGCCAGTCCCAGCATTGGCACCAGCAGGGAGTAGCTCCATTGGTTGCCATCACGGCCCCCCGCCCCCCTTCCTCTGGGGTCTGGTTGGATGTTCCACCTGGGGGGGTCATTCAAGTTGTTCATGGAGACTACTGTGACACACAAACAAAGACACACAGGGGAGACAAACACGTAAGGGATAATTGACTCCTTTGAATTTACAATATAGCTAAGTGTGAGAGTGCCAGTCGCAACAAAGTTACAAGGTGGCTTAGCTATGAACATAACCAGACACTTTTTATTAGTTAATTGCGTAGTCTCATGTTTCAATAAACACTGAAGGTCCCGCGTATCCATTGAATTAGTTTCACCAAAACAGCGCGACAGGCAGCAAAAATAAAACCGCTCTGACGTGAAGTTTGACATTCCAGCTCACCATAAACAAGGCTAGCTGTGAGCTAACATGCTAGCTGGCGTTTAGCTTGCTGGCTCATGCTCTCTAGAGTATTTAATACACAAACATAACACGGGACATACGGATGTTGTAAGTCCGACTACAGGTCGGCGTACGTCTGTAAGATATATGGTGCTGTGTCTCACCTTGAATGCAAAGTCTAGGTCACTTATACATTTGTTCCCTGCACACTCTGTTTGCTTATACAATATTACGCTCCAGCAGTCCATTTTTACCGACTGGGGGTATTTCATGGAACGTCACTATAAAAACCCCATTACGTGTTATAATTAAATGTGTTGTGGGTTTATCTGGAAGCATTGTGCGAATACAAGTACTGTCTGTTCAGTTTAATTACGTTGATACGGGTCATAAAGAATACCCATGAGGTGGGACATAAGTGACATCCCCGTTCTCGGACAGTGGTTTCTCCCATTGCTACGGAATATCTTATCCCCGCCGTGACTCAGAATCGCCCCTTCAGCTGACAATATGGCGAGTGTTCGCGCTGCCTCCCAACTCCTCTCCAAGAGGATGCTGTCTAAAACCAAAGCAGTGAGTATTAATATTTGGATAGTAAAGCTTTCATATATCTGTATGCGATCTGTTTTTGTGTGTTTTACGCTGAACGGAGGAGTTCTGCTGCACAGCTTTCGTAACTGGCAGATTCCGACTTGCGTAACCTATGTTATGTAGTTAGCTGAGGGTGTTTCAATGTGACACCACAAAGAAAAGCTATCATGCCAGTTCAACAAGTAGTTATATGTAGCTGTGCCATCTCTAGTTGTTTCTCTTTACACACAGAAAGTAATGTTTTCATTAAGCTGTCCACATTCCTGTGGTTTTCCAACATGGATGTCCCTTCAGTTGCCCTTGTGGAAAACAGTTGTAGCCGCTGCGTTAGCTAGCCATGTGTTAAAGGAAACGATGCAAAACTACCCAAAGGCACCTAAAGGCAAACTAATTTGACAACCATCAGATCATTGTTAGGTACAAACGTCCATCAATTACAAAGTGCGCTAACTAATTACGGATATGAATGCTAATGTATGGATTGTTATGCAAGTGTTACAAGGAGTATAAATGTAACGTTAAAGCTTTCTTTTAATATGGGAATAAATATGGCAGTAGTTATATAGGCGGGTTTTTAAAGGCGTGGCAATGGTGCTGCTGTTGTTTGATTTCCTCATTAATATTTTTTTTTTTTGTGCCAGGTCCCTGCCGCTGCAGTTCAGGGATCCAGAAATTTTCACTTCTCTATCTATGGCAAGAAGACGAGTACCAAAGTATCAGATAATGTGAGTTACGTTTTCTCTTCTTTTTTTTAAATGTAAGATTAACATGTATTAGGGTGATTAGTGTGGATGCATGTTAAGGTACAGTATTGTACATTATTTGCTTTTTTTAATCGTAAAACTCTGAGTCTGTACGTGTTTATTTTGCTCATTGGATGTCAATATTAAAG
Organism: Taurulus bubalis; assembly: GCF_910589615.1. Classification (NCBI taxonomy): domain Eukaryota; kingdom Metazoa; phylum Chordata; class Actinopteri; order Perciformes; family Cottidae; genus Taurulus; species Taurulus bubalis. The sequence continues at coordinate 8,658,768 of NC_136600.1, forward strand.
TTTCTACATTTTGTGACTAAACAATTATGGACTAAACAATTATGGTCTCAAACTGATCTTGAACTATACATTCTCTGACTAAACGGAAAGCTACTTAATTGGATGCTTTTTAGTGACTTCTCTCCTTTTTGTTTTCAGATCTCTACTCAGTACCCAGTTGTGGATCATGAGTTTGATGCTGTGGTGGTAGGAGCTGGAGGAGCAGGACTCAGGGCAGCTTTTGGCCTGTCCGAGGCTGGCTTCAACACGGCATGCGTCACCAAGCTCTTCCCCACCAGGTCTCACACTGTCGCTGCACAGGTATAATAACTCATTTAAAGTGTTCAGAATCAGAACTGTTTATTGCCAAGTATGTTACATATGCAAGGAATTTGTCTCGGTGATTGGTACAATTTTAAAAATGAAAAAGATGTAAATGTCAATAAATATATGGTAAACAAATAACAGTGATGCGCTGCAACCTGCCCTTGTCCTTGTCCTTGGCGGTGGCTGCAGCGTACCAGACGCTGATAGAGGAGCAGAGGATGGACTCCATGATGGCAGTGTAGAAGTACACCATCATTGTCTTTGGCAGGTTGAACTTCTTCAGCTGCCTCAGGAAGAACATCCTCTGCTGAGTCTACGTTATGATGGAGCTGATGTTTAGCTCCCACTTGAGGGTCCTGAGTTATAGTAGAGCCCAGGAAGCAGAAGGATTCAAGCATCAACGAGGGATTCACACAGGGTGGGGGGGGGGGGGTGTTCTTGTGGAAATCCCCAACTATCTCCACTATCTTTAGAGCGCTGAACTTTAAATTGTTCAGTCTACACCAGGACACCAGATCTGGTTCATTGTCTGTCTCTCCAGAATTTCATGAGGCTCACATTCTGCATTTATTAGACGGGGCTTTAACAAACTCGCAATACAGATGTCTTATGCAACTCCAAAGCGTCATGATCAATTGTATTCAATTATTGAATATTAACCTGATTTACAGGGTGGGATCAATGCAGCTCTGGGGAACATGGAGGGAGATGACTGGAGGTGGCATTTCTACGATACAGTGAAGGGATCTGATTGGCTGGGAGACCAGGACGCTATTCACTACATGACGGAGCAGGCACCTGCAGCCGTAGTGGAGGTAAGGGCTCACATACACATCAGTGGTTGTTTGCTGACAGTTGCTGGCTTTTTAGCACTAAAAGAGAAGGTAATTCATTAAATTAGAATATACAACATTCAATTTAGATTTAAAAAACATTTCACACACAAGTACTTCTCAGTCCAGGATATGAGTTTGCGTTTCATAAGATATGGATATATCCTTGTTAAATCTGCATCTAAAATTAAGAGGTTTGTGAAGAAAGCAACTTAAACCAATGCACACAATATACCTTCTATTTGACTTAACACTATGTAGACGTATGTGTTCGGGCTGGGACAATACAGAGGAGTTACGGTTCGGCAAAGGCCCTTATCACTGGGCGATACATGACAGGAACAAACAGTTAGTACGAGTGTTTTTCTTTTTTTTTCATGAACACATTTTCTTTCTAGCATCACAAAGGCTTTGTCCACAAAAAATACGACATTGCCGCAAATCTCAACAACATGCTGCTCTTTTCCAGCTGGAGAACTTCGGCATGCCGTTCAGCCGCACTGAAGATGGGAAGATCTACCAGAGAGCTTTTGGAGGTCAGAGTCTGAAGTTTGGAAAAGGAGGCCAGGCCCACCGCTGCTGCTGTGTAGCAGACAGGACAGGACACTCTCTCCTGCATACACTTTATGGACGGGTAAGTCCTCACACTTGTTCTCCATCATTTCTTCCACTCAGCTCATACATTAAGTACCATGGTTTACCCTTTTGACCTTCTGTCTCCTGTTCAGTCACTTCGTTACGACACCAGTTACTTTGTGGAGTACTTTGCCCTGGATCTGCTGATGGAAAATGGAGAGTGTAAAGGAGTGATTGCTCTCTGCATGGAGGACGGATCTATTCACCGCTTCAGAGCCCAGAATACCGTCATTGCTACTGGGTAGGTATACCATTCACTGTTGCCGGAAAAGAATACACACACTTTGTCTTCATTAATCACCCTTACTTCAACTAACTGCCATAGTTTGAGAGTCAATATAATATAATTGAGTTGTATCTTTTCCTTCCAGGGGTTATGGAAGAACCTATTTCAGCTGCACATCTGCCCACACTAGTACAGGAGATGGAAATGCAATGGTGACCAGAGCTGGCCTGCCCTGCCAGGATTTGGAGTTTGTACAGTTCCATCCTACTGGTAAGAAAAATAAACGTATTAACCCAAGTCATAACATTTCCCTACTGAAGCGTGACGGCTGCAGAGTAAAAGCAGAATCTTATTTTGAAAGGCCACATAGCAGCAGCTACATATATACTTTAAGGACATGTCTAGATTATTTATGACAGTGTCAACTAGTCAATGAATTCTATCAATGACCGTTCAAAGTCCGTTATTTTATGTCTGGCTGTAAAGGTGTGATGAGACGAATGGTGTCAACTGTGTTTCATTCTCGGCCTTTTTGTCCTCATGTTTGAAAGTTATTGCCATTCTCTGTTCCTCTTTTCGTTTTAATTTCACCACATACTTATTAAGAGTCACTTAGAGGTGTGAGCACTAATGAATAGGGTTGGGTACCGAGAACCGGTGCCATACTGGCTTCCGGTTCCTGTGCCTGAGCCGATTTAAATCCTTTTTTTTTTTTTTTACACTACTCTGTAAAGTTATAGTAAAGCAGCAGTTTGTAGAATCCAACAGTGTCTGAGTTCTGTTGCACACGGTCCCATCAGGCCACCTGACTGTTCTTTTTTTAAATATATATTTTTATAGTTTGAAGTTAAAAGGTTTGAAGCTGCAGTTTGAAGTCAAGTGTTTTGTATGTACTTATTTATTCTCTAGTATACTTTAAACAGTTCATAATATTGTTCAATTTGAAAAAAAAAAAATTGCCTTGGCAATAAAAAAGTATCGGTTCAGGCACCGTTTAGGCACCGGTATCGTTTTAAAAGTATCGGTTTAGCACCGGTATCGGAAAAAACCCAAACGATACCCATCCCTACTAATGAACTCTGGTGTAATGCTTGGACAACTTGTTAGTGCAACAATTCAATGCCTTTTGTCCCATTTACTATATGGGACAGTAACGTTTCTGCTTTATTTACACTAGCAGGACTTTTAGGTTAATAGGTCAGTCTGGCATACATTTATTTCAGCTCTCTAATTCTGGACTGATCCATGAGTCTGTTCAGGACTCCCTGTTTACATTGAGCTGTTGGGTAAAGACAAGTGGTCATCTTATTTTGGTTCCTGCTGGACATTTGACACCGACTCCTCAGTCCCCCAGTAATGTGGCCTGTCGGAGGTCTCCAAAGGCTCAGCCACTGCAGAGTGGTCTCGCCTTTTTATATGTGGTGCACCAACTTTGCAAGTTGTTTAACATAAATGCAGCATACCTTCTTAATACAAGTCCAATCTTTTAGGGCAGGGGTCGGCAACCTGCGGCTCTTTAGCCCGTCTGTTGCGGCTCCCTGAGGCTTTGACGAAAAAAAAAAGACGTTTTTTTTTTAGCCCAGTGGAAAAACCTTCAAAGGGAACTCCTCTTATCTTGGAGTTTTAGGTCATATTGGGTCACTGAAAATAAAAATAAATGTTTAAATATTTATTTAACTAAAATGTGCATCACATCCTGTTACGTCGCTGTCAAGCCTCTTCCCCTGCAGGTGGCTACTCGTGATTCAGAGCCTCGCCCTCGCTAAACTATCAACGGATAAATAAATAAAAATAAAAGTCAAGAAGAGCGTTTAATTCTGCGTGGACATATTAATTTGCTTTCACTGCCAACGACGCTGGCTGACTTGTATGCTTGATATGTGGCGAGAAATTAGTAAACAACAAAACATTTAATGTTGAAAGACTCTTCCAGAACAAGCATCTGCTAAAAAGTATCAAGCTGCAGAAGAGTGATTCCTCAACTGCTGCAGCAAACTGAGCAAAGTAAATATACTTTACTCAGTTTGTATAAATGGATCCGTCCTCCTCCGTTTGCGGTGCTCTAAAAGTCCAGCGTAGTGAATAATAGTAGTGTAAACTAAGCAAAAGATATGCGTTTAAAATGTAAAACTCACGTGAAGAGGACAGGTATCGAACCTGCTACCTTGTGGTTACAGGACAAACACTTGAGCCACAAATATAGACAGTATTCAAGATCTGCATAGTTGTGCTTTTAATGGACCTTAATGTAGCCGACACATGACTATTTTTTGTTTGATAGTTATAAACAGGTAAAATAGCAATACAATGTCAAAAAATGTCTTTATTCTTGTTCTATAATTTCATAAATACAACAAGCTATAGTTTTTTTGTATGTATAATATGACTATATAAAACTTCAGAAGCTGTGATATCAAATAGCTTTTGCGGCTCCAGACAATTGTTTTTTGTGTGGAAAAAAGGGCAAAATGGCTCTTTGGATAGGAAAGGTTGCTGACCCCTGTTCTAGGGTATCCATAAAAGCCATTGACTAATGAAGAAAAGGTTATCAGAATGATGAAGACTTTCTCATTAGTCATTTCTTTTTATTGTGGAACATAATGGAACAATAAAAAACGCTTAACAAGTAGTAGCTAAACAAGGCTGACTGGATTCTTTATTTAAGAACGATCTTGATTTCTTATGTATTCCCTTTTCTAACTAATGCATTGAATAAATATGAGCACGAAAAACAATTCTGGTCCTCTGGAAAACTTAATTGTGTAAATGTCAACGTGAATACACTTATCACTGTTAAGTAAATAAAGCACACACATTAGTTTTTATCGAGACAATATTGTGTCATACCGATAAAGCTTTGAGGATTTTATGGTCACAATGTCGACCGTAGGCTTCTTTGTATTGCAATGCGTTTCAAATCTTTGATATTAATCATACCTGGGATGAAGTTAGTACTATGAAGGATTTTCTTTGCATTTTCTTTAACACAATTATCTTAAACAGGATGACATTTAAAGTTAGCAAACTACAACACAGCTATTTTGTGTCTGCAATATCTGTATTGACAAAGATTAACAGAACTGTGTTCCTTATTTCTGCCAAATGCGAGTCCCTTTTTAACACATGAACCTTTACAGGGATCTACGGTGCTGGCTGTCTGATCACAGAGGGTTGCCGTGGTGAGGGAGGGATCCTGATCAACAGTGAGGGAGAGCGCTTCATGGAGCGCTACGCACCCAACGCCAAAGACCTGGCCTCCAGAGACGTGGTGTCCCGCTCCATGACCATTGAGATCAGAGAGGGCAGGTAAAGAGATAGAACTGTGTATGCAAAAAGTGATAATTCATGCACAGACTTTCATCGTATCTTCATATTTGACTTTGTTCCCTCAGGGGTGTTGGTCCAGATAAGGACCACGTGTACCTGCAGCTTCACCACCTGCCTCCCCAGCAGCTGGCCACAAGGCTGCCTGGTATCTCCGAGACAGCCATGATCTTTGCAGGAGTCGACGTCACTAAAGAACCCATCCCTGTCCTGCCCACCGTTCATTACAACATGGGAGGAATACCCACAAACTACAAGGGACAGGTAGGCCATGTGTGAGCAGTCGCGTAGATCCACACACATTTACTTCTCACTCTCTTTCATGTACTTCACCGACAAAGTGACACGTCTTTTCATTTTTTCTTCTCCCAATCAGGTGATAACTCATAACGAAGGAAATGACAAGGTAATTCCTGGACTGTATGCCTGCGGCGAGTCGGCATGTGCCAGTGTCCATGGTGCTAACCGGCTGGGAGCTAACTCTCTGCTGGACTTGGTGGTGTTCGGCAGAGCCTGCGCCCTCACCATCGCTGAGGAGCACAAACCCGGTGATGACCTCTGTTCATTAGTTTTATTAGCATGAAGAGTCTCTTTAGCGCTGCATTGTTTTTTCATATTTGACACTACAATGTCTGTATCGATCAAAAAAAAGATGAATATTAGCTATCAAATAACACCACTACTTTGTCAACATCTGCGTGCTTTACAGACAGGATATCTGACATCAGTAGTACACTTTACTTGCTTTCTGCACAGCTGACTCTGGTTCTTGTTGTTTGCCCTTCAGGAGAGAAACTGTCCCCTCTGGCGCCCAGTGCAGGAGAGGAGTCTGTTGCCAACCTGGACAAGCTAAGGTTCGCCAACGGAAGCCTGAGAACCTCCGAGATCAGGCTCAACATGCAGAAGGTACACACACAAGCGTGCACACAAACAACATTTTTAACAAAAGTGTAGGTACACGGGATCAAACGCCACAAAAGCACAGATTAAGTCACTGTACATTACACTGCTGTAGCCGTCTCTTCCTGCCTTCCCCTACAGACCATGCAGGCCCATGCTGCAGTGTTCCGTACCGGCTCCGTTCTGAAGGAGGGATGTGACAAGATGGACGCCATTTACGAGACCTTGGATGACATCAAGACCTTTGACAGAGGTAAATCACCAATGTGTGTGACTGTCCGTCTGTTTACAGTTCTTTCTGCAAAGAGGTGCCATAGTATTTGTCATGGCTTTATGTTAAAAAATCTTTGGGTGGTAGACTCGAAGAAATAGTTCTGGATTCAGTAAGTTATAATAAAACAGATTTAATCAAAAGTTGATGGTACAGTGTATACGAAGGTGCACAAAACACAGCGTCCACAGCCCACCAAATATCTAACGGCAGTTAACTGTCTAGCCTTCAAATTCTATCAAACATTTGATATTATAGATCAATATAATGGGCGTCGTCGCCTCTCATTGGCTTAGCTATACAGCGTGCAAATGGTTATAAGTTTAACAGAGGTGGAGGCAGCATCTGGGTTGGTTCAGAGGTGGTACCTCAGCACGCTCTGCTTCCTGGTACTTGACGTCATCTCTCCACCCCTCTGTAACTGAGCACAAGTTCTCTCCCCTGGAGAAGTTGTTTTTCAGTACTGGGGGTACCTGGCACGGCCCCCATTTTGAGCAAAACTATGGCTCATCTTGATTTCACATTCCCGGCCTACCTACAACATCTCCTATGTGAACACACTAACTAAACCTTCCCCATGATACGAATACACAATTTCACAAGGTTCACTTCCCCTTATTGTTTATATTCTTAAGTATCATAGTTTACACATAGACATTCCTTATTTACAGTGTAAGGCATAGTAAATTATTATACATCTACAGCTTTCAGTCATATGTTTAAGCTCAATGCCTATGGGGACGAACTTGATTACCTTCCCCTCTCGCTCCTCCAGGCATTGTGTGGAACACAGACCTGGTGGAAAGTTTGGAGCTGCAGAATCTGATGCTGAACGCCGTCCAGACAATCCACTCTGCTGAGCAGAGAAAGGAGAGCCGGGGAGCCCACGCCAGAGAGGACTTCAAGGTCAATCGTACCATACTTTATCTGTGTATATGTGTTTCTTTGTCTTTGCGTTTGTTGATAGCGGAGTAAATAACTCCTCACTCTGTATTGCAGCTGACATTGTTTTTCTTTCCTATTCTCCAGGACCGCGTCGACGAGTTTGACTACGCAAAGCCCCTGCAGGGTCAGGAGGCGGTGCCCTACGAGCAGCACTGGAGGAAACACACCATGTCCTACGTTGACCCTAAAACTGGAAAGGTACAATCCCACTCACTGTGTGTTGTGACACTTATTAACCATTATTAACTTTGCAGGCCTAAATAGTCAGTAATGTATAATGTATCCATTGTTTTTGTCTCGTCACAGGTGACCCTGAAGTACCGCCCTGTTATTGACCACTCTTTGAACGAGGAGGATTGTGCCCACGTCCCTCCTGCCATCCGCTCCTACTAAGAAGATCTCCATCTCCTCTAACCCCTTCTAAGCAATTCTTTCATTCATACCCTATTTATGAAGATTATTATATCTTGGACAAGCTATGCTTATGGTCGCTCGTGTATCCATTTAAAATGGTTAAATACAAAACTGTCTTGTCTTCAAACTCCATACCTTTGTCTCACCTTCCTTGTTTCTGTGTTTTTTGCCTTGATTTAATCTGCGTGCAGCAAATAGATTTCGACGTGGATCTTGTATATATATTATGAGGCACTCGCACTTGTGGGTGACTTTCCAGCCGCCAGCTGAAGGACAAGAAATATGTATGTGTGTTGCACCAGTTTGGCTTTCTGTGATGACACCATAGTCTGATTTTCAAATCTTGTGTTGCATTCTTCAATTATAACTTCTCTCCTTTCGCTTTCTAAAGTGAAGAGATTGTGGAAATGATTTCAATTTGAAATGCACAAGCCACAGAGGGAAGTTTTAAGTCTGTAAATATTGCTTAAATGTACAATAAACATCACGAGTTATACTTGATGTATGAGTTAGTCTGTCCTCACTCAGTATGGCCTTCATTTTTTGTGATACTTCATGCGTGCGGTCCAAACTACCAAGTACATCATCTATTTTATGCGCAGTACATAATCAGCTGGTAGACTTAATTGACGCTCAGTTATCTGTAGTTCTTAAGTTAACTGAATAAAGCAGCATAATGAGTGTATTTCACCAAAATACGGTGTCACATCTGTTGGTGCAATGGCTTCTTTATACATTTGGTGTTGCTGTGGCCTTCTCTGAAAACAGAAGGTTTGGTGTGGGTCAGGGATGCACACACATTGTTTTAGGTTGCTGACCAGTGTTCTTCCAAAAGTAATGAATTGTTCTGCTCACCAACATTGCCACCAGCTCCAAGTACTTCAAGAGCACTTGAGATAAGGGTGTTTTTTTTATTAAACACAACTGTGGAATTGATGGGAAATATCAACTAACTGGAACTCCACAAATTACTTTGAAGGATACACTCTTGACATATTGTACTGTACTTAACCGCTGAAAGGGAGACTTCATTTATTTGCCTGTTTTTAAAAAGGTTTGACTTCATTTTCCATTTGTACTCATTTGCATTTGTTCAATAAAGCATAGAAAGAGTATTTGTCTCGTCTTTGAACAATGGGCAACACAGACACCTGCATATTTTAATGTTATGCAGTAATATAGCCCTTCCCTCAATCCCACATTTACTTAACCATGTTACATTTTGTTTGACTATCTTAGACACACATTCAATATTTTACTTTTCTAGTCTCAAAGACTTGGTTAATGTATCCAATGCTTGTTTATGGCCAGTGAGAGGCAGCAGACAGCACGTTGTTGAGCCAGACGCGCTGCAGCGGCTTTATAGGCTTGTTGACATGTTCTCTCTGGCTGCTCCTTTGTAATGCCTGAGCGTTATCTTTTCACATCAATAGTGTTGTGTAACATTAATCCGATAAAGGGCAGTATGATGGTGAGTGGTGCAGTCCTGTTACCGCCCAGTTGTTAACCAGGTTTTTTTTCTTACTGGAAGTTCTGCAGGAGGAAGTCGATCATCACTGAACACACAATGAAGTTAACTGATCCCATTTCATATCCTGACCATCTGTAAAAGCCAAGTGCCAGTGTCAGTGCTGAAAGGGATGGAGGTAGTTAAAGAAAGGAAAAAGAAAACTGGGTTTACCATTGTGCCATTCCCTGTGTGGTTATCAAACCATGGTCTCATAACTGAAAACTCAGTACACCTCCCCTAAAAGCAAATATTAGTAAGAGCACACATGATGGAAGTCACTGCAATGTGGCTTGAGCTTCACAACATCAAGTAGGTGCAGAAAATGGATGTTTACAGCTTGCACTGCTATGCGGTCAAGTGAGCCCACATCCGCCGAGTGAGCCGCCCGCATGAACATAAATGACCGTCTATTCCTGGTGTTACGGTATGGTGGTGTACGGTGGCATGGATAGCACAAAAAGCAGCGTTCAAACTAATAGATATTCACAATTTCACAATATTCAAACAACTATAAAAACAGATCCTTAGATTTTTATATTGAAATTCCACTGCAGTACTGTTCAGGGGGACCTCTGCTGTGTCCACGTGCAAGGCCTCCAGATATTACTGTACAGTTTTGGAGAAAATTTAATTCAAAGTCTGCTTAAATTTCATAATGATATTCACAATTTCACAATATTGAAATAGCTATAAACACAGATCCTTAGATTTGTATATTGAAATTCCACTGCAGTCTTGTTCAGAGGGACCTCTGCTATGCACATGTGCATGGCCTTTAGATATTACTGTAGAGTTTTGGAGAAAAGTGAATGCAAAGTCTGCTTAAATTAAATAATGATATCTACAATTTCACTAAATTCAAACAACTATAAAACAGATCCTTAGATTTGTAAATTGGCAATGGATTATTGTTCAGGGGCACCTCTGCTATGCCCATTAAGACGTCATATAATACGACGTATTATCAAATTGATTGCCGAAATTGAGAATCTACACATTAAGCTTAATGGAAGTGTTTGTCTTTTTAGTCATTTTGGACAAAGATACATTAATATTCATAGTTATATTGTTAGGGTTCGGCTTTGGCTGGGCCCAAGCGCAGACACAGGGACGTCAAGGTAGGGTGACGGAATGGACTTTATTTACTAAACACAGATGATTTGGGTATAGCAGGAGTTGAATGCATGTTGAGCGGTGAAGTGACATGAGCCGTGGCGGTTGGGCAGGAATGCAGGCACGGAATCCTGGGCACAGGGAACAGGAGTTAGTAACAATGTAAAGCATAAGAGTAGTCTAAATCGTTGAGAGGACTAAAAGAGGCCCAGAGTCAACATACTAATTGAAATGGTGAAATAATCTGGCAACTGGAGAGATGGAAGCCAGGGGTATTTAACAGGAAGGATTTGATGAGATGACAGGTGCTGAAGATGATGTGCAGGTGTGGAGATGAGCCCAGGTGCTGTAAGCCCCGCCCACGGCACGCACAAACACACACGTAACAGAGAACAACAGGAGACACAAGACACATGGAAAAACCGCAAAAGGACCGGACTATATCTAAAAAGAGCCCAAAAACCACAAGAAACACAGTTTGTTTATAGAAGAAAAATAAAAAAGTTCTTGAGAAAGAGAGACTTTCATTAAAATATGAATGCTTGCGTACCGCCCCCGTCTGCCCCCCGTACCGTAACACCTTGAATAGAGGTGCATTTAGAATGGCAACTGAGACTCACTCGGCGGATGTGGGCTCACTTGACCGCAGTCTTGCACTCAGTTAGGCACGACCAGTGGTTATAAAGTGCTAAACTCATATATTTTAGGATCTTATGATAAATATACAACACAGTTAAATGTGAAATAGAAGCTACACACTGCCATGACATTTATAATGTAATGTAACTCTTTTCTTTAAAAGTATGACTTTTGCAACGGAAGCTTTCTTATTAAAATATTAACTATTACTATACGAACAACACTTTATTGTGTCAGACATTTCCGTGAGGGGCTGTGTGAATGTTCAGTGTTACAACCCCAGCGCAGTTCGTTACTACACACAGGTGGTACTTCTCAAAACGTTTGCGGTTGTACTGTGAGAACCTGTGCCTCCGCAGCACCTTGCTCCTCTTTGTCAACTAGTTCACATCATCAGAAACAGGGCACAGTCAGCCTGTGCTGCATCATATAAAGTTAAATGACAAGTCCTGTCTCGTGTGTAATTATGCGAGTATTCTTCTTTCTCATTATTGAAGGACTAATCTAATCATGTCCAAGGAAGCAATGAGGGAGAGGCTGAGAGCGGGAAACCGAGTTGAATCATTTACCGAAACAGCCATCACTTTCATGAGCTCTTAATGACTCACACAAACATTTGAGGTGCTGACTTCTCCAAACCTCTTCTCTAATCCGCAGCAGCAGTGCTGCGGATGTATTACAGTCAAGTCGGTTCTTTCTCTGACACATTGTGGGAAAACAATTGTGTGTTGACTCTAGAATCATCCCTGATGCAGTTATAATGTCTGCACTTTAAACAACAAAAGGGGACTTGCAGCTTCAGGCTGGCCTGAGATGTTGACTGAACAAAAGAAAGGAAAACGATTCTTCCATTACAAAAGCAAGTTACTTTTAACACTTATTAAGACCTTTTAATACCACACAGAGTGCAATGCAATGCCTGCCAAAGTATTGAAATGATTGAAAACCTCCTGGGAAGGTGGAGCCCAGAATTGTTTATTTTTACATCAAATACTCTCAGTGCGTCTCTGAAACCTGAGCCTCTACCTGAAACTTGTTGTTTTTCTCCTCCAACATACTTCTGAAAGTGATTTTTTAGTTTACCAATTCAATGTTTCAACTGTATACACAAGCACTACTACATGCGATGACAACTTGAGTCACCAGTATGGAAAGTATTTGCTTGCACTACAAAGTGCACATTTGTTGTCTGATACACTGCCTGAGACCAGCAATCACATGTTTGATGGCTGCAGTCAAAGTTCAACAGCGCCATTCCCAGAGAGTTGGACCGGCACTGGTCAGATATAGATCATCTCAACAGAGTAGAAAGCACAAAGTTTCCCTCTCAATATACTCACTTTATTTATAAAGAAATCTTGTATACAGTAAATCTTACTTTTTCAGCATTCAGCTTGGTTTATAAAAGAGCATACACACATATTATGACACACAACACAAATACACATAACAACATGCTTTTTAAAATAGATGTGTGTCAGCCATATTGGCCCCGGTGTTGCTAAATTTCAGCAGATTTTATGTGAAGCTGTGCATTCCTGTTCAGCTGGAATGAGGAGACAGGACTTGCAATTCATAGAGGAATAGATCACCTTGTTGTGTGCACTCTCGGCTTCACCTTTCTTCTTTTCCTTCTTCAGCAGGAGCTAATCAAAGGCAAATCTTTTCTTCTGTGAGTATTTTTGAAATGGCTAGTAGTATATTATTCTGTATGAGCAAAATATCGTACAATCAGACAAATCTTAATCTTTCAATTGCAAAACTGAACAAAACTCAGCTCAAATTAAAATCTGACGCACTACAAACTGTGTATTGATAATCATTTACTATTCAAACATGGATTATAAAACAATGTGGATAATACTACATGTATGTTGGAGCAACACTGACACTCACTGGGTGAATTTATAAGGCATCAAAGTTTGAAAAATATTTTTTGCGAGGATTTTTGATGTTTGATAACATAGAAAGCAAATCACAAGCTCAACACATGTTTAAGAAATATGAAATCTTTGGAAAGCTGTACTGGTTACTCTCTACAGTGTTGAAGAGTAATGGATTACATGGCCATCTACTGTGGATTAAAATATCAATAACTTTCAGCCAATCAGGAGACTTCTGGGTTCCACATTTTCAACAAAAAATTATTCCGGGTGACCAGTAATGTCCCTCATGTGGTCTAATTACCTGAACTAGAAATATGGGAAAGACGAGGAAACAGGTTTAATTTGAGAGCGAAGTCGCCACAACCACAACGTAAACGATGGAGAGGAGGAAGCACCCGATGCCGAGTCCCAGGCCCACGAGGTTCAGTGTCCTGGCCATCTTGCTGCTCCGCTCCGCCGAAATCTGGTCCCCGGTATGGTTGGCTTCACGGGCCTGAAAAACATTTTGAAATAGATATTAGAAGTGAGGTTAGAGAACAAAACATGCCGAAAAATGTAAATAAGCTTGTAACATTAGCTAAGATTTATGTACCGAATCTGTGATAACCAAACATGTACTATACTACAATATCGAAGTATGTAGTATAGTATGTGCTACAGCCCTCTGTGGAGTAGCATGCATTCACCCTACATAACATGGCATTAATTGTGGCATTAATTGGCCATTACAGGTAAATGCTAAACGCTAAAACGTAGTGCAATCCAAACCTCAGTGATACAGCATTATCTATCTTCAGTCTGTTAACATTAGCTAACATTAGCCACTATGAGCTACTGGGCATACAAGCCCTAGTGTGGCTAAAGCAAGAAAATGTTATGTATGTTTATCTCAATTCAATATTAAACTTAACTCTTATTTAAAAAGTTACACAATCGATCTAAACTAATATGAACATTGACATGCATCGCCTTTTAGTTTGGTATGACGAACAATTTATTGTTTATTTACACATCAACAGGTAAGGACGAACATTAGCATTCATTTGGAGTCACCTGTCGAATGTAAGTCCAATATATTCAAAATGTATTAGTACTATGAATGCAGTTAAAAATAGATTCTTTTCACTCAACTTCTGCATTCCATCTTCACAACGTTTGTGTTTTATACTTTGAAAGCAAAGTTTGTCAAAAAATTTGCTGTTCAATTTTCAAAATAATTTAGCTTTGACGACATGATTACGGACTAACATGTCTGTACAAATATTCCGTAGTATCCTCTTAGTAACGCGAAACCCGCGTGTGTGGGAAACAGGGGAACAGTTCTGCTATTTTCCGACCGCTGAGGAGAGGTAAAAATAGTCATTACTGGTTTCATGTTACTCTGCATGAACTGAAATCTGTCAGATTTAGAAACAGGTTTTGTGGAGAGGATTTGGTATAGTATATAATGCACACAGTCCCTTTTGATAGAATACAAACGGAGCAGGTGAACACAGCTTTAATAACTTATTTATTTCCACTATTCAAATACAAAGACTGAATACAGATGTTTTCAGATAAACTGACACCCGTTGTCTAAAAAAGCACCTCAATATTTGGACATTAAAAAAGATAAATTATAAAGGTGGTTTCACTGGTGTCCAGTTTGATGTGTTAGATTTGATCATGAAGCAAGAGGCCTTTTTCCTGTGAGGAAAGGGAGCCCTGTGCCTCTAACAAGAGAGCCTGAATCTAATCAAGCTCCCACGCTCACTACCACAATGCTGTATGGTGCTGCAGGAATGATGTATTTATGGAGGCCAGCCCCTGAAAGTAGCAGTGCACTTTTCCCCTTGACAAAAAGCCAATGGGATTTTTCCAGTGGAATTTGGATTATGTAGAAAATAAACTCTATGGCAAACAAGAGTTTATGATACTTACAGGTTTTTAGTCAGGAAGATAATCTTCACAAATGAACAACGCTTTCATGATTTTTGTCACGTGAATGCAATTTTAAAGTTAAGAGATAACTTTAGGCCATAAACAAACCACACCACGGTCACATGAGCACGATTGCACACAACAAAGCTGTGAAGGCGGACTAGTCTGCCGCTTTGTGGTCTCATTCAGTCTTAAATAAGTAAAAGCTGCAAACTCACGACTGAGGAATTTACCGACATATTATATATCGTAGAGCAAAACGTTGACTTTGAGACGAGGGAACCAGAAGTGCGAAAATTATAACTCTTTTCGGGGTTTCAGGACAAATTCAGTCATATACACAAGAGAGTTCTGCAGGAATGTTTATGTGAAGACCCTGTCTGCTTTAGTAAAGCTGGTTGTGATAACCGGCAGCTGTCTGGCTACACTTTCAGCCACAGCTGTGTATCCTGTTGTAAAAACCGTGGCTCTGTTGCTTTCGGTAAACATATATATTTGTTTCTGTTTCAACAAGATTAGATTGAAGCACTCCTGGCAAATAAATGATTTCTGAGATAAGATAGAAGTGTGTATCAGGGAAAGATGCTGTCTGGAGCTGTTAGCCATGGGCTCAGCACCGTCACATCCCTACAAGGTTTATTTAGGTTCATTGTTGTGAAATGTTATGGAATTTGGCTAATAAATAAAACATGTTGTATATACTGTGGGCAATAATTTTTTCAACCGTTTGATGCTTCCTTCTACTAATGACAACATGTAATCTAACTTAACAAAAATAACATAACATTGCCTTGTAAATAAATGACATGCAACCTCCCCTATTGTCCTCCATCTAGATTGTATTTTGACATTGTTTAAAGATTATAGTTAACAATGACATCACTGCTACTTCAAATTAGGGCTGTCCTCAACCAAAGAAACTCAGAGTCAACAAACACTCAAACGATTTTGTGGACGAATCAATTAGTTGTTTTCATCAACAGGTCTGTAAAACTGAGTATCTCCAAAAAGAATCACAAAAAAGCACCACTTTAAATCTGTAATAATTGAATTAACAATAACTTTGGGTTTGAATCGTGCTTTGGGGGGATCTTAAGAAGTGCGGCTTGAATGCATCTTCGGATCATTAAATTATATTATACAGACTAAATTTGATGCTTTCTCACACACAGAGACAAAAAAAGAAAGCCACAACGGAGGAGGAGTCAAGCTTTGTTAATTCAATGTGGCAAATCTTCTACTGTTTCGCATCTTTCACTCTGTCCGTCTTCGCTTCACTTTGACTATTTGCTGGAACGAAACATCACGACGTGTCGTTAGCAGCATGGCTGAAGACAGAATTATCTCTGAACTCTGCAGCTCCTCTCTTTCCGATACAGCTCCCAGGCCATTGTGTACCCAGCACCTAATGTCACTGATGCATTAAGCAGCTAAGTTAATATTTATTCTAAATTCATTAAGACACAAAAGTAAATTCAATATTGAATCCACATCTCTAAAGGAGCGGATATTGCTCTGTGGGTAAATATGTATATGATACTGTTTGGTACCACGTTCAACATAAAGCCTTCAGAAGATGATTATATGTTAATGTGTTGTAAAATGGTGTAGTTCTAACATAATCTGGTTATTTTTGTTCATCAGGCGTAAATATTTCAATAATGAAACTCTTGTTTTTGGTAAATGTAGTGTGTTAACAGAAATCTAACACTGCTAGAATACCTCAGAGTCCAAGCCTTCCAGTAAAGAGATATGATTATGATCACTTCCAGCACGCTCACTCTGCTGAGTACTTCATGACCTCACAGACATCTTGACTGGCAGGCAGCAGGTGTTTCTTGTTGTTGCCTGCAGCTCGGTGGTTTAACACATCCCTAAATCCCTAAAACTGGCAGTGGTACAGCATGCAATGCTCTCTAGAAAAGCAATGCATTCCTAAGGGTTATAATATTTGGATTCATTCTGATAGGCAGCTGGGAAATGGCTGTTTGCAATATCTCAGGAAATGGGGAGTTGATTAGTGTAGCGTGTTAAGAGGAGGTTATTATCTCATGTTGCAAGTATGGTGAAATGATCCCTCCCGAAATACAACTACAGCGCCTTCTGGACCATGATGTTAGGCTATTTCATCATTTGGAGAGTTAGAATTTGAGTTGCATACTTAGTCGGACAAAAAAATAATTTTATTTTGCATGTGAATTCTTTTGTCTATAACATGTTAAAAGAAAACATGAACCTAAACATGATTGTTTTTTAATGGTTTATTTAATAAGGGGCAGTGTACATTAATACAAATATTTCTGTTAAAAATGCCAGAGTTAGCCAAGAGAGTAGTCCCGAGAGGCAGATGTTAAAAAATTAAAACAAATCTAAAAACAGAAATACAATTAAAGCTGCGAGCAGCTGTGAGCGGGTCCTCGCTTATCCCGGCATATTTGGGGTAGCTGGCGGGTCACTGACTGGCCTCAGAAGGAAACTGGCCAAACCCATGCATGGTCTCAACAAGAGCAGGGACCATCAATTAATGTTTACAGTTTAATCCTGGCAGTGCAGTAGAGCTACTTAGGTTTCAGTGTCACTGGCATCCATCATGGTTCCAAATTACACGGGCGAAAGGCATGCTGGGAAAGACTGTCTCAGCGTTGGGCGGCGAACAGCTGTTTGTGTGGCGTGTCTTCCGGTCTGTCTCTTCTTGTTTTGTTTTGTGTGCGAGCGTTACCCAGCATGCAATTGGGCGCTGTCATTTTTATTTAAATCCGATGCTGTTTGGCTGATTTCCTTTGGCCAGTAGGTGGCGCTAGTAGGTTACTATGAATATATAAGTATCTTATATTTAAGCAATAAGGTACCATGTGATTTACTGATCAGGCGGGTTGAAAGCAGAGTCGAGGATGACACACACACACACACACACACACACACACACACACACACACACACACACACACACACACACATCATGTTTCTCTATGTAAAGATTACACCAGGTCATTTAAATTGCCTGTAAATGGGATGCAGTTTGGCTGATTTCCTTTGGCCAGTGGGTGGCGCTATGACAATCTGAACATTTGGCATGTACATGTCCTCAGGCATGGACCAGTATCATGCATGAGGAGTATTGGGGTAATAGCATCATATATGGAGGAGTTACAGCAGCTTTCTCTCATATAGCGGTTAGCTCAAAGTAGGCGCGTCTTTGCGTCCCCGTAAACGTCAATTCCCAAAAGTGAAAACGCGCACGGAGCACAAGCCATACTTCTGAGGGTCTTGATATCACTTTAGAACAGAATTTAAGTTGATTGTCTGAAATTTGTAGGAGGAGTGGTATTTGGCGTAAATGCAAATATATGCTAAAATTAGCATAAATGGGCTGAAAATGGCAAATTGGCCGAAGTACTGTAGCGCCCCCTATTGTTCAAATTGTACGCCTGATTTATTTCAAGTTAGGGGATGCGATGTGCACATAAACCCCAAGTTTGGAGTCGTTTGTCCAAATAGTTTTAATCTTATGAGTGTTTAAAATCAAGACACGCCCCTAACAGGTTGATTGGTCGATATCTCCTTAACGAAATGAGATATCCAAGAAACTTCAATGCAGCATTGATGATCCAGTGCCATTGATGATAACTACCAAGTTTGGTATGAAACGGACGTAGCAATTAGTAGAAAAGTGCAAAATCGTAATTTTCACTAAATCCAAGATGGCGGAAAATATTCATAGGCGGACTTTATGGGTCTGAGAGGCTTTTTTGTAGAGCAGGTGGAGACGGACATGTGTGAATTTTTTCAACTCAAAAAAAATTCTGGACAAGGGGCGTCGCCGGTCCAACTTGTAGGGGGCGCTAGAGAGTCATTTTTTGGAACTTTTTTCCCCCGCTTTGATACATCCCTATTTTCACCAGGCCTGACAAGTGTTCTAAATTTGGTGAGTTTTTGAATATGACAAGTCCCCAAAAAGGCGCCCAATGTATAAAAATAAAAATCAGAGGAATAATAATAATAAGAACCCTTTGTATTTCAATAGGGTCTCGGGACTGACTACGTCAGTCGCTCGGACCCTAATTAAATATACAAGGTGAATTTCACTTCACTATTGCAGCAATGTGTTTTTCTGCAGAACAGGAAGTGCAGATCATGGATCAACACTGTAAGGAAGCCCTGCAGGTTACTGTCTGGATGTTCATCCACTGTCAACAAGTGCTAAACTTTTAGGAAAATCTCATGCTTTGGAACACAAAGGACCGTTTGATGACGCTGTAACAGAAGGAAGGAAAAGCTTGAAATGAGACACACAGAGCGATGATGTTGGATCTCGACAAAAGCAGCTCTTGTCCGGACTCTCCAGTAGCTGCTGTGTTGAGAGTTTCAACTCTCAATTCTCATCCCGAGTCCAGCAGAACGTTTCTTCTCTTCATTATCAAAGTCCCCCAAGGAGAAAACTGACAACGCAATGGTGCAATCAATCATCGTTCTCAGAATCAGAATCACTGTTGCTGAATTACATTGATCAAGTATTGCTTTTCTCAGCAGAAAAAATAATACTTGAAATGAACATTAAGTCAGTTTCCAGGCAGGTTTGCTTGAGAAGTAACTCCCCTGTTGTCCATCGAGGCTGAAACGCCTGAGAGATAACGTTAAGCGAGACAGATTCCAGCAGCCAGCTCCATATTTCCCCACAACGGCCCCTGACCTTATTTGTTATTTCCTATCTTGTTTCCGTCTCTGCCACCCTTTTCTGGTTCACTTTCTTGCTATGAACTCTGATACAGTCCGATACAATCCCAAAACAAAGACATGACTGTCCTGGGCTTCTCTGCTCTCAAAGTCTTTGATTCTTTCTTTCAGTTGCTTTTCTTTTCTCTCTCTCTCTCTCTCTCTCTCTCTCTCTCTCTCTCTCTGCCCTCCAGTTCATCCAGCTGCCGTATCATGTCGCCACACAAGAGAATAAAGTGGGCACAATGTTTGCCACTTATTCTCTTTTTACTTTTCAAGGGAAAATCCAGGGAAGATCCACAGTACTGGTGCACTGATTATGTCCTCAGGACCGTGTGGTAGCCACCACTCACACTATCTAAGATACTATTTATAGATCGAGGCATTCCAGAACAGTCAGTGTTTGTAAGTAGAACCTCAAACTACCGCCATTGTGATACAACACTGTACATATTACTTTGTGAAACACCATTTTCCTGAGCAACAGCAAACCCTGAACAAATGTGTTGTCACGGAAATGAAGCAAAATGGAGAGGTGATCCACTTCCTTCCTGTCTGTTAAGACATTTCCATAACGAGTGTTTCCAAAGGTTGCAGCAGGTCGGTGTTTGTGCTCCAGCGGTGTTGCTTCACGTGACTTTACGTAAGTGTTTGAGTGGGCTCAGTATGCAGGATTTACTGAGACAAACAGAGGGGCAGGGAGGGACAGGCAGAGAGCTAGAGCAACTGGACAGGATTCAACAGTAGTCCAAGTCTGATGGACAGGAAACACTGTAGGGACAAACAGCTAACAATGACGCCGTACTGAGGGTCAACAAAAGGTTCAACTGTTCAACAAAGTGGACTTCATTCTCCTGCTGATTACGTTATTATCCCTTCATATCCCTTCGCTTACCTACCGAGAGCCAGCATGAGGCGTGTAAACGCATCATGGAAACTACAATCTGTTACAGCTGTGTACATAACAGCCAAGGTCCTCCAATATGTACACAGCTTATTAGTGTTTCTGTTCTCGTTCCAGACCGCCAGCGGGTAATTTAATTCAATTTAATTCGCTGTGCATTAAGTGAGTGGAACCACAGGGAAACAGACATTTTAAAGTGTGATACAAATTACCTGCCAAAACACACTTTTGATACCTTGGTAACAAAATACATTATATATGTTCAACTTAACAGCAATGCGCACTGTGAATTAACTCATACTCGTCTTTTGTTGAGTGACTGCTATTCATTCATGCCGCGATAATCTCACAAAAAGCATGTTTTGTCTGTCAGAGTGTCAATCTGGAATGGTTCTCTTACAGAATAATTTCATTTTTATTTTATTTTCATGAAATAGATGCTATGGTCATGGCCTGTTTTTCCTGTGGACCCTTGCAAAGGTCATTATCATTTCATACATTTTACGTGTTATCATAAGATCCAACTTGATGACAAGCTTGTGATATATCAAAACAACTGTTGATAGGAGACATTATGTGCAAGATTATGAGACCAATGTAACAGAGCAGTAGAGGAGGAAACAGGCCTGCCCTTTTGATTCAGTGTTGGTTGTAGAAAGAGATTCTGCCATAGCTCAAGACTCTGTTTGTGTCATACAGGAATGCATGAATAATGCTTGTGAAATATGTTAGAATGTCTGATATTGCTCAATCTGAATGCATGTAGGTTGAGAAATGATGAAGATTGGGAAAGCATAGCATCTGCATTGTAAGAAAGTCATACTGGGATGATGCTTGAACTTTGCCTTTTTTTAAAGGTTCAGTTCACTTAAATACCCCAAAATATGAAAAAATGATGTTTCAATACTGAATGCTAATAAAATGTTCAATATCTTGTTTCAAGAAATATAGAATTTCTCCAAAAAAGTCCAAAGTGTAAATATTGTAAGCAGCCAACAAGATCTAAACATTTCACCTCTCTTGACCCAGTTGACGAAATCAAATCTCTTTTTCTCAGAATCATGCCAATGAATCAATGCCTGGACCCTGCACACATGCTGCTGTAATGACATGAGCCAACTCTTTCCAGTGGTTGTGTATTTTTCTTTGTCCATCGTTGATAAATGCTCATAAATCTGTTTAGACATCACATATACAACCTCATAACATCTGATCTTATATAATGACCAAATGCTGACTTTACCTCAAATGTAAATTAATCAGCGCAAACAGAAACTGCTCGCTCCAAAATGTCAACAATGTGTGGCTCAGACGTATCGGTCATGGTGTGCATACCCAAAACCTAAGTTGACATCATCTTGCATAACTTTCAGTGAGCTGAGGGTCATGTTCATTACTGTAACAACGCTACAATGCTGGCTGAATGACAGTATTCTGTCTCTCAACATGCAGACACTGATCAAATGATCTGCTGCTGGACCCAAACTGACCGAAATGGACTTTGCTCTACATATAAACCAGAGAGAGCTGAGCTCTAGTCTAATGAAACAACAGAGGCTGTTATTACAGATCACAGGACAGAATATAGAAACAACATGTGGGACTCTGCTCTGTGTGTGTTGCTCTCAAACATCAAGGTAAATAGAGAATACTGAATGTGGAGTAAGTCTTAAAATAAAGTATAACAACGGCTGCCGCTCTAGAAGGTATGCCACAGCAAGTACAGCAGGTTTGCAGTGTATAATACATCATAATTATTATTATTAGTTCATAATTAAACATTCCTCACCCAACACATTGCACGGAAACAAGCCAAACCACAGAGTTTACAAAAATAAAAGACATTTAAAAGGACAATTAAAGCTTTAAAGCTTTCCATGTGCAAGTAGGGCTCTCGTTAAATATACTTGAAGGCTCAGGGTCAAATACATGTTATATTTGGCTTTGAATTTGTTTTAAGAATTGTGTAGGAAGTTGCACAATAAATGTTCCCCTCTGAAGACTAAACATGGACCACATGGAAACAATCAGCCTACTTTTCCTCCTGGAGAAATGTGTGCTTTTTTTTTTTTTTTACGACATTCCACTTCAATGAGACACAGGGCAAAAACAAACTCACCAACTTTTAAAGGAACACACCCAACAACCATACAGGACTACCTATACACTGAGGTAATGTATGACTTAATACTAATCTTCTCGAGTTGTCATTAAAGGATGACAGTTTCACAGTACACGTGTAATAATTTGTGTTTAATAATTAATTTCCCCCACAGTATCAGGCAAAGCAAAACATGTTCATAACCCAGGCCACCAAATGCTACATTTAGGACTACAAAATGTCCTCTACATTTTATTGTTGGCAGCATGTTCCCTGTGCTCCCTCGGCTCCCTCCCTCACAGACCGCCACCCCTTCCAGTAAATGTCATTGAATTCCTCAAACTTCGCACACACGCTCATCCGCTCATCCGCCCACACACGAAAAAGTTTGTCCGTGTTCTGTATCCTCTATCAATTATTTACTTATTCACCTGAGACAAGACGTTAAATTGTTTCCTCATCATCTGGTCTGCAGCTATAATACATACTGCGGCAGAGAAGGTGGAAAGCTCACCGAGATATTCCTTAGCTAAGTAGAGGTGACTTTTTCCTTTTTTACATTTCAAACCAATCTCATGAGTCCACTGTCCTCACCACGAGACCACAAGTACTTTCATCACTAAGTGCAGTATCAGCGCTACTGGAATGATCATTGATTGATTTTGCTCATTTCATATTCAGACCTTTTGGTCAGTGCTTTTTTTTTATCAAGAAAAGTCAAACAATACAGAAATATGTGGTTCCATCGGTTTTTCTTAGCATATCTTACTTAATAGGGATTCTTCATCATTAGTTTGATGTATTTCTGAAATATGCACAGTTCAGCTGTGCTATGGGCTATGGAATTAAATTACTTTAACTTGGGTTGGTGGACATTTTGCTTTGTGTATCCACTGACAATTTCAATACATTCAGTGCATCAAACTCACCGAGATGGAGTATATGAGTGCAGCGATTCCAAGTGGCAGGCAGCAGCACATCATGGTGAAGATGGAGTAGCACAAGTAGTCATTGACGGGCACAGGCAGCGGGCCTCGCGTCACGTACACGGTGGGCTGGACTGTGACCGTTGCTGGCTGTCCTCCTGGGTACTGCTGCTGCCCATAAGCACCCCCATACTGCGGCGGCGGAGGTCCATAGCCCTACAGGCCACACCAGGGAAATATGATTTTCAGGTACAGGGAAAACCAGTTTTGAATGGGTATTGGATGCATTACAGATAACGGTACGATTAAACCCCAGCAGGCCTCAATGTTGAAATATATATAAAGAGAGCTAATAAAAACAAGTCTGAACTGGAACTTGTTTTGTGACTGAGCAGAGACGTTTCTTGAACAGATTTTCCGGTGCCTTTAGGGACAAAAGAGGGTCTTCAGCTTACCATCAGCAATTACTGCTGACTTCTTTATAGTCAGTGAAGAAAAGAGAAGGGACTACATATTAATTCAACTTCTAGATATTTAGATACATTAAAGTACAAACTGTGTTTATCGTTGGCTGAATTTCATTGAATTACTATTGATTTCTGTAATGAATCATTTCGCAGAGATTAATTAATTCACAGTAAACACTTATCCGTCAAGGAAAATAGGCTAGTAGCCTACTTAACATAATAATAAAACATAGCATGTTAGCTACGTGTTGAGAGAGACATGAAAATCAACGTCTGGCCATTTCCAGCAGGCCCCAGCCAGTGCCGGTGGTGGTATAATAATGACAATATCTCATACCTGGCATCAGCAAACCCCAGAGGGCCTTTTTGGCCGCCCTCCTATCTTTTACACCTCAGGACATGTCACATGTCTGAGCTGCCATGACCCAATATTGACCACAGATGAGTTAAATGACTATCCTGTCCACCAATAACTTTTCCCTGGCGTCTTTTTGATGGGGAATAAGGCTTATGAAGGTTGCCACCCACTCCAGACTGATTTATAACATTACTTGTTCTTGTCAGTTGAAGCCCAAAGGGGTACGCTCAGTTGTGTTTACATTTTTTTAAACGCAGTTGTAGAGTTGGGAAACAGCGAGACAGTAGGCGTAGTTGCAGTCGAGATAGTTTACTCAAGCTCCACATAAAATGTACAATACTTGTGCAGTACTATAGCGGCAGCGCAAAACCCCACGCTTCCCGGAAACAAAACCAACCCAGACCCCGGAAACCCCACCAGCTCTTAAAGGCACTGTGGCCCTCAGGTGAATGTCTCTCACAGTCCGTATGTGGGTCACCACACAGTCATGATAGTGACTTCCTGACAACAACAAAAGGTTTACGAAATGTTTAAGGATGACAATGTTATTGTGATGTTCAACATACTACATAATGCCCGATATCTAACAATTCTACATGTAATTAAAAACAAATATACAATATAGTTGCATATCGTGTGCTATCTTCTTGTGTTATCCAAAGTTTCCTTTCTAATATTTGTATTTTAATTTCTAAATTTGACTTAAATAATTGTTTATATAATTACATGTATATAATCAACATAAATGTAAAAGTAAAGACTTCACCATGACAGGCCACCCTGGTTTTATTTATTTAACATGTAGATAAAACGACGAAGATGCACTTGTTTCGCAAAACTTGTTTCGCAAAACTAAGTCTCTTTTATTTCTATTTCACATTATTAAAACACATGAAGAGAATACAAACATTACAATGTGTTGTCATTCATTCTGCAATGAAAATATTAAACTTTTTTTTGGATCGAGTGCGGCCCGGTGCTGGCGTCCTACCTGCTGCGGTGGTGGGTATCCCATGCCCGGCTGAGGGTATCCCATGCCCGGCTGAGGGTACCCCATGCCCGGCTGAGGGTACCCCGGGTGCTGGTGGTCCTGGTAGGGCGGAGGGGGCGCGTGGCCCATAGTGGACTTCTCACCGGCCCATTCCGGCGGAGGAACAGTCCCAGACTTCGTGGGGTCCATAATGCAACAGCGTGGGCTGTCAAACTAAAATACGAATGTTCTTGATCTAACTGCTGCTGCCACAACGTGAATTATTCAAATTCTGACTCCGATAAGGATTTCTCCTTTGTGTGAAGAGACGCAGAGAGGCTAGGGCAAATCCGGTCAAGACTTTCAAAGTAAAAGCTCAGTCGAACGTGTACTGAGCTTTTTGATTGGCCGAATAGAGCCAATGTGAAAACTAGATTGTACTGACGTTACATTATGTCATAATATGAGATGAACTAACATGCGATATGCCTTCTGTGAAACGTGAGAATGCAAAAATAAATATAATACAAGCAATCTAATACATAGATTATGGGGAAATATTCAACAACAGAATATAGACTTTTTCCAAAGCAATTAACACAAGTATCACAGTTGTATTGTATCATAAAAGAGATGACTAAATATTCAAAATAATTTGGAACTACAGTCATTTGGCCTTAGAGACACTAGACCTCATGCTTCAATGTGCAAGCTTATTTGTGGGATGGGCCAAACATTTTTGGGTTCAGTCCCTTGTCTTTCAGGGCTCTGGCCAATGTCAGCATTCGACTTATATTTCTGTCTGTCCATTCCAAATATATGTGTTTATGTTTATATTCACATCATCCACACTGTCATGGGACTTGTTGTGAGGATACACTCATTGATTTCAACCATGTACATTTCAAGGAGGTCTTTGAAACACATCAACAGACAAAGGACACTTTTTAAATTAAATAAATACAAACAAAAAAGTTAATTTTTATCCTCAGCCTACCACACATAACTCAAACACACCTGCAATTATGAAACAAACATGAAATACTGCGAGGGAGTTAACTTGTGAAACATTCAAAGTATAGCTTCAAAACAGTCCATACACATGACCAATATTCCAGAAATATTTTAGGCTTTTATTTTTAATGCAGATTTGTCTAATTTCCGGTACTATTCTGGCCACCCACGGCTGGCGTGATAATGCCTCGTCCTCACTACAGACTTTAGGGCACCGCAAACGGAGGAGGGCGGATTTGACTAACGGACGCTTCACTGTCTCACGAGCTGCCACACAACCAGCAGCAGTAGTGGAGTTTAGAGACTTGATCCACTTCCGCTTATATATATTATGTTATAGAAATCAGTGCTCAGTTTGCTGCCGCAGTTGAGAAATCGCTCGTCTTCGCTCATCTGCAGCTTGATACTTGTCAGCAAATGCCGTGCGTTGTGTTGTTTGCTAATTTCTCGCCACATATCAAGCACACAGGTCAGCCTGCATCGTTGGCAGTGAAAGCAAATGAATACGTCCACGCAGAATGAAACTCTCTACTCTTCTCCGTGACTTTTCTTTCTTTTCTTTTTTTTATCCGTTGACAGTTTAGCGAGAGCGTGGCTCGCTGCTGGGAAGCTCAAGTGTCATAATAGGATGTGACTCACATTTCAGTTAAAAGAATATTTAAACTTTCATTTTTATTCTCAGTGACACAATATTACAGGGCTCTCAAGTTTTTAAGACAGGTAAGAGTGACATATCCTCCTCCTGACCCCTGTGTTAGCCCTTCCTTCAACTGACTCTTTAACACTCATGCAGCCTAACTCTGCCACAGACATTCTCCTCTCTACTCTGTCTTCCTCTCTTGATTCTCTCTGTCCTCTTACAACAGGAAAGGTCTGCAAGTCATTTCCGGCCCCGTGGCTGTCTGCTCAGAGAGACACATCAGAGAGCATCGGAAAGGAAATGGCGAAAATCCAAACATGCCAATGACCTGCTCGCCTATCACTCCCTTCTCTCCTCTTTCTCTGCCTCTATCTCTGCAGCAAAAAGCCTGTTCTACCAATCCAGAATTGAATCCTCTTTTTCTAACGCCAAAAAACTCTTCTCTATTTTCTCCAACCTCCTTGACCCCCCCCCCCCCCCCCCCCCCCCCAGCCCCCCTCCTCCCTTCTACCAAACCACTTTGTTCTGGTTCTGGACTTCAGGCTCCTGTATCGTCTGCCTGATGACAGGAGCGAGAAGAGTCTGTGCTGGGGGTGTGTTCTATCCCTGATGATGTGGTGTGCTCTCCTGGTTACTCTGGTGGAGTAAATGTCCTGTAGAAAGGGGAAAGCTGCTCCTGAGATGAACTGTGCAGTTGTTATCACACGCTGGAGTGCCTTCCTGTCCTGCAGTGCAGTTTGCATACCACACTGTGATGGAGCTGTAAGGACGCTCTCGACCGAACATCTGTAGAAGTTGCTGAGAATTTTGGGTGGCATGCCAAATTTCCTCAGCCTTCTTAGGAAATACAGTCGCTGCTGGGCCTTTTTGATGTTCTGCAGTGTGTTATGAGACCAGGTGAGGTCCTCGCTGATCTGCGTTCCGTGGAATTTAAAGGCTTTCATCCTTTCCACCTCTATCCCACCTATGCAAAGTGGTGTGTGCTGCACCCTCTTCCTCCTTGGGTCGATAATCATCTCCTTGGTCTTGTCTGCGTTCAAGGAGAGATTATTATCCCGACACCAGGCCACAAGTTCCTCCACCTCTCTTCTGTACGCTGTCTCAGCTGATCATTCCAATGACCGTTGTATCATCCGCAAACTTGATGATGCTGGTGTTTTCCTGGGAGGCCACACAGTCGTATGTGAAGAGGGTGTAAAGCAAGGGACTCAGTATTCATATGTTATTTCATTTGTTTACTCTGCTGTGATTTAAAAAAACTTTCTGTTATATATTTTATTGATTGCTTTATTTTTTTAATTTGCTTTATTTTTAATCCAGGCCATATTTTACTTGATATGAGAGAAGAACATGTATTTATTACGAGAGTATATTTATAATTCGTCCAGTTCAATTTGAAAACTGACAATAAATATTTTGGAGATATTATGTAATTTAACTTTCTTTATTTAATTTGACAGTGCAAAAGGTATTGAATGTGAATAATAACAGGCAAACATTAAAATTTGGGAAACATAATGTACAAAGCATGGCCTGAATCTGCAGCGTCACACACACTCTTTTATGTGTGAGTAGAAACATAAATAATGCAGATGGTTGAAGAGCTAACTGAATGGTTTGATGAGTATAAAAGCATAATATAATAATACATATGATGTCCACTAGAGGGAGACAGAGCTTGTCTCAGACACAAATGTCTCTCAAGTAGTCAGACATGTTTTGACAGAAAAAGCACAGGTGTGACCTTGAATGGTAATAATAGCACCGGTGCTTTTCCTGTTATTACAAGCTATCTGCATGTAGTTTATATGCCATTTTATGTATTCCTATGTTCTATGAACAGATTTGCTTTCATTGCACTCAGGCTTACACACACATACACACCGTTTTATGTAATTAGAGGATGAAATCCCAGATTATGTCAATAACATTTATTTAAAAAGTAAAATATTAGGCTCATCTCGCAGAGCCAGACCAGGTCTCTAAAGCACTGTGTCATCGCTAAATAAAGGTCTGGCTCCACACATTATCCTTCTACTGAAAAACACTCTGAATTGTTGTATTTCTTCGTACCAATAACAGTCTTATTTTGAGAATCCCTTGTCATGCTAAATGTAGGCAGGTGAAATTTGGAATGACACCATATACAGAGCTATATTCAGGGTTCTTTATTTCTTGACTTCAATTATTGTTAGAGTTTCTGATACGTGGCAACTTCCACTGCGAACACAGAAATCTCACTTTAACACATTCTTTTCCACTAACTCAAAGTGCATACATCAAGTGTATAAATAAGGGCATGAATAAAGTGCAAAAATAACTGCAGTGGCAACTCCTCTGTTAAAACCAAATAAAAGACAACAAACAATACCACACAGTTAACTCTGAAATTAAACACAATTAAACAGTTGGTCCATTAACAAACAGAAATGATGCAGTACATTACAATATACTCACTACATACTATCTTGGGCTAGCTCACGTGCACAGTGGCGGCTATAGGCATTCATCCCATACAGCACTAGGGGTGGGAATCACCAGAGGTCCCACGATTCAATTTGATCACGATACTTGGGTCCCGATTCAATACTATCACGATTCTGCGATATATTGAGTATTGCGATTTTATTCCCTTTTTTTCACTGCAAATTGTCCACAAAGAAAAACTTTGTCAACATATTGTATCTAAGAAGAAACCATTTTCAGTCTGTTCATCTCACTTCAAATCATTTTTATTGCAGCAAAATGTGATTGTCAAGCAGACAAACTGACCAACACTTTCATAAATGTTGCACCTGACAAATTGAACTGCTTGTACAGTCTGCATTGTCGCGTTATTCGAGCTGGACGCGCCAGAGAGGGGGCGGGGCTTATCTCTGTGGTTTATCTCCGTGCAAAGAGTTTCCATTTCTGCCTCCACCATGAAAATAACTACTATTTCTGCTTTATACTTGTTGTGGAAATCCCAAAGACGTCGGAGCATCGAACGCCGTCGTGTCTGGGTTCATAATATTACTTCTCCAGGAACTGCGTCGGGATGACGGTGTTACGGATTAACAGGCGGCCGTGTTAAGCCTAATTTATGGTTCTCCGTCAGGTCGACGGTGTACCTACGCCGTCGACGCAGACCCCTACGCCGTAGCCTGACGCGCACCTCCAAAAAATCCTAACTACGCGTCGGGTTGACGCGGACCGTAAGCGCTGTGATTGGTCCGCTCAGAACGTAATTTCCGGCAGTTGCTTTTTCCCAGCCTCGACCGGTTTAGTGGTCGTACAGACCACCTCCGCAAACGTCTTCTCTGTCGCCTGCGCTTCAACATTTGCAATATAAGCATTTGCTCTTCAATATTGATGAGCTCCAACTTTAATGCAGCCGCTCCAACTTGGTCGCCATTGTTTACTGTGACCGGAATTCGGCTATAACCCCTGAAACCACACAGACACACCCTCCTGGCGGCATGGCGGTTAATTGCAGAGCAACGCGGTCCCTCGACGCAGAACTTCGAATGCTCAACGACGGCGACCTGACGGAGAACCATAAACTAGGCTTTAACTGCCGACTTTCGGCCGGAAGTCACCAGTTAACACGTCCGCCTGTTAATCCGTAACACCGGCCGCTTCCAGCGCTACGAGAGTACCAGCAGCCAGTTTGATCTATGCTTGAGTTAACGTCTTTGACCAGCGCCATGTCACGCATGTTGTCCTGTGCGCCGTGCAACAGCTGTGCAGCAGCGCCGCTACGAGTGAAGTCCAGTCGTTTGATTTACACGCGGACGGCGCATTCCTCATTTCTTTCTCCAATGCCTCCCATAATTGATTACATAAAAAAAAGATACTATCGATACTATATCGCCACGCAAACTATCGCGATACTATGCTGAATCGATTTTTTCCCCCACTCCTATACAGCACATGTAGATATCTGCAAACATAGGACCAATTTGAGTCACCATCGGCGCATTTAGCGACATATAATACATTTCCGGACATCTATACAGTCATATTAGTGAAAATATTAGTGAACTATCATTTTAAGCATATTCACCAACCTGGAAAACGAACGCTCCACAGAAAGTAAAGGATTTCACTTTGTTTGTTCCTGACGTCTCGCTGGCTCCCTGAGAAACACAGTGCCCTCTAGTGGCCCCAGCGGTGACAACTCCCCTCCCACTGGGTTACATAACAGTTGTTGGTTCAGTGTGTGTCTTTAATGCAGTTTTCTATGTTTAAGTTTGGTAAGGTTAGTATTTTGCTAATGTGATTTCCTCTACAGATCGGTAGAAAGACACAGCTTGACACCTATTTTTTTTTAGATTGGGTAACTCAGAAATGTTCATGTGCTTTTGTGGTGTTCGGGTCTCTGGAACCCGTTTTAGTTTTTTATCAAAAGAAAAATTATACGATTCATTATTTTTTCAAACTCAGACTCATTGGCCTGGGCTCATTTTCTGTAAAGAACATTCATCAGAACACATTTTCAATGACCACACTGTATCCCCCACTACACATTTAT
The DNA here is from genome assembly GCF_910589615.1 of Taurulus bubalis. Lineage (NCBI taxonomy): Eukaryota > Metazoa > Chordata > Actinopteri > Perciformes > Cottidae > Taurulus > Taurulus bubalis. The sequence continues at coordinate 8,690,297 of NC_136600.1, forward strand.
ATTACATACAGGATATTCGGGTCCACCGGACCCAGGGCTAATAAGAGTGTGGAAATTGCATAGAACCTCAGGGTTTTATGCTTTAACCTCAGGGTTCTATGCTTTGACCTCAGGGTTCTATGCTCTGACATCAGGGTTCTATGCTTTGACCTCAGGGTTCTATGCTCTGACATCAGCTAGTTCCAAAATGAAGATGAGCCCCAGGACCAGCCCATCATCAGCTAGCAAGTGAAGAATTCTGGATATTAAAAAAGTGTGACATTGAACGGTCTTCTTGAATAAAGATCTGGCTGCCTGTGATGCCACTTCCTTGTATACTTGGAACTTACACGTCTACACAGAGAAGTCTGATGGAGGAGCCACTCAGATTAAATCAAGGAATGAGAATTGTCCTGGACATGACTCAGTGTACACAACATCACATGCAACACATTTCTTTACGCCACAAAAGCTGTGACAGGAGCTCCTTAAAACATGTCTATAATAAGGTCAAACAGATCAGTACTCTTCCTGCTACTCATCTCATTTCCCTTTTCTTTACAGATCAAAATTATAATCCGACTACAGGCGTCATTCCCTGTTAGACAACGTTTTCTTATTTGTTTTAAGTGTATGTGCTTGAAAAGGTGTGGTTACATTTAGAAAAATATCATGGTTATTGTAGATGCTTATGGTTGAAATTAAAACTACAGTAGGGTGGGGTCCTGTCAGCTCAGAATAAACATCTTCATCAATTTCACATCACGTTGGCAACATAATAAAACACACTATGAATAAGTTAAATACAACCAAATACAGGCAATGCAACCAAACACGAGCAATACATTCATATATAGAAATATTCTGCAAAGGCAGTAAACCCAACCAAATACCCAAAAAAACCTAGTTACAAAATAAAAGAAGTTTCCTGGAGAAACAACTGATACGGACTGTTGTAGGACTGTTGTATTATAGGAGACAGTTTGCTGTAATACAATTGTCCTGCAATAAAACCTGCCATCATGAAGGCTACAATGTTCAGGTCCGTGCTTAATGGCAGCAACATCTGTGCAATGCAATACAGTTCAATACCAACCCAAACGGCATCCTCCAAAAGTGTACTCAAATGATTATATTTATTTAGAGTTCTTAAAACAGATTTGTGTTTCTGTTTTCTTTCACTTTAGGACATTTTATTTTTAACAGATATATCTATTCTCATTTTCAATTAAATGTATTTTAATTAGCCCAAAATTACAAATTTGCCTCCGAGGGCTTTATAATATGTAACACATGTCTTGCACCGGAACTCGGAAGTGGTACATTGTCTCTATACCTGTCACAAACGTCAACCATTGTTTGAGCAAACAGGATGTGCCCAGGGGTGTACCCTATCTTTGTGCCAATGTTATGTCAGACAAGCACAATGGTCTTTGAATGGGATACAAAAACAACACTAGTTATTTGACAAGGTGGTTCATAAATCAAGCAGCTGTTTGTGCACACAAGTATAAAAAGGATTGCTTTCTCTGCATGCAGATCACAGCTGCTTCCAGGGTGCGAGGGAGCTACAAGGTAGGTCTTTGATCAAATTGCTGATCCACTTTATTCTCCATGTGTCATTTTGTCAGGAGAGAAATTAACTAAATCAGGTACAACTTTACACTTGATGTATCACAAATACATCTAACGGTAATCATATTCTGCTGAAGTTCGTGTAGGGAGGAGGTCTGGGTGGTGACAGCGTGGGTAAGTAGCCTATTAATCATGAATGTGTAAATGATCATCGTTTTTAAGATCTGAGGGTCTGAACGTGCTCTAACTATTGACCATAGGGCCATATGAGGTTTTGTGGCCTGTGTTTTGTCAATTTTTGTCTTATTGTTTAATCAAAGACAATTCAGACCAACCTCTTCCCATCCAGCTTTTAAATGAAAATCAAATGACCCGGTGCCATTTCGACTTGCATTTTATGTCAACTTTTGATTTCCTCCAAGGATCATGGATAAGATACACAGCTTTAATTTAGACTGTTACGGTGGAGTTCTCAAAAAATGTTTTTGCGTATTATCTATATGTATGTGTAGAAAAGTATATGATTAATAACATAACATGAGTATGAACCTATTCAACAGGATGATGTCTCCAGCTGGGGTCTTTGTCTTGTTGGCTGTTCTCGGACAGACATATGGCCTTTTAGGTGAGACTACTCCGTTCAGTGGTTCAGTCAAATTATTGATATTTTCCTCAATTCATTCCAATTGTAGTATATAGACATACTGTATGTAATATGTATGTAATATCTTTCTTAGTGTATCTTCAACATCACATGCCATAACTAAACACTGCTCAAACTTGTGATTTGTATCAAATAAAGTGCCAAATAGATGACTTTGAGCAGAAGTTATATTAAATATGCTGATTATTTGGTGGCTTTGGTCAGATCCAAACATGTAATGTTTCTGTGCCTTCTCCAATCTTTAATGATAACTTTTGTGAGTTCATCTAGGAACTAATATTGCTCGAGGTGGAAAAGTGACTCAGTCCTCTGTGGGGTGGGGTGGCATTCCTGAAAAGGCCGTTGATGGAAACTGTGCTAGCCGATATGGACACAGATCCTGTACCCACACACAAAAACAAAGACAGCCATGGTGGAGACTGGACCTCCTGAAGACGTATAGCATCAACACCGTCATCATCACCAACAGAGGAGATTGTTGACCCAATAGGATCAATGGTGCTGAGATCCACATTGGGAATTCCCTCAATGACAATGGCAACAATAATCCCAGGTAACCCCACTTTCTGATTGATATCATTTTTGAATATTGTACATTGCTTGTGTAAGTTACAGGACGTCAGTGTACAGGATAAGTACATTGTTTCCTGCCAGAAACCCAAATGTTTCAGTACAACATCATCATCAGTATCTGAATTAGATTCAATGGGGAGAACTAAGCATTGTTTTACTCTTGTGACACCTGTAACTGAATTGAATTAAATGTAGTTTTACTCATAATTCAGTTTTCTTTGTCGTCAGATGTGCTGTCATCATGAGGAAATTATCTCTAACTGGACCTGGTTGAATTGTAATTGAATACTCCTGCTTTAGTGCATGCCTGTTAAAAGTTAAAAAGTATTGAATGTGAATAATAACAGGAAAACATTAAAGTCTGGGAAACATCATGTACAAAGCATGTCCTGAGTCTGCAGTGTCACACACTGGTTTATGTGTGAGTAGAAACATAAATAATGCAGATGGTTGAAGAGCTAACTGAATGGTTTGATGAGTATAAAAGCAGAATATAATAATAGATACAAGAGCTTGTCTCAGGCACAAATGTATCTCAAGTAGTCAAACATGTCTTGAAAGAAAAAGCACAGGTGTAACCACCTTAAATGGTAATAAGACCTGTTATTACAAGCCATCTGCATGTAGTTTATATGCCATTTCATGTATTCATATGTTCTATGAACAGATTTGTTTTCATTGCACTCAGGCTTACACACACATACACACCGTTTTATGTAATTGCGTTGATGTTTTAATGTTTTGACCAAAGATTTGTCAGTTTAATACTCTTTTTATGAAGAAATGTAATTGAATAAATTAAACTAATGTCTCTTTGTTTACTGTTGAAAAGACGAACAAAAGGCCAATTAAGCTCCACCTTCAAGCCCCTACCCATGGTGTACTCAATGGTGTTTCTACTAACTGTGTCTGGTTAGACCGCCTCTCTCTGCAAAGAAAGCTGTCAAAAGATGAATGTTATAGGTTGCATAACTTCTTCGCTAGAGACAAACAACCTGACCCAAACCCGACAGGTTTGTTTGTATGGCTCTCAAATTTAATAATAACAGGACAACTTTAAAGTTCCAGCAACTGCAGTTAGTCTGGGCAAGCTACTGCACAAAGCATGGCCTGAGTCTACCTCACACATTTGTTTATGTGTGACTGTTTTTGTTGAGGTAGCGCCATCTCATGGTGGGACCCTGCAAGTGAATACATGGAGTTTTCTGTTGAAGTGCATTTTTGCTGCTGTTTAAATTACATAACTGTTCATTCAATGCTAGTTGGGCTTGCACGTTGACCTGTGCAGCTGACAACTTCTCACCATCACCAACATGCCCTTCTTTCTCTCTTCTGGCCCGTGTACAAAATCACCTTCCTCCTTTTCCCCCAAGATTAGCATGTAAATGTCATGCACACTCACACATTTGCGTACAGCACGCTGATTCAGCTGACCAGTTCATTTAACTTGAAAAAGAAACATTGCTAAGAGCAAAGAGCAAATATCAATTATTTTATTAATAATAATAAAAAGCATAACTTAATCTACCCCAGACAGAGCTCTATCGGTTAAGCCACGTCTCAGCAATGCCCTGAACCTGAAACCACCACGACTTCTAACACATTTCCTGTTTCACACAATACTTTAAGCCTTAAACCTTTAAACCTCAGAGTTTAGGGTACTTGCATCAGCCATTTTGTTCTGGTTAACAACCACCAATGTTCATTTTTTTCTGTTGATTTCTATCTTTCTTGCCTTCTTCTCCCAATCGCTCTCGTCTGGGTATTTATTCCATCAGATATGAAATCCATCAGTCTCACCGGCAGCAATATTTCAAACATGGACGCTTCATCACTGGGCCACTGTCAGAGAGTGGTGGTCGGTGGTATCCCACTCCCATTTCACACACACACGCAAATAAAATCCCATAGTTCATAGTTGTTGGTTTCAACAGTTCTTTTATAGAAACATGGCGGAGTCTTGCTGTAACTCTGAACAGTGCAATCCACTACTTTCCTCCATAAAGCTAAACATGGGAATTAACAGATTATCATGAATTAACAACAGCACTCTAAACACTCGTGACTATGTGGATTTCATATATGTGACATGAAAGCACGGACAGTGGGTTAGGTTGGTCACAGCACGCGACTAATATCTACATCGATGTTTACCTTACACACACACAATACAGGCAACGAGACGTTGACGGAAACTTGAGGAATTTTTTGGTAATACGTTTGTGTTAGCTATTGCATGCGGTCACTTTCAGATCAATCAACCGTGAATGACAAAGCCTTAAATTCTCAAAAGGCTTCATATTATAGACCATTTTTCCAGTTGATTGAAATGAAAGTGACAACTTGTGTATATAAGTGTGTGTGTGTATGTGTAAAGGTGCGGGCTGCAGCTCAGTAGCTTAGTTAACAGGCAGAAAGCATCACACCTCACAGCCGGTTCACACAGACTACTTTCTGTTGCTCCTAAACAATGTAAAAAAAAAGAAAATCTCCTTGGATGTATCAAATCCCGCTGCTGCTCCTCCATATTATCTGTAAGTTGCAGGTTTGGGAAGTCAGTGTGTGTTCTGGTTGACATCTAGCATTCGCAGGAACGGCCTGCAGAGAAGCAGACGGACAGAAAGGGGAGTTCCCAAATCAGATGTTAATTTGCTGCTTGAAAATGGGATCCGGAACATGACACACTGGGTTATACAAACAAAATGACAATCATTAACGCATTAGCAACATACATTCTTCATGAAAGGTGAGGCTGATATTTAAGTTTGATTTGCAGTGATGATATACACATTATAATTCTCTGTATGTGAAAAGAGAGAGAATAGAGAAAGAGAAAGAGAGAGAGAGAGAGAGAGAGAGAGAGAGAGAGAGAGAGATCCCTTGTATGTGGAAATTGCCAGTGCAGTATGTCCCTATGGGCCACTGCTGAGGTGTTTATATACTGTCCCCTCCCCCACACACAGTGTTTTTCCACATGGGCCACCTGTGTATTTTGTCTTAACAAGGTTAACAAAAAGCATATGTCATCATGAGCACCATCATCTGGCTTGAGATCGGCTACACATTTATGAATATCTGCATTTTAAAACTCAAGATCTTTTATGGCTGCAACATAAACACTAAAATAATGCACGGCCAACCGGTCAAGTTGCAGTTTACAACATGTCTGTCCAAAATCTCATTACTTCATTATTTTGTCTGATCCGACATTTGTGTGAAATTGTCATAATCTGCACATTCATGCTTCAGTTTTGGTCAGAAACGTGTTTTGTGAGGTCACAGTGACCTTGACCTTTGACCACAATCCGTTCATCCTTGAGTCCAAGTGGACGTCTGTGCCAAATTTGAAGAAATTCCCTTCAGCCGTTCAGGAGAAGGGGACGGACGGACGGACGGACGCACAACCAGAAAACATAAAGCCAAAACTGTCGGCGAGTCATAAAAAGAGTATGGTTGCCTCAAACCACTCTTCCTCTCCCTACGCCCCTCCCCTCTCTGCATGCGAGACACCCAGAGTCCCACCACCTGTTGAACAGCAAGGTCCATGGTATCAGAGTCCAGCACTACGGGACATTTCCATACTGGGTTTGTATGTGCGTGTGACACAAGGCTGTTAACAGGGAAACAGATGGGCAGAGTAAATATAACTTTAGACCTGAGCAGGACGTCAACTGGGTGATGAAATCTTAGGAGGGATAACAACCTGTTATTTTGCTACACACGTCTGAATATGTATGCAGCAATGGTTGGTTTCTGAGGGGAGGGTGGCCAAAAGACATGTATTGGAGAAGTGGGAAGACAGGTCTATCTATTTAAAATAATTGAATTGTGGTAATGTGAAAAGGAAAGACAATTGATTTGCTGGTTTTAGCGGTCGATGCTCATGTCATGCGTCTGTGGTTACAAGTGATCATCCTCTCTGTTGACATTTACAGTGAACCACAACTGCAAATATTGTTTTATTAAAATGATTAATACACATTTTAGTGGAACTGAGTTGTGTTAAAGAAGTAAAACCTAGTCTTGGCTGCTGGTTTTTCTTTTAGATATAGAAGGTAAAGAGCTGGGAGGTGAACATGTGTTACCTTGGTCGGAGAGCATCTGCTGAGCATTGCTTCCTGTCCTCCTCCTGCAAAGGGCAGAAAGGAGAGAGTCAGGGACATGTAGACTTCTATGATCACAAGTGCTTTAATGCTGGACTGTATGAAGGATTCACCTCTTGTCCTGGTTGAACTTGCACCTGCAGTGGCCACCTGGAGCAAGAGGAAAGAACAGATAGCTTTCTTTACATCTGTGTATTTGTGCGTTGTTCGAGGCGGTTTATGACTCTGTATGTGTGGGTAAGGGTGTGTGCATGCTTTGCATCTTACTGAACAGGATAGTGATGCCAATGAGACAGAGGACAGCAGCTAGGATCAGGCCTCCAACACGCAGCCTGTGGTAGTCTGCAGAAAGAGGTCAGGGTTACCGTGTGAAAATGTATTAAAAAATAATGCATCCGAGTAAAGAAACATGCAAGCAAATTAAATGGGAAACACCGTTATATACATGTTAAAAGTGATCTACAGCCCTTTATGTCAATCACACAGATCAGCTCCCAAAGGCCATGAACTTCTCAATAATAGTGCAAATATTATATAAAATAATAGATTACCAAAGGTAAAAGGGTCCTCCTCCACTGCAGGAACAGAAAGAATTGGGGTCAGTTGAAAGTTGGTATGAGCAGCAGATAAGAGAGGATATGCAGAAATATCCACATATTAGTGACGTAATAAAGTCAACAGTACGAAGATGATGAAACACAGTGACCTAGTTTGAGTATCTCGCTGATGGCATAATCAATACATTTCAACATAAAAGTGACATTTTATTTAAATTTGTATAATAAATGTAAAAAAACAACAACACATGGCTCTTATGGTTATCTTATCTCGTTATTGTAAAAATGTAGATCTGATATAATAATAATAATAATAATAATAATAACATAATAGAGATATATTCTTTCTTGGATGAGACATATTCACCATATTACTCAAAAATTGACAGTAGTTGGGAACATCATAATAGTGTACTTACAGTTCTGTTCTTCAGCAACCACCAGGGACACGACTGCAAGAGTTCAGAAAGAGTCAAACTTTAATATCTCATTGTGTTTATGAGGGGTCATGAGCGTGGAAAAGCAAAATATCTCCCTGCTGTTGGAAATTATAGATTCATGTAACACTTTGAATAGTTTCACTCATACGGAGTTAGTGCAATTAATATTGCAAAAACATTTGATTTTTGTATTCTATTTTTGGCTGCTTTTGAGGAAAGACTATTTAGACTCGTTGACAAATAAAACTGTCAGAATCAATGAATCAAACAGCTGTTAAAAAGCTCCTAAATCTTTCTGCATTTATTGAAAATCCAGATCTGTTTAAAAACGTGACATAACACTCTGCCTGTTTTATCTCTCTTCCTCCTTATCCAGCCCATCTTTTCTCTTCTACAACACCTGGAGGAGCTGTGGATGTTTTCAGGACGGAAATTGTACAGCACTTCATTTTCCATCTTACTTACAGTGTTAGGGATTTGTTTTATTTCTACACATAATCAAATCAGACGTCCAGACGGTTTAACATCTCAAGTGAAGGGTCAACCAGACAGCCAGTGACAAGATTATCTCTCTCACAACTCACCCCCTCTGTCAGACGTGTTATAGTGTCACAAAAACATAAATACTTCAGCAATGTGCAGAGGAAGACAGACCTGTGACAGAATTCCCCCAGTAAAGAGGAAATGGAGCAAACAGATCACAGTACTTAGTGGTACATTCCGGCCTCCTGACTAGGAGAGGTCTTTATCACCCTCCTTTAATTGTGTCTCCACTGGTCAGTGCCAGGTTGTCTTAGCGGTCCAGCATCGTAGTTTCTAGACCTCGTTTCCTTATCTTAGCCTTTTCCGAGCGTTTTTTGATACTTTAGGCTGTCTTAGAGATGCAACATTGATGTGTTTGGTGACTAAAACTGAATGGAATGGATTTTTAAAGAAGGCCTGATTAAATGCTCAGACTTTAAAAAGAGTTGTACTCACATGTCATCAACACCAAAGCACCGATCTTTGACATCTTCACGCTTGAGGTTGTTTACTGTTTACCTGCAGAGACAAGTACAAACACGGACATCATCAACAATCAAGGAGGTAACTAAATTAATTTATACTAATAATAGTTTTGTATACAGCTTTACATTCTAAGTTAGATACTGTAGCAAAAATCCTCAGTGATAAAAAGTGATAAATGTGCCTTTCCTTCTGTCGATTGAAACCAATAACTTCTAACTGTTGTGCATTGCCGGCCATTAGAGCAAGACTCCAGTTGTATCAACATGGGAGTAAATTCCATTATCTTCAGTCCTAGTGGCTCAAATACTCAAATTCTAATGTGTATGTGTGTGTGTGTGTGTGTGTGTGTGTGTGTGTGTGTGTGTGTGTGTGTGTGTGTGTGTGTGTGTGTGTGTGTGTGTGTGTGTGTGTGTGTGTGCGCATGTTAGAAAGTGGATTACAATAGTCCAAACTGGCTTGCACTAGCCACAAGTCAACAGAGAGCTGATGGAACATTTAGCCTTGCTGTGTTTTCTGACGGGCACTAAAAGGACTAAAACACACACAGTGTGTGCATCCGTTCCCTCTGAAGCGCACACAAAGAAATCTGATCAAATTTAGATACGGTACAAAGTGGCCTATCCCGCTCTCTTTCACACTCAGAAACTCGATCTGATGTTGATGCGTACAAAGTGCTTTAATGGAGCCTCAACAGGAGAACTAAATCACTCTGCATAAAGCATGACACTGCTGCCACATTTCTCTTCTTCCCTCTTTCTAAGCTTTCCTTTGCTGATGAAAAAATCCATGAGAATAATATTAAAGTGCACTCACCCAAAGCTATTCTCGTCTGTAATGCTAGTTTAATTTTATCGCAAGCATTAGTGTGTAGATGGTTAGCGCCGAGCTTCTTTTTGAGGTTCCATCAGTCGAGGGAGATGTTTTTATTTTCCAATCCCTGCTAATTATTAAAAACTGACAAAAAGCGTTCTCATCTTATAAACACCTCCAGGCAGAAATCTCTCTCAACAGTGAGACAGGATGTTAAATAATCCCACTTTTCTGATCATTAATGAACAAGTACATTTCCTGACAGCCGTAATTGCATCCCACACAGCGTCTGAGGGACTCCGTGTCCGTGCAGCAGCAGAGGTAACGTGTGCTGGCAGGAGACACACCTCAAGTTACGCAGCAGTGATTTTCCACTTATTGCCCTTTCCCATCCCACCTTCAAACTGCCATTCACATGCAGTCACGCGTGTTTGAGAAAACCTGCGCAAACACATCCTGCCGAAGCTACTGCTAAACCTGCAACAGTATGATTGGCTCAAATGGGAGCTTTATGACAATGGTTGGGGGACAGTTTTAACTTATTTTTTCTCGAACAAACAAGAGAAAATGGTGTTGTAGGATAAAATATATGTTTACCTTTAGTTTGGGCTGTTGAGTAGTTTCTTTTTTTATTTCTGGGTGCCTGTTTGTGTCAATGGTTTCACACTATTCCACTGATCTACAGGTGGCTCTGATGAGCCAAGAAACACACTAATGTTGTAACAAAGGCAGCGAAGAAGAAGACTGCCACCATGAATACAGGATTCAAGCTTTTCAGTCTTTGATATTGTTTTACGAGAAAGAAATGCATTCAGCACTTTCAATAGAGCTCGAGGATACAAGCAATATGTTTCTGTAATTAACCCTAGATCACAAACATCGGGGGATTTTTACCCGTGTGATTGTGGTTATGTAATTTTCATTGTGTTGCTTTTGTCTGAGTTGCGTGGGTCCTTGTGTAGCTTTAGACTGCTCACTGACGTCATTGAAAGTAGGTGTGTCTCCCTGCTCCAATCTCTAGTTTTTTCAACAGGCACGTGTTCGGGTGATTTTCCCCCGACGATAGTGATAGAGGATAAAAAAAAAATAGGATGAATATTACCATTGAAGGGAGACGTTTCCTTCACAGAACAAGGCTCACATTGACAATTCCCTAATTCTTCACCCGATTTTCCCCATGATACCGTTTTTTTGTTTTATGAGAAGTTCGGTAAAATAAAAGAAGAGTACTTGTCTTGTATTGTTGTATTTTGAATATATTTTTTATCAGGTACATTATATTGGGGAAAATATACCCGACGTTAGTGACAGTGTTACTATTTGTAACGTTAGTGTTCTAGGGTTAATGACAACTTTTGCCCTATAAGGCACATTTAAGCTCTATAGAAGAGACTGACAGTGCATCTGATGGGATGATACTTTTACAAGATGCTACAGTTCAGACTCAATTCCCAGCATTAAGTACAATGTGTAGCATAGTTTTCAAGAGTATCTTCAAGCACACACCACCACCACCAACAACAACAACAGTATCCTCCCAGTAAAGGAGTATGTGAGTAAAACAATGTGTTCCCCTGCTCGGCTGTTGGTATTTTGGAGTGCAGTAGAAAGGGAGAAAAGACAAGAGCAGGACGAGTGCACCTCTCCTGGTGCCTCTCCACAGCAACCCATGGCGAGGCAGGGGAATGTAGAGGATGGGAAACAGGCCAACAACCACTAGAGAATGGTTTACCTCAGGAGAAAGCCACACAGAGAGACGCAGGGCAAAGACAGGAGAGAGAAGGACAGGGACAGAGAAGACGACCAAGGGGGCAAACTGAGAGTGGGACTGTTAGAAGGGGGAGGCAGAGGAGAGAAGAGCGAGAACGGGATAGTGTGAGCAACAGAGAGGCCAATATACAACAGGTTGGCGCTGCCCTGCTCCTATTTGAAGATCATATTCTAAAGCAAATGTTAGTGTAAGGCGGAGCCAGGAGGTGAGAGCTGGAGGTGTGCTGACAAATCATTGGGGTTATGGATAATTAAGAAGCCAAGAGCACCCTGGTGGATAAGCATGGAGTATGTAACGTGCTCACGAAGAAAAGTGCTCCTTCAACACAACATCAAATGTCTTTAAGGCCTGCAACTAACTATTTTTCATTCATCTGCTGATTTTTGTGATGACTGACAAATAGTTTTCTCTAAAATGTGAAAAAGTAGTGAAAACGGTCCAAACGTCAAAGATATTCAGCATACTAACATATAAGACAAAGAAAAGCAGCGACCACTCACACCAGAGTGGCTGGAACCAGCAGATTTGGGGCATTTTTGCTCGAAAGACAACTTAATAAATGAAAAGACTATCAAAATAGTTGCCGCTTCATTTTCTGTCAATTGACTAAACAAATAATCAACTAATTGTGTCAGATTTAATTTAGTTACAGTTTACATTTTTACAAAACGAACAAGAATCCTACAGGGTTGCAGCAAAACGTTTTATGAACAGAAGGCTGATACCAAAGAAGGTTTTATGATTATGAAAATAGCCAAAGCATTTCTGAAGTAATCTATTTTCCCCTTCGTACAAGTTCCCTGTGAAGCCTCTTCTCCAGCTCCGCCTGGTCCAGGGATAAAGAGATGTCTGTTCTGGCTCTTCCTGTCTCCAACTGGTCCTGCTTTTTTTGTTTTCAACTCCTGCTGCATCTCTTTCTTTCTCTTCCTGTCTTCAGGACTGCTTTTCTACAGTTTGTCTCGTGCTATAATGTCTCTACATCCTCTGCTTCTTTCCTACTCCTTTCCATTTTTGTGAAAAGCTTAACAAATTGCCACTGTTTCACAGTGCTCTTCTGCTTTTGTTGCGCTGCTGTCTTCTTTCCCATCCTCTCCAGCCTCTTCAGAGCTCTGTCACACCTCTTCATGTCAGTCTTCACTCTCCTCTCCTTTTGTTAAGTTGTTTCCACTCATTAATCCCTTTCCTTTCAAACTCCCTGTAGCACAGGCCTTCTAGGCGCTATGCCCGTCTCACACTCAGACACTTTCATCTTCTCTTTTACGCCCCACTCTTCTCTCCCAATCTCATCCAACAGTCAGGTTGCACAATAAGCTGCAGAGGCCGCTAAAGAGTCCCAACTCTTAATGCAGCTACGTAGCAAAGTTTGATGAACTAACATGAAACTTCTGAAACAACCACATTTAGCCATTGATTCTTAAAACTGCTTATCCTGTTCAGGGTCAGGAGGGAAGAGTCAAACCAACCTGGAATATGAGGAGTATGAAACATAGATGTCATCATGTTTAAAAAAAATCAACACATCTTTACCTAAGTGTGTACAAATTCTTTATCCCAGAAACCAGAAATAACATTTTGTGCTTCCTCTACTTTGTGTGCACGTGACTGTGTGTTGTGATATGTAGTGTGCACAGCATGTATGTGTGGCTTAGTCCCTGTTGCAGTTTCCACTCCCCCACCCGACCCTTTGAGAGCTGGACACTAGTGCGTTTGTGTGTTCCTGTACTGCACTACAAAGACAGCTGCCTTTTCTCAGTGGCATTTTTTATTCTTAAATTAGCAGCACTGAATTCCAGTGTGCAGTATATCCTTTCATGTGACACACGCACACACACACACACACACACACACACACACACACACTCACACACACACAAGTCTCTGGCGTTGTCGACTAACCACAGTGTGAACCTGCTTTGCAATCTGGGAGGAAATATCTGCATTTATCTGTTGAATTTATCTTAAGTTGTTCCTCCCTTCACTTTATCAATACACTCACAAACGTATCATTATATGACTCGAGCACATCATGTTTCTGCGGAACCGAATGTCTGGAAATGCGATTGACAAAGTGCATGACGAGGGTTTTCTGAATAATTTGTCTCTGCGGCTGCTGAGCCAAGTGATAACATCCAACAGCTACGGACCAAGATGGGTTCCGACAGGGAAAAGAAGCATGCGAGATAGAAAGATAGAGACCGACAGGTGTTGGGGGGGCAGTTAACTAACAAAGAAAGGGAACCAGGGATGGAGAAAGTACAAACAAGATTAGTTGGGTGAGCAAGAGAAGGAGAGACAAGGAGGAAGAAGTATTCAAGCCTGGGGGAAGGAGAGAGGGAGGCAGGAAGACGAGGGAGAGGGCGGTCGGGGAGCGAGGGAACGATGAGGGACACACAGACGGACAGAAGGTACGAGGGAGTGGAGCATACTAGAGCCATGAGTCACACGGCAAGCACAAGGCTCGCACACACACTTCATGAGGTCCGTTGGTTAGAACTTCCACAAAACTAAACACAAGCGCACCGATTCACTGGCGGCTTCTCTAACACACTTTGTAAATCCCTGAATCTACCGTTGAGAGACAGATGATTAAAGTCTTCATTTCAACGGTTATAACCTAACTATGGAGGTGCAAATAACAAACATCTGGACTGGTTCTCCCAGTAGAAGTCTCTGCTGGGTTGTAAATGAAAGGTAACACGGGGAATGCACTGAAGGTCACTGGCACAGTCAAAAAATCAATGTCTTCTTGTTGAGGTTCTAGATTTGTGTTTGTGAGACACCGACGTGAAAGTAGAGGAAAGGTGAGGAGGAAGTGTGTCTCGCCTAAGAACGCTGCCCCTTTCCCCCCCACTCACTCTTGTTTTCTTTTTTTAGGAAATATGGTCACGTGCGGAGAGGTGAGGACAGCAGGCGAGATTTCTGTCCCCTGAGAGAGCAAAGACAACTCTGTCTGTCGCCACCTTCGCTCACCCTCCCTCCATCTCTGCCTCTCAGCCCGTGACATCTCTCATCTCTATCCACCTCCGTTCTCTCCCTGAAGAACTGGGCTCATACCAGGTGAACTAAAGGTGCACGGAAATCTGTCAAAAGCCCAAAACAGAAGATATTCTGCAGTCAGATAGGTGCGAGTTTATTGTGCGAATCCATCTTTGCCACCCTGTGCTCAAACTTATTCTCACAGTATGTCGGAGCACTAAAATATCCCAAAACACATTTGGTGCTGAAGTTCGTGTCTCATTTTTTGAAGAAACTCTGAAATCAAATCCGTTTGTTGCTAAGCAATCATATTCCTGCAATGCGTGGCAAACTATTGATTTGTCTGGGCAGAAGTGTTTCTAATCCTTATTGTGAACACAAATGCCTCTACATAATTCATGCAGCCTAAGAAGACTAACAGGCATCTCCTCTTGCACTGCTAAACATCATCAATCTTTGACATACGTATATTAGTAATCTTTATTTACTATGACGAGGACGGCTGGTTTCCCTCCGCGCCCTGTTTACTTCAGTTACTGGTGTGCAACATTTTAACTCCAACAAACCACCACAGAAAGAACATCCACTTACATGCACAGACAAAGTGTAGATAGCTTGACAAAGAGTGTATGAGCTTTGCAGAATGCTGAAGGTCATGGCAGCACCACATGCTCCAAACACAATAGATGTTACCACTGCAGTCGTCACTCTCCGCCTCTTGTACCACCCATTTCTCCCCGGACACCAAAACCTGACGTTTACCTCTGGCTTCTTGTTTATTACACATGTACCCGTGGTGACAGATACACATTCATAATGTAAAAACACAACAACCCCACAGCTGTTTCAACTGCTCATGCATCTCTATCGTCTCATATTCAGTTCATTGCTCATGGGATTCACCCACTTCCATAAGCTTTGTCAGAAAGGATGTGGAAGCCAGCCTTATATTAGCGCTGAGATAATAAGTCAAAGCTAATTGATGGATGTCAGTTTGACTACCCATTAATCATTAACAGAGTTTATTAAGTCAATACGCAAAATTCTTGCAGGTTACAGCCCCTAAAAATGGGAGTGTGATTGTTTCAATTGTACATTTGGAGGCTAAATGACTTGATTATTCCAACAAATGATAATTATAGCAGAATTTGACGCCTCCTGTATCTGTCCTTGTCCCAATCTGTCCTTGTGTCACATAGTAGAAAATTGTTATCGCCAGTGTTCTTATCAACTTGCCTTTACACACACACACACACACACACACACACACACACACACACACACACACACACACACACACACACAGTATGTGGTCAATAAAGCATGTGAGAGTATGACAAGATTGAATGATTCCACTGCAGGAAGTCTTCATTGGTACTGTGCATCAGGAGTAAAATGCGTGGCTTTTGAATAACGTATCTAATATTGTCTATTTATTTGAAACACATGACAGCAGCGATGCCTGGCATCAAGACTAAAGACCTCCAACATCTGTCTGTTTTTCTCGCATCTGGTCGGTTAAACAAGAACTTAAGGTACCAACAGACACAACGCACTTTCTTTCTTTCTTTCTTTCTTTCTTTCTTTCTAATGTCAATGGGAGTATTTAAAGCCTGCTGCGTACTCCCACAAATGTTGACGTGAGCATGTGCTACCAAAGCGCGTGAGAGAAGACGACCCTCGCCGTTACGCACGTTGGCCCGTGGGCGCGTGCGGTTCCATTGTCCTGGCACTGGTAGGGCTCGAGTAAAAATGTCAGCCGGACAACGTTACAGGCTTATGACACATGTTGCATTGTACATTCACATTTTACTGAATTATAGACTTGTTTCTGTAAAAAAAGAAGAAAGAAAAAAAACGTTTCTAAATTGAATTCGAGGCTCTTTGAGTTTTATGTGACTTTACAGGCCGGTTCCTAAGAAACACAGATATTTAACAACAGTGTCCATCGCAAACAAAGATGTGAGGAAGCGAGCTCAAACCTTTCTCTAACATTATCCGTAGTTCGCTAAACGGAGCTTCTTTGGGCTGAAAGTATGCGTACGCGCACAAATGAGACATTTTTACTTCATCAACATCCTCAGAAAGAAAACACCAAAGAGAACGGCGTTTAGTGAGATTTTAGTTTTTTCTTTTTCTTTGTCAACACTTACCTCTCGCACGCAGTGTTGAGCAACGACACAAAAAAAAACGAGGCAATTTCTCCCGAGAAGGCGGATATCTGACCCAGAACCAGATACTTTTCTCCACACAGAACGCCAACACCCTGCCCTCAGCTCTGTGACACTCAACAGGTTGGCTTGATTTTGGAAAAGGGGGCTGAGTTTGGAAACGCTGGGAGTTTTGTCCGTGAATTCTGATCCTGGATCGGTTTCTGTCATCCGGCTGGCGGCTGAAGAGCGTGAGGCTTGGGGATAAGCGGGGCGTGGAAGCTGATCCAGGGTCGGGAGGACTGAGCGCCGGGAGGGAGGAGTGAAGCGTTAATGTTTGCTTGTCGAGAACGAAGATGTCGAAGTTTGTCGAGTTCGTAGAAACGACAAAAACGAATTAGTTTCGAACTAAAGATTATCGTATAATAATTTAGGCTAATCTTTGGTATTGCAATGCATTTACTATTATAATAATAAGATAATATAACGGCTGTAAAATTCAAGATCAATAACTGCCCTCCATTTTAAAAGCTAAAGTCATTAAAGGTCATAGAGTATGACAAGCTGACATATATATTATACATGTGGAAAAGCAACACTGACATAATGGCAATTTGGTTCCACAAAGTGATATTTATTTTCATTTTGGATGTGAACACGACAGGTTTCTAACCATCTTCCCCTCTAATCTTATCAATGTTGAAATGGATGACCACATGATTAATTTAGTCTTATCTAATCTAATCAAACTAGTTCATCAACAACAGGCCATAATGATGAAAATATGTTCCTAATAATGCCCTAATAACAACATACAACATTATGGTAGTGACTAAACTAATTTTTAAACGGACTAAATATGTGGAGACGGTCATGTGTTTTCAGGGATAAACATCTTTGTAAACATAAATCCCCCTATAATTTAAACATCAGTACAGATTTCGGGCAAAATGGATACATACATTCACACCTTGCATAAGTGGTCTGTCTTTGCACAGGTCTTTATAGATAGAATCATCTGAGCAGGTGTGTTTCCTCCAACCCCCCCAAACACACACACCACGCCCAAATCTCTCCACCCCCATGCCTGTCAGCTCTTCTTCCTGGCCGAAACCGGTTTGTTAGGCACCATATCAGATTTCACTGTTGTCGTCCTCCACTTTTCTACAAGGTGTGAGAGGAGGGAGGGGCGTCGGTTCGCACGGCAGTTTGGGAAAAAAGACAGAGACAGAGAGAAAGTAAGAGGGAGACAAGGGCAACAAGTCAAATAGTGACAAAGACACACACCCATTTCACAGTAAGTATATGAGATGAAAACAAAACGTACTTGTTCTTCATGGAGCACCTGTTATCTGTGAAGGCAAAGCAGGATGTGTTACCGCGCTTTATTGCCACTTACCTTTCTAATATTAGCATTCATTTGGGATTTGAAAATCAATTGAAATGCTTTCATAGGTTTCCCATACAGGCTCATTTATCTGTGCGGTTTCATAACTCACAAAGTAAAATGCTGAGTCCTCCAATAAACAACAAGCTGGCACAGATCAGGCCTCCGATTCGTAGCCTTTCATAGTCTGGCAGAAGTTAAGAGGGGACAGAGCAAAAATTGAATTGCAAAACAAACATCCTATAATTAAATGCACTACTATTTTATTCATGCCTTGTCTAACAGACAGATCATTTTATTAAATATTGCTTTTTGACGATCACATTTGCAATTTGCTCTTGTCGAGGGGCACATGCGATTTGCAATAATCTAAGTAAAAACATGAAACTCTGCATTTATAATCCATATAAAGAGTGAGATGCTGTCGTGCAGATTATAATAATTAGGAGATAAGAGTTTCTGTACTTACTGTAAGCAAATGGATCTGCAGAGCAAACACAAGAGGAGGATTAGAAACAAGAGAGGGGGAAGAAACATTAGTGACAAGAGTCACTTTAACTTCAATGGAGGGTTCAAGATGTCAACATTTTACTCCAACAAACTATCAATATGTCTCTAGGTTACGTTTAATCTTTTTCAAGCATCCATTTTGGAATAGTAACAGTACAATTGCTCTGCATCTAGTTTGATTTCTTCCTAAACCAGTTTCTAAAACAACCAGTCTCAAAACAAGACGAGGTGAAAGGATAGTTGTGGCCTTACTTGCTTCAGTTTCCATGAAAAGGGTGAAGAGAACTGCAAGAAAGTCAAACAAGTGAAATGTTAATTTTGTTGAGCAAGCGTTGACTTTAATGCAAACAGGCGGTGGCTCTACTAGAACACACTCACAAAAGAGTTTTTAAGATATATGGTATTTCTTTCTTTAAAAACATGTTCAATCGTGTCTGGAAATTGTGTCAATTGTGTCTCGGTAACGGGACGCTTTTTGAACAAGTGAGCTTTTGTATGCCCATTCATTTCCTTGAAAATAAAATATCTAGGATATTTTGTTGACTTGTCTTTTTTATGTTTTACTTACCTGCCATAACGGCCACAACAGTAGGATGTCCCATCTTCAACACAACTAAGGGTCAGATAGAAAGAGAATCCGATAAAGACAGAGAGAGCGGGTGACAACATATGATTGTGAGAAAGGCTAAAAAACTAAGTGGAACATTTTGTTTCCCATCACGTTGCCTTTTGTTTCTCACACATACACACACATGCATGCAAGCAACAAAGCGCACACTTCTCCCTCTCTCCCCGGGAAGAACGTCTTTGTTGTGTGAGAGGTCAGTGTCTCGACAGCAGGGATGCATTCTGGGTGTTTGGAGAGTAAACAGCGGAGCATTTTTTGTCTTGGGGTGAAACCCAGCTGCTTTCCAGACAACTTTCCTGCAACCTTCACTTTACTCCAGAAAAAAAAAACATCGCCTTGGGCCAAACACAATGGTGTGCTTTACAGAATCCAAATATATTTCATGATTTGATGACTTTCTCTTCATTCGAGCAGTTGGATGTATTACCTACTTTAAATAAAGTCAGTAATAAGTTTATAAAGTCAGTAATAAGTATGTCTTGTGAATCCAAAATACAGCTTTTCCTAGACTTTGATGACTTTCATATTTTAAAATAGATACATATAGTCATAAAATATCAAGTACAGTTGTTTGTTAAACTGGCAAATGTACGGTAATTACAAAAGACAACAGTCTTCTTTAACCCTTTTTAAAAATAACAAAAATAACACTAACATAAAGTGCCCCTATTGTATCGTCCTCCATATGTTAGTAACTTTCTTTTTCAGACATTAAAGATGTATACTGAGAGTAGGAGACAAGTGGACATGCAACAGGACCTGTCAGCAACCTCACTGTAACCTCTTGTTGATCTTGAGCACCCTTGGGCCTCCATAGAGGTTTGATTCACTGCATTCAGTGCCCATCCTCTCTTTTTTTGCATCCCTCTGGCTCAAACTAGTTCCCCATGCACACATGTATCTTGTGCTTAAACCTTGCATAGCAAAAGCACAGTGAACCTAGCAGTAGATAAACACTTTCCTTGCTTTTTTGCAAATCTGATTTGATTCTGCATGGACTATCAAATAGAAACGAAGACAACTCCTTATCATGCAGTTTTTGTCACTTATCCTCAATCATGGCCTTTTATCCTCTGTCTAAAATGTAATTGCAGCTATCAGTTAGCATGGCATTAGCCAAGGTCAAACTCTGTCCCATGTCTTACAATGTGTCCACTATCTCAGATAACACAGCAGCGGCAGACGGAATAGACTTATGCTTGGATTAAATAAGATTTGACAAAATAATTAGGTTTTGCTCGCTAGAGTGGATGTTACAGTTCAGTGTCCTTCACAGATTACTGATGTTCTGACAACATCCCCATTCGTAGGTCTGCATTCTTCAGTGAGCCAAATCACTGCAGTGCTGGACTTCTTAAATATTTAAAATTCCTGATCCAGTTTGGAAAATGTACTGTTGACTGAGGTTAATTTGAAGACAGCAACATGTTGCTTTTGTTAAGTCAAGACAAGCCAGAAATCAGCCCGTATGTTACTATAGACTCGTCATACAATCTCGTGGATACAATATCATAAAATATAAAACAGAAGCTCCACATGCCATAAACAAATGGACACTTTAACATATAATATATTTTCAGCACAAGCGTTTTATCTTTTCAATTTGTGGTCACTTTTCTCCAAATCTCCAAAGCAATTAAAAAGCTCCTCTTTCAGTAAAGTCCTCACATGGACTCTACCTACCACACGTCTATCTTCAATACTGAAAAACCCAAACACTACAACCAATGGAATGTTTCACAGGAAGGTGACCTTGACCCCTAACACTGATGGCATTCTATCTTGCTCCACTATACCTGTGCTTACCTGAGCTGATGGTTCAGAAGAGGAGGAGTGTGTGTGAATGTTCCAAGACACTGTCTGGTCAAAAGTGTGTATTTTCTATTTCACCTGAATAAGTAGCGCCTGCTCCTCCTCTTTGTTTGGGATATAAACTTAAGCGTGCGCGTGACGTTTACGTATAGACGAGTGGCTTGTTATTCCATAAACATCAGCGTAGTGAAAGTCATTTGTGATTTGCTTCAGAGGGACCATTTTGAGAGCCATTTTGAACTTTTAAACTTACACGAAGGTAGAGATTCATACATTCTTATTATAATGTTAAATTTGCGTTACTGTGATTCACCAGAAAGACTGCTTTGACAGAACAGTGATGGTCAATAAAGCCTTTTCACTGTGTTTGAACAACATATCAAAGTATCAAACCCAGAGGGGGTGGCGGTGATGGAAAATAAGTCGAGGAGAGAAACTGTGAGAGTTGTGTCAACTTCTCAATGCTGACACAACACAATTCACTTCAGTTTGTATTATTTTACAAGTCCATATCAAAGCCCCCAGTAGACACAGACAAGAGGAGTGTGTGCATGTATTGTTCAGTGTCTTTGTGTCCTTCTGTATCTCATTTCATTGTTGTCTCCCCCTCTGAGGCTCTGCCAGGTTTCCCAGGTATCCGCAAGTGCTCCCCTCCCTGTGGACTAGAGCTCTCTGTTGGTCTTATGGTTGACAGGCATTTTACATTTTTTTTTCTTTTTTCGCTAACCCTGGTTAGAAGGTAAAGATTTTTTTTTACTGTAACCTATCCCAGGAAGGATCGATTCAAACTCACAATATTTCTTAAAAAGGAAATTATTTTTTTTTAAATGTGAGTTCAATCATTTGTATACCCCTTAAATACCAAACAGGTGGACTTTGTTTCTGGTACATGCTGTATTGTACCTTGTGGGTCTCTGTTGGTGTTACCCTTGTATGCACGATACATGTGTGCAGAACTATGCAAGTCCATGCATGTGTCACAGTGGTGATCAGTGACTATTAATATCCTTTTCCTGTCACACGCTGACAAAGCCAAGGCATACATCAGCCTCTCAACAAATGATAATACTGTGAGAGCAGAGGAGATAGAGAATGGCAGAGACACAGCCAGTAGTTCAATATATGTGTGTGTGTGTGTGTGTGTGTGTGTGTGTGTGTGTGTGTGTGTGTGTGTGTGTGTGTGTGCGTGTGTGTGTGTGTGAGTGATAATACAACAATTTGACAGCAAATTAGAGCAACAACTGGCGATGACAAAGCTGAGAGAGCGAGAACAGAGATAAGATTCACAGTGGCTTATTCACTCCCATCACATTTTGAACATTAATTTGCATGGATTACTCTAAATGCATAATTTTCTCAAACTGATTTGTATCCTGTTTAAAATTCCCATAACGCACAATAATGAAAGAGGGAAAAACTCTGTGTCTGCACTGTATCTGTTGTTCCCGGTATCTGTCTGCATGAAGCAACATTGTTCATGTGAGGTTGAATAAAGGTCACCATGTATTCCATGTCAATACTCTGTCACTGATAGAATTAGAGAGCGGATGCTCAGTGTGGGTTTTCTTTCCGTATATGTGTAGGTTCTAGGGTGCTTCTGTTCGTGGTGATTACTAAGATATCGTTTTCCTCTCAGCAATGCATCTTGTCATATCTGTAAAAGTAATAAAAGATGTACACTACTGAAATTAAATTAAATGTAGCCTAACAATAACATTAGTGTTATAAAGAAATACAAGGATCACATTTGTACAGTAACATGACGATCTGATCCATCAAATATAAATGTTAGCAGTTGACAAAAGTGGAAGAAAAAGTCCTGTATTCTGTTTAGTTATCTTGCTTTACTGGTTTTGTCTTTTGTTCTTTTTTAAATGAAAAAAAAGAACAAAGACAGCAGACAAGGTCTGGTTATAATAGAGGTTATCTGTAGGTCAGTGAAAAGGATTCTACAAGTTGTAAAGCCTATCTTTGGCTCTACTGCTAACTTCACTCAATATGTTCAACTTGTCACTATTTAACTTGTTTAACATTTCCTTCAATGTTTCCTCAGGTAATTAAAGGTGTTGCAAGTTAAACTGATCCCTTTTCTGTTTGGGTCGACTTGAGAACACACTGAACAATGTAGGTTATCAGTGGTCACTTACGCACGCACGCACGCACGCACGCACGCACACACACACACACACACACACACACACACACACACACACACACACACACACACACACACACGTCTTTGTTATGGTATTTAGGATGTTTGTCCATAAACAGTCAAACTAAAGGTCAAGCTTACATAGCAGTGAATGAGATCCAGTTAGTCAGCAGATAAGAGAGCTGCGCTTAAGATCATATGGAAATTTCTTCAACCTGCAGCTAATAGATAGTAATGCTTAATGTCATATTTGGAAACTCTATAAAACTTAGTGCTGGATCCTCATAGGACAAGTGTGTTGTGTATTTAGACACGTTATATTGGTCCTTTTCCCCCAAATTAAGAAATGACGAGCAAGACGTGACCCGACTGACTCCTACTGTAAGTGCACTACACTATTGTTTCATCTGAACGTTTAGCACGCAAACACCAAGTAAGGCTTCTTCGCCCGTGTTGGAGAAAGGGAAGAAATCAGACAGAATATGACAGGAACCTATTATGGGTGAACCGAGGTGTAGCGCAGCAGCTGAGTCAACACGTTGCTCCATACTGCCTCTGTTGTATCAACTAAAAGACCAGGCTGAGTTTCTCTCCTGCTGATTTAGTGTGTGTGTGTGTGTGTGTGTGTGTGTGTGTGTGTGTGTGTGTGTGTGTGTGTGTGTGTGTGTGTGTGTGTCGTTGGCTGTCCATGCTGCTCTATCAGGTGTCACAACACACAGTCAGAGAAATGAAAGACCACAGTAAAAAGCACATTGGGGCTTGGTTTAGTGTATCATGGTTTAGAGTCACATGAACAAATTAGTTTCAGATCATCTGATCATTTTGAGGGAAAGGGTAATTCCGTCCATCTTATATATTAATTGCATGTTGAAGGCTCATAACTTATATTGTTTCAGTTACTTTGTGCAACATACCACCAATAAGTTAAGATCTGTCTGAATACAGGCACACACAATTATAGACATAAAAAGTGCATTAAAAGCAATGCAACATAATGTAATACAATAGAACAACAACAACAAAAACTATAAAATAAAATGAGAAGTTAGGAAAAATTGTAAGTAGGAGAACATTAGAAAGTTAATAGGGGACTTTACAAAAGCCATGAGGCCCCCTCAGACTAAACCAAAAGAAAGCGAAACAAGGTGGGTCTTTAAAATTGGTTTAAAAATGTAATTGTGTAACATTTGTGAAAGGGTGGGATGGGTCAAACCCATAACACAGCGAATTACTGTAATCACACCGGAAAACTGTTACCATAGATGAGATGACAACAGCTTTCATTTGGCTTATATTTGATATAAGCTGATACAACAGACAGGAGGTTTCAATGGCAGCAACAGCACAAGGCTGCAGAGGTCTTGTTCCTGACGTGTCAGGAGTTCACCCCCAGGGGGAAGCAAAAGACATACCACAGTTGTGATGATGTGTAAATCACTGTTCATCACTGGTCGCTAGTCTACCGAAAAAGCATGCAAAATAACAAGAAAACGTTTATTATGACGCAGAACCATTACATTACATTTCATTTAGCTGGCAGTTTTAACCAAAGTGACTTACAATAAGTGCATTCAACCATGAGTAAAAACTCAGAACAACAAGAATCAAGAAAGTACAATTACTTCAAGAAAGCCAAACTACAAAGTGCTATAAGTAAGTGCCATTTAAGTGCTACTAAAGTGCTGCTTTCTTTATTCAAGGTATAGTCGGAAAAGATGTGTTTTTAGTTTGCGGCGGAAGACATGGAGAAGATGTAGAGAACCAATGTAAAATCTTCATGCAGCAGCACAATGTTGGTAAAATTGAAAAGGACACCCATGTTCTTAAGATGAAGGGATGTAGAAATAAACCCTCATTTGCATAATTTATAAACGTATATTAGAAATGCCAACTACCAGACAACAAAGTGTGAGAACCAGTTGAATGCTGCTGTGTGTATTGTAGCGTTCACTCTCCTGAAACATTCAAACAGGATAGTACAAAGTGGTCCAAATAAGCACATTTAAATAGAGAGTCAGGCACACGAGAGGAACTTTGAATCTATACAGTTGACAGAATTTTCTCAACTGTCAAAACAATGATACTGCTAGTTTTTGTTTTGACATCATGCTGCTTTAATTTGGCCACACACTTCCCTTCATGCAAAGACAATGACTGCGTATCCACAAGAGCATCATGGCTATTTCCTCCAAACATATAGAATTACTTAGACATCTAACTTCCGCGACTGATTCCCAAATAAAGCAATTCATTCTTCAGAGTTTTTATTGAATAATAAGGCAAATAAAAGTGCAACATGCAAGAAAGGAAACAGAAACGTAGTTTTTTGTGTTTGGTATTTAGAATGAGTTACTACAGTGGAACAACAACTAAGTGGCTTGTAAACTGAGCAGTGAGTGCTTCCCTCAAGTGGACAAACTGGGAAAGTGTAACTGACTAAACTGGTATAACAAGCACAGCTTGGACCGCACTAGTCAGTATTGAACCGTCTGTAGTTTGTTGTAATACAGCTGTGAAGCAGATGTGGAGGCACAAAGGGCAGCTACTCGTCTATTCAGACAATCAGCACTTTCATAAGATCAACCACTTACAGCGATGCAGCCAGTAGCTCAACCTGCGGGGGACACTTCCATTGTTCCCTTTCATAAGAAAAGAAAGAAATTATCCTTTATTAATTCCCTTGGGGAAATTATTCTTTGCATTTAACCCATTCTAAGAAATTAAGGAGCAGTGTGCTGCCATGAGGCGCCCGGGGAGCAACTGGGGGTTCAGTGTCTTGCTCAAAGATTATTCGACATGTGAACTATGGGGAGACTGGGGGCTCTACACACACTCACACACACACACACACACACACACACACACACACACACACACACACACACACACACACACACACACACACACACACACACACAGACAGACACACACACACTTGCACACTTGCACACACCCACCCACGAAAGATATCGTGTGAAAGGTCCAGTTATTGAGGACAGAAGAAGGAAGTGAAGATATCCAGAATGGATCCAGCCTCAACAGACAACTAACCTACAGACCTGAAGACCTAAACACAGCTGTCTTTTCAATTAGATTGCTGAAAAAATACAATGTTATGTTTTCATTCTCTGTTGGTTAGAAGTTACAGAGCAACCGTTTCCTTCTACTCCTTTGTTACCATTGTGTTAATATCATCTTGTGTTTCTCCCCTCCCTGAAAGCACAAACACATCACAGATTACTTATCAGTTTTCAGGTTGCGGTCAATGCATTCACCACTGAATTGAGGCAGCATACTTACAGAAGCACCTCTGGAGGGTCTCAGATCTCCTCAGAATGATGAACGATAAACCGAACACCAACAGCATGCCGAAGAAGCCCCCAATGGTGCAGCCAACGATGATGGCATAACTGGTGCCACTATCTAGGGGTGAGGATAACAGGACAGAGTGAGGGAGGAGCATTTACCACAGATGTCAGTACTACTTGCTATTTTGTAGAATTATTCAAATATGTATTAATGCTTTGCCAAACATGATATATATGTTAAATTGAAACAGAAGAGTCTTTACCATAAACATATAGGATGGCAGCAGTTGCATTTGGATTATTTGGCTGCTGACATATGACTATCGTGCCGTTGTCGGAGAAAGAAGTTCCCTTGAGGGTCCACACAGCTAATGACTCTTCGTTTTTCATATCACAACTTCCATAGAGAGCCTGAGGAGAGAGACAGGGAAGGGAATGAAGAGGCCTTCAGATTATAAAGAATACCAGATTTTAAATAAGTTTGTTGTGAGCTGGGCTTATGCTCTTACCTTGGTAGAAATGTTAAACAACTATAATATCTTTTGAAATCTTATAGCGAGTTAGAAAACACAAGCAACTTTCAATTCAAGTCAGAGTTCAACTGCTCTGAGAGATGTTGCTTACTTTCTCAGCTTTGTGACAGTGTGATAACAAGATATTGTTACTGAGGAGAAGAAGATGAGGATAAAGTGAGGCATCAGAGTAAATACGGAGGTCGACGGCGGCCACCTTACCTGGGGGATATCTTCCACGTAGCCCAAGGGGCATGTGAGGGTGTAGTTGGCTTGACTCCTGAAGAAGGTGAATGTGACGTTTGGAGAAGCTTTGGGAACTCCACAGCGAAACACAGCCGGTTCTCCAACAGCCACTGTGACGTTAGCTGGGTGTGTGCGGTAACCGAGAGCAGGGTCTGCTGCTGCTGCTGCTGCTGCTGCTGCTGCTGTGGTGGAGGTGGAAGTGTTGGTGATCTGAGCTGAAAATAGCATTGTGAGTGGGAGAGAGATTAGGAAAGATCAAATTGTGGGAAAAAATATATATTAATTAAATTAGATATTTAATTTATTTAGAGACATTTAAAGGCGTTAAAAAAAAATCTACTATAACTAATTTTCCATTTATTCAAATAAAAAAATAAAAAAAACACATCAGGAAGCATTGACATATAATTTGTTCAGAGTACTATGGATGCTTTTTCCAGGCAGTTTGGAGTGATCAGAAATGTAGGAAACCAATGAAGGAACCAAATACAGACCCAACAGATCAGACAGCATCAATACTCAGATAATTGTTGAGCTGAGTTGTTGTTCTATGCAACAACACATATCCATCCTTGTTGTGTTTTGTTTACAGGAACTGGATGCGACATTAAGCCAAAGTCCTTCTACTTAAACATTTGAATATTCTAATGAATTTCTTGGAAGAGTGGAAAGATTTGTGAGGTAAAAATCTTACAGACTGCAAAACATTAACCAGAGTCAGGGTAGTGTCTATGTATGTTTTCAGTTTAATTCCAAAGCGAGTAAGCACAACTTAAATAAATCTCATACTTTGAAATCCTGGACGTGGAGAGTTACCTGAGGAGGGCGAGGTGATTTGGAGCAGAGCCAGCAGCTGCAAGCAGAGAAAAGAAACCTTCCTCTTCTTCCCCCTCTCCTCCATTAGTTCTCCTCTCAGTCTCTCTAAATCAATCTGGAACATTTGAACAATGTAACTTTACTTTTCCATCAACAATATACAATACGCTTGCAGTAAAAGTACAATACTCCTTGTGTTTTCCTTTAGATTACATGTGTTGTGAATGAATGTGAAAGTTGACGACTGAAGGCAGATAAACAGTCAATTTTTTTTTCTTTACACTTTTAGATACACATTTAATGTGAAAAAGGTAAACATATTTAAAATGTTTTGAGAAATGACTATCGTCACTTTAATCATTATTATATAAATATTTTAAACCACTGATTTGTATTTCATTCCATCTATTGGATGAGTGCATTTGGCCTGAGCAGCGTATACGCCATAGAATTATCAGATTTAACATTCATTACGTATTTCTGAAATCTGATTGCAGGCCTTGTTCTTATCTTTAATAGATAGACAGAGCAAATGTGTTGTATGTTTCAAAGCAATCATTGTATCACTTACATTTCATTTACAGAACATTTGTTGCTGTTTTAATTTTATTTATTTATTTAATCTAAATCAGTATTCTGTCACCCATAATCTTGACTCTTTGGTCCCCAAATTCTGACAAGGTTTTTGACAAATAAAGTAAAATAGAAAAAAGTTTCTTGAAACGTAAAGAAAGATTATTGACACAAACCCATAAAGTGAACTGGAAATTCCACAGAAGGTCTGCAGGCAGCTTCCTTATTCGAAGAATGTGACGCAGCTCCTTTGAAAAGAAATGTTGCTGAAATGAACTTCTCACAAAACAACTTCTGTATAAACTGTTTGTCTGAAATATATATACTGCCTCAATAAACGATGAATAGACCGTCTCTCTCTGCACCTCACTCTATCCTCCCGCTCCAACCAGGTGGGAAATTGAGATCAACAAAGGCATGTAGACATGTTCCTGATTGAAGATGGATTTCTATGATTGAGAAACAAAAAACAAAAAAACAGGTTGAGCAGGCCTGGCCTGAACCAATAATAGCTGCTGGAGGAAATCTCTCTCTCTCTCTCTCTCTCTCTCTCTCTCTCTCTCTCTCACACACACACACACACACACACGCACGCACACACACACACGTTATCCCCTAGTCTCCCTTACTTCACAATTTCACTTTCAAATAAGTTCCCTCTGACGAGCAGATCGACCTGCCGACAACAAAGAGGAGATTGCATCACTTTTCACTGCATACTTGCTCTTGTTCTTGTTTGAACGGCCTGTACCAATTACAGTAATTATTGCGTTTTTCATTGTTTGACATTGAGATGAAAGGTTCTATGAAGTGGAAAGAGATGATTATATATTTAGGCTCTGCTTCTTGCTTGATAACAAGACTAGAGTGAACCGCTAGCGGCTCTGCACAACGGTGCTTTGAGCTAAATGATACCTTCAGCATGCTAACATGTTCGCACTGTAAATGCTAACATGCTGATTTTTAGCAAGTTCACCTATTAGTTACCCAGCTAACTTGCAAATTGACACTCATGTACAACTAATGTTGATGGGATGAGTGTTGCAGGTATTTTGCAGGATAGATGAAAAGTCAGGGGCTCAAAAAAAGCCCTCGAATATCTGTAGCAAATGCATCCAACAGCTGTCCAGAGACGTTTGACTGCAGATTCAAAGTCAAGGGATCACCAAAATCAGACTACATTGTGTAGGAATCATGTATGTCTGTACAAACGGTTGTGCCAGTTCAACAAGCTGATTTATTTTTCTCTGAATATCTGAAAACGTTGACCTGTTGGTGGGGCTAGACTCTAGCCCCACCAACAGGTCAACGTTTTCATGTACCTTTTTGGAAGCATATATCTGTGAGAAACCTTTCTTGACTATGAATTTTAATAAATGCAAGTACAAATCCAGGCTTAGTGATGCCCATCGTGAAGCTGTACTCAGGGTTTCACTGTGACCTTGATCAGGGTCAATGTGGCTCAGCTGTGTGAGCAGAAGCGCTGCCAGGTGTCTGGCAAGAAATAGAATAAAGTACAAATGTATTCAGGGATTGCATTTGTTGGTTCGGTGTCGTTTCAATAAGTTATTTTAAAAAAACAAACTATATTTGCACTGATAAAAACTAATATAAAAATGTATAAATGCTGGTTGCCTTTTTTTGTTAAGTATAACGAAAATATGTCATGAATGTATAAAATAAATAAGTAAACTTTGCGCTTTCTGTGTGGCCCTCCGTTGAGATTACAATACCAGCGGTGGCCCCAAGCCAAATTGAGTTTGAGACCCCTGGGCTAGAGGGAAAGTCAGTGGTTCCTCCTCTGGGGATCAGAACAACATGTCATGGCAATCTGTCCAGAATCTCTGGCCCAGAGACTGATGTTGCCAAAATAATAAATAATTGTAGGAAACTACCGGACTGAGACGTAACACATAGTGATAAACATCTCAGTGTTGATGTTGACATTTGAGTGGGAGCTATTCTCAATGTTGAAACAGTAGACTTACTTTTAAAAGTCTGTCTTGTGTCTTGTGAAACACATTTGAGAAGGAAAGAAACACCTCAGCGTGCAGTACACAAACACATGCAAACAAAGTCTCAACCACAAGTTCCCCATTTAAAGATGACTATTTTCGTTTTTGTGCAATTCCTACTTGTTCTCTTATTCTCTGCTGTAGATACATACTTCCAGTAAAACGTTTTCAATGACCCATCATACCCTCATTCTTGCTTATACGGAAATGTATAAATGTATGACGTGGTAGCCGCAAATGGTTGTCAACTATCAGATGCTTGTTTGGATATCCCCTATTCACAACTTTCCTCCTGATCTGTGCTGTTCGCTGTGACGCCAATTCATGAGAGATCAACTCTCCAAATCTCATATCTATCTCTAAACTTTGTGTTTTGCGTTGAAGATGCTGGCAATGCTAGTGCTTCTGATCCTGAAGCCAGGTAAGGAGTGATTCTTTTTTAAATTTGGTTTCAACACAAAATGCTAGGCTTAAACTTCTTTCCATAACTGCTGTTTATATTAATTGAATTGTTGTAATTCACTTTTATATATATATATATATGACATTTGAATGGGAGCCATTCTTAACAATTAATATATATACATCCCTCTATTTTGTTCACATTGCATTGTTATAAACACTTCAAGCAAGGGCATAATTTAATTTTCACAAGAGATAGGGGTGAGACAGTCTTCACTTACCCAAATTCAAATGTTTGCAACCCGACCAACGCTTTATCAAACATATGGTCTTGACTTTTCTGATGAATTCACTCCCTTTATTGCTCTCAAGTCTCATCTTAAAGTTAAAGAAATATGTCTTTGTTTAACTCTGCATCTATAGTGATATGACAAAACTAATTCAAACACATTACATGATCTCTCTGCAGGGACTGTAAGTGCCAGTTGGTCTGTGACTTTTGAAAACGCAGATCCTTGTGCTTTAAATGGAACGTCGGTGGAGCTCAGCTGCTCATACAACTACACAGCTGAAGAAACTGTTCGAAAGACTTCATGGTACAAAGGGGAATTCAAAAATGGCACCTGGAGACGTGTTGCGCTCTCAGACCTTCCTTCATATCAAAATCGTTCTGAATATCTTGGGGACCACCAGCACGACTGTGGCCTGGCAATTCATGACTTGCAGGTTAATGACACCGGATATTACTACTTCAGGTTCGATACAGAGACGTATGGGAGGCGGAGTAAAGGGTCAGTGTATCTGACTGTCACAGGTAAAATGATTGTTCATTGAGTGTGACTAATGTTTTCAGCTGTTCTCAATATAGTGGCAAAGTCCCGCCCCTTCTGGTGTCAACTGTCAACATGCAACTGTTTTCATCAGCCGGAAAGTGAAACTAACAAGGCGCGTTATACGTGTGAACCTAAAGGTCTCATCTCATCTAAATTGAAAAACTGTGTAATGTGTGATTCATGGCATTGACTTGGTAATTTTTGAACTGACCAATGCAGAGCTGAGTGCCAGTGTTTCCTCTGCCAGAGTGAGAGCTGGAGACTACGTGACTCTTACATGTGAAACATCCTGCCAACTTCCTGGAACAGTTTGGTTTAAAGATGGACTTCCTGGAGCCAAACCAGAATTCCAGGCACAAGCAGAGGATGCTGGGAAATATGTTTGTGCTGTCAAAGGACAGGAGTCAGTACTATCTGATCCGGTGGCTCTGGATGTTCAGTGTAAGTTAGTTTATTATGACATTGTTGGTTGAGAAACTCATATTTCTGTGATGTATGAACAGGAATAGTTCAGCAAAAGACATATAATCCTGCTTGTTACTGCGTATTGAGTTAGAAAAGCAGATTAATGCCACTTTCATATCTCCCCATTAATAAAAAGCTACTGCCAGCAGCAAAATGATGAATTATGTCTTAACATTTGACGATTAGTCTAATTTAGCCACTTGTTAGCATGCACCTCTTTTAAGACTGGTAAAGCCTTCACATTTCACAATAGGTTTATCTCCTGAAGTAAAAATAGGTCGTAAGAATAAGACTTTTAAATCATCTAAACTTAAGCAGAAGTTGCATTTCAGATAAGAACATTGACTTTGAGACGAGGGAACTGAAAGTGCAGAAATGCAAACTCATTTCCAGGTTTTAGGCTTCAGCATTCTGCTCATGCTTTGGCTACAAATGGTCGGGATTATGTATGAATATTTTCTTTTAAACTTGTAAAAAATGCATTCTCTAAGTGTGTAAACAGCACAGTGGTTGTGTTTTTGACTCAGATCCCCCGTTGAACGTATCTGTTGAGGTGAGTTATTGGGGCCACCTGGGCAGCGGTGTGAATCTGACCTGCAGCAGTGCCGCTAACCCTGCAGCAGACCTGTACACCTGGTTCAGGAGTACTGGTTCCAGTTCCAGCTCCCTGCTGCAGGTGGGATCAGGACCAGTGCTGTCTCTCCCCTCTGTGGAGGCGTCCCACACTGGCCTCTACCTCTGCCAGGCCAGGAACCAACTGGGGGGAAGCAACTCAACTGAGGTGCTGCTACCAGTGGGCAAAACAGACAGTGAGAATGCAGGAAAGATACGCAAGTACAACCTGTTCAGGAATTGTATTGATGTGTCATCAAGAAGCTCATCTAATGAGGAATCATAGGTGTTGTTGCAAACTAGCGTGATTTTTAGGGGGTTAGGGAAACAACACAATTGTATTAATCTTGTATGCAACCATAAATCTCGAGTTGGATTCAAAACTGCTGGTAAAAAATATTGCAGAAAATACAATAAACAAAATGTTGTTTTGTTGAACATTTATGACTATCTTTGAAAGTTAGTTTAATTTCTCACCCAGTTTTTTCCCCATCTCTGCTAACAGTAAACCGTGTCGTCCTCTATGTTGGTATTGGAGTCAAAGTCTTTATTGTCCTGTTGCTTCCACTATTTATTATTTGGTAAGTTAAGTTATATCCAATACTCTTGATTCTGTACCTGACGTTTCATACTGTGACTGCATGAAAAGAATAAGAGTTAAATGTTCACACTTTTCTTTTTTAATTGTTAAAGGAGGCTGAGACGTAACTCTGCTGTGAATGAAGAGGTAAGAGGGACCTTGATCTGTTTCAGTAAAATGAACGACAGTAAAACACAAAATGTATAAAGTTGTCCTGTTGTATTCCAGGGGAGCTGCAATGATTATGAAAACGTCATGCAGGCCTAAATAACTGGGTTACAGAAGGAAACGTGTGAAGCCTGCCTCGGCCTGACGACATTTATACCAGCATTTATACCACTGTACTATACCAGCAGACTGTATCGGGAATCATTGTCATAAAATCTGGATCTGCTGCTCCCTTGAGTTTAACATACGCATGTGCATTATGTTCTGGTAAACTTCTTCAATAGCCTAAATAAGTCCCATTTAGAGCAAATCTCAGGTGACATACACTGTAGCTTAAAACAGCAATGAGAAGCTCAGTATTTATGATGGAATCAGTGGCATTACAATATGTAGAGCCTCTCCACATTAAATCATCAAATAAATGTAAAACAACTTCCAGTAAATGCACCTGAACAGCTCTCGAATTGACGTGGATACATTATGTGAAATGTTCTTCTTTACTTTATTAGCATGTGTGCAGCCCTTTAGCTCAATTAAATATGATAAATCAGGCATAAGAAACATTCTAAAAATAGACTAATGAGATGAGGAGTAGATTTTCAAGTATTTTTAAATGGAAGTCCGAGTCACTGTCCTCCTGGTTGTCATCCTAAGGCTCTGGCCATTATCTTTTAGAGCCTTATCACGCTGAAGAGTTTACTCAAAACCACACAGACGAGGCCCCATCCTAACTGCAAACTACTTCTAATTGGATCCTTATGACCGTGTTTTCCATCATCATCTTCATTCTTATCATCATCACCAACAGGCTTCAAGCAACAGCTGTTTCTTGACATTGCTTATACAGAACTGGGTGCACTCTGTGGCGCGCTTTTAAAATCTGTGGCAGCGGATGTCCTCTGTGGACGCCATATGTGATGAACCATGGAGGGTGTGTTCACATTCACATCTGTTCCTGCAACAGTTCAACCGACTAGAGGACTTTGATGAGAACAGGGGATTTTCCGTTTATTATCTCTGAAACAATTTTCTTGAAGTTTGCTTGGTTAAATCCTGACAGCAGCATTTAGTTTATCCCAATCACACTTAATAATGGAATATATTCTATATAAATGAACCATTTAGTCTCTTAAAGTCTTCAGTGTTCATCCTCGGGTTTATTGAAATCCAGGAATTAAGGGTTTCAGGATGGTGTCCTCCTTGCCTGATCTTCGGGTTGTCACACTGTGTGAGTTGACGCCACTGCAAACCGTCTTGTAAGTTGTTTTTCTTCTGTGTGCATGATTTCAAGCAACCCAAATGTACAGCAGCATGTGATGCAGTACTAGTTTGAAGGTATCTGCATGTGTCACCAGGGTTTACTTGGAAACATGAGTGCCTGAGGGTTTAAAAAACCCATTCTAGCTATGCTGAGTTACTTTAATGAAATAAAAAAGGTCTCTTCTGGTGGTTGCACTTTGTTGTGTATGTTGTGCTGAATGAGTCCTTAAGGTGCTGAAGCAGTTGTCTCAGTGAGGACATACGACTGGCGTCTGGATGACTTCTGTCTCCTGAAAGGACAAAGAATGAATAAAAAAACACTGACACTTACATTATTAACTTATTTTGATCTTGATACATTTGTCTTAAAAAACAACAACTGAAGATCTTTGGCTATTATTCAGACTCTACTGTGGGCATCACCTCAACCTTTTATGACACATTATAGTCACATCTTATTATTGAAATACTTCAAGCACCAAACATGTGAATAATAAGTTCATAATATGAATGAAGCATCAGAAGGTTTCAGACACAGCATCACTTCTTGTGGATAATATAATCTTAAAATTCCTGATGCTGAAACGCTGATAGAAATATAACTAAATAAAGACGTACTGTATAATACTGATCAGCTGTAAGAGAAGCAAAGAACTCACCTTGACAATAAAAAGGCCACTAAGGCCATAATAGCTAGTAGAACAGCGACGGTCACTCCGATAATTGCCAGTCTTCCTCCTGAAGAGTCAGACGGGGTCACTGTCATGGACAGAATAGGGATTAGACCCTGAACAAACTATCTCAGGCAGTAGTCTTTAATGCAATGTACAGAACTGTAAAACGTGGTAGGTAATGAATGGCAAAATGGGTCAGCCATTAATTACAGGATTGGTGGCTCAAACTTCTCCAACGAATCACAAATATCTCCCCAACCAAGTCACTGTATGTACTACTTTTGCCTTTGTAATACATAACAACACACACAACAGGTGTTATTGTGGGACTCTTTTCTGCAGGATTGAGGGGGCAAATATGTTTGCCACTATAAACTGCAAAACTCTTGTTGGTGTGAGTGACAGGCTCGTCATCGACCTACCTTTGGTACCTGTGAGGGTTATGCTTTCGTACTGAGATCCGTGTCTGTTGCGTGCTACGCAGCAGTGCTGCCCATACTGCTCAGCGGCGAAGTTAGCACTGCTGAGTGTCAGGCCTGTGGGTGCAGCCGGGGTTTGCCTTGCTTGATGGAAGCTTCTGTCTGCTGTAGGGAGACACGCTGCACCCTGGTACCAGGTGTATGTGAGGACAGGCGGGTTAGCGTCACTGCTGCAGGTAAGAGTCACAGGAAGCCCGACCTCTGTCTGAGAGACTGAGACAGCCGTGTTTCGAGGAGAATCTAGAACAGGAAGGAGATGAAAGGTCAGTGACCTGAATATTCTCGTCAGAAGCACCTTGCTTAACTTATGTAAAGGTTACGCACAGCAAACGACAGAATGACTAAATCAAGAATGACTTTACTTACACTGCACGTCAATGTGCAACTTTGTTGAGTTCTGCACTTCATCTCCAGTGTGTATCTGACAGTAGTAGCTGCCGGAGTCATCAGATGTAACCTCATTGATGTTCCACACCTGTCCAGCGTGTCTCAGGCCGGTGCTTGTGCTCTTGTACCATCTGAAACAGGACTGTGGACTGGCCGCAGGGCTGCAGCAGGCCAGACGTAAGGCTCCGCCCTCCGTGATGTCACTGGAAGGACTTGCGGACACTGTGACGGCACTGGAGGAGTCTGGAGAAAACGACGGTTAGGAAAGAGGACAAGTGCATGTGTGGTTAGATTACTTACTTAGATGGGTGGTTAGATATTCAGGTAGATACAAGTCATCATTGAACTGGATAATCTGCATTGTAGAAATACATCCATTCAGTGTTTTTGCTTTCTTTTAATGATGTTTATTCAGGACTGTTTCCAGAAGTTTATTCATTTCTGACCAATAATAGTATGCCACCTATTATATATATTCTTTCTGATAGTATAAAAGCAGGTTTTTTTACCCAATTTTGGTGAAACTGCTGTATTTACTCATCTCTCTAAAGCTGTCAATAAAATAACAATAAAATGTGACATGACAATTGAGTTGAAAATCGTTCAGCCGAATACAAATATCCAGCTTTTTTTTAAATAATAAATGTCTGTTCTGCTGTACTTTACCATTTAAAATATATATTTTGACCCAGTATGGCACAGACACAGTATGGCAGCAGAGAAAAAAAGAGGAAAACAACCAGTTTCACTCCTCACAGACGTTTCTCAAACATTTCTTCAGACTATCTTTGTGGTGGAACAAGACCACTGTTTCCAAACACCGCACAATTTAATAAGATTGCTTTTCAACAGGCGCTAATACCTTAAATTGTTCCAAATCCCGTGATTTAGAAAAGTTCAGCAAGACTTGTTTACAGTTTGTCTCTACATGTTTGTCTGTGAGCAATGACTTTGTGAAATGATTATACATTATTTACCGTATGCAGTCAGTGGTCAGTTTAAATTCCACTTCTCATAAATAGTACAAAGTGTCAAACGGAGTTGCATTAAGGAAGTGGTTCACTTCTAGCAACAGTGCCAACACATCAACACTTGTTATTGAAATATTGAAGAACTTGCAAACTACAAATATTCATGTTGATTATGGTCAGTTGTAAAC
Organism: Taurulus bubalis; assembly: GCF_910589615.1. Taxonomy (NCBI): domain Eukaryota; kingdom Metazoa; phylum Chordata; class Actinopteri; order Perciformes; family Cottidae; genus Taurulus; species Taurulus bubalis. The sequence goes on from NC_136600.1 coordinate 8,727,884, forward strand.
AAAATATTCCCACCTGCCACCAGGAGCTGTATACCGCTCTGCGCTGGCATCTTCTGTGTAGGGTGGCTGGTGATGAGGTAAAACACGTACGCTCCGCTGTCCGACTCTCTCACGTCAGAGATCCTCAGGGAGCAGTTTTGTGTCCCTGGTTGTCCCAGGTACTCCACCCTGTTCTGATAGGATGGATCTAGGAAGATGCCGGCGCTGTGGAAGACGTAGCTGAGACGGACAGAAAGACTTAGATACTTACTTTTTTTGTCTCAACCCTGTGGTATGAGAGCTTTGCCTCAATGAATCACAAGGGTTTCAGTGCGTCTCCAACAATACCTTGATGTTATACAACGACTGTCTTCAAGACACCACATCTCAGACAAAACTTTGTACTGTTGTCCTCCTCCTCCTCCTCCTCCTCCGCCTCCTCCTCCTCCACCCTAATAGAGACAAATTGACACATTTGCACACAAATAAAGAAAATTAGGATCTCTTGTACTAAAACAGTGCAGATTAGCAGATGCTTATGCTGATGTTACCCTGTCTCTAGAAGTCCAAATCACTAATTGCAAGCTTAAAATAGTTTAAAGAGGTTTAATCAGCTGCACGTTCTTTCTGATTACAGATTTGAAACCTTGCAGAGAAAGTCTTCTGGTTGAAGGCACACTGCAAGATGTATTGCAACGGCTAACAAAGTCTTCTTTATTGAATTACCTGAGTAGAGAGCCGCCCCTCTTCCTTGGTTTCATTAGCACCTTGGGGATAGTCATAGAAACAAGGGAGAACCACAGAGGAACCAATCACAGCACAGATAGGACTGGAGGGGAGACTAACTGACCAATCACCTGCAAGAACACCTGAGGGGCAGAGGGGACGTGTTACAAATATATCATCAGCACCATATATCATCAGCACCAAGTTACATAACAATGGTGTTAAATTAACTCAATTAGTTACAGGAAAACAACCAGAGTGTGACTCCTCACAGACGTTTCTCAAACATTTCTTAAGACTATCTTTGTGGTGGAACAAGATCACCATTTCCCAACACCCGACAATCTACACACCCAAAAGATTGCTTTTCAACAGGCGCTAATACCTTAAATTGTTCCAAATCCCGTGTTTTTGAAAAGTTCAGCAAGACTTGTTTACAGTTTGTCTCTACATGTTTGTCTGTGAGCAATGACTTTGTGAAATGATTATACATTATTTACCGTATGCAGTCAGTGGTCAGTTTAAATTCCACTTCTCATAAATAGTACAAAGTGTCAAACGGAGTTGCAGAAAGGAAGTGGTTCACTTCTAGCAACAGTGCCAACACATCAACACTTGTTATTGAAATATTGAAGAACTTGCAAACACAAATATTCATGTTGATTATGGTCAGTTGTAAACAAAATATTCCCACCTGCCACCAGGAGCTGTATACCACTCTGCGCTGGCATCTTCTGTGTAGGGTGGCTGGTGATGAGGTAAAACACGTACGCTCCGCTGTCCGACTCTCTCACGTCAGAGATCCTCAGGGAGCAGTTTTGTGTCCCTGGTTGTCCCAGGTACTCCACCCTGTTCTGATAGGATGGATCTAGGAAGATGCCGGCGCTGTGGAAGACGTAGCTGAGACGGACAGAAAGACTTAGATAATTACTTTTTTGTCTTAACCCTGTGGTATGAGAGCTTTGCCTCAATGAATCACAAGGGTTTCAGTGCGTCTCCAACAATACCTTGATGTTATACAGCGACTGTCTTCAAGACACCACATCTCAGACAAAACTTTGTATTGTTGTCCTTCTCCTCCTCCTCCTCCTCCTCCTTCTCCTCTTCCTCCTCTTCCTCCACCCTAATAGAGACAAATTGAAACATTTTCACACAAAAAAAGAAGAAAATTAGGATCCTTGGTCCTAAAACACTGCAATGTTAAAATCACTAATTGCAAGCTTAAAATAGTTTAAAGAGGTTTAATCAGCTGCACGTTCTTTCGGATTACAGATTTTAAACCTTGCAGAGAAAGTCTTCTGGTTGAAGACACACTGCAAGATGTTTTGCAACGGCTAACAATGCCTTCTTTATTGAATTACCTGAGAAAGCCTCTCTTCCTGAGTTTCATTAGCATGTTGGGGGTAGTCATAGGAACAAGGGAGAACCACAGAGGAACCAATCACAGCATAGATAGGATTGGAGGGGAGACTAACTGACCAATCACCTGCAAGAACACCTGAGGGGCAAAAGTGATGTGTTAAAATATATCATCAAGTTACATAACAATGGTGTAAAATTAACTCAGTTAGTATATTTGACAGGTGAAAGATAAGGGAACATATGTTTCCGTTATCCAGAGCAACTGACACATCTGAGTGCAATCATATTATAACTGTTAACTGCTATTGTAACTACAATGTGCAATACTGCATTTCTGAACATTTAAAAATACTTATACCGAAATAAGATTGTTTCTGCTCAGAAGGATTTGGTCTCTAGTCATTATATTTATTTTTTTGGTACAATGTAAGAAAGCATAAAGAATAGATACATTCACGTAGTTCTGCTACTGGTACAATTGTATTTGTGGCAACTGCAACTTAACAATTGGGGAAGGTGTTGCACAAATGGCGCTGTCATAATCCTCCAATCCGTTGTGACCACACGTCCGCTTTAAATGCTGCTGTATCAATGTCACTCTAAGAATGAGCTGTCCAGCTCAACACTTCCAGTTATTTATGTTCAATCAGTGTTGAGACTCCAGACACATGCGGTCATCTCATCCTCCCAAGGCTAAATGCTGTCACCATTAGGGTGACCAGATTTGAGTTTGTGAAAAAGAGGACACTTCGTAGCATGGCGTATATGAATATATGTGAATGCATACAAATCTTTTTTTGTGGCATTTAGTCCGGTGCTTCTTTAATGTGTCTTGTCCATATATTGAAGCAATAATGATAACAAATAAAAAATTCTAAATAATAAATACTTTATATAGCCACATATTAAAATAAGAAAATAAAGACACTTTATTAGTCCTCCTCATATATTAAAGCAATAATGATAACAAATACAATATTCTAAATAATAAATAATGAATTCTTATTATGGCCACATATTAAGAATACGTTTTATTTTATTAAGAATAAAATACAAATATTAGTGCCTGCTATGCATGTCATGCACTCAGCTTCCGAAGCATCATGGCCTAGACGAAAACATGGGTATTTTTTTTTAGTTCGTCCGTGAACTTACATTTACGTTTCGGCATGGCTGCAGATGTCATGTGCTGTGGTAAACAATGCAACTAGTGGAGGTGGCAAGGTGCTCAGTGTTGCCAGTGTGATTCCCTGCCGTACGTATTTTTTAGGTCTTGAAAAGAGTCACCATGGATGTTGCCGGTATCTCACCTTTCAGAGAGAGTGTGAACATCAGCCAGCTGCAGCACTGTGCCTCTCGTCCACCCATCTTCTTCTCTTCCTGCAGTGGCTGATGCTTGTTTTTGCTGTGATCTTCTGACCTTCCTTTTGGCTTTGTTTCTCCTTCTCGTCTACCGCTGTGTGACTCTGTCGACCAGTATACCTCGCTCTGTACTCTTTAGTTAAATCAGTGAAGTCCCTGCTTCTCTTCCTACAGAGCTAAGACCTTTTGGTCAGATTGACCAACTTCCCTTTTATTGTCTCTGCTATTGAGGAACTGGGAGGATGACTTGGCTTTCATGTCAGTAAAGGTACCTCACTGTAAATAAATGTGGGTGGTGGTTGGGAGACACTGTGTTTACTGGCCCAGTTAGAGACATGAAGCTTCATTTACATTAGCTGAGAGCAGCAATCTCTATACAAACAACAGCCGACATCCTTAAATCAGTTCCCAATCGACTCAGTGCCCGTTACATGATGTTATATAACTTTGTAGGACCCTGTGTTCACCTGCAGCAGGTCTGCAGCGCGCGAGGTGTCTCGTGTCCCGTGTGTTCCGCTGACGTCACTCGTGCCCCCCTCGTCTGCGCAGCAGAGCGCTCACAGGACGACCACTCAAAACGAGAAAAGTTGGGATACACTTTCACTAACTTTGTCTCAATTAGTCCATTAGTCTTCCAAATGTTTCTCTCTTTTTTATTAGAAACGGGCGTCGGAGGTTTTGGTTGACAGAAACGGTCGCTAAAACGTTGCTACTTTTTTTCCTTTCTTCTTTCTTTCTTTGAGGTCAGTAACCTGTGAAGAAAGCAAAAAAAGAAAAGAAAAAGGATTTACTGCAAACTGGGATTTATCTATACTGGTGTTTGATCAGTACATTTGACTATGGCCGCCTGTTTTTGAGGCAGAACAGTCTTTTGTTTTTCTATTTGTCAAAGATTAAAAAAAGAAGATACTTTGTCACTAACGAAGGCCAGTACTACACCTGCTGCAAGAAAATACAGGTGAGTCACTTTTTGTTTCAGCCCTGTAGTTTGTGTATATATACTTAGCTATTAGCTACTTAGTTGTCAGGTTCTGGTATCAACGACGTTAAATGCTTGTCGTTAACCTGGCTGTAGAATATGTCCTACTAGTTACTAGTTAGTAGCTATTTGAAGTCAGTCAAATAAAGTAGCCAATTTATATAGTTTTAATTTTGCCGACATTAGAGTTTGTCGTGCTGAACCTTTTTAATGTCCTTTGGTCTGTTGAACCAGTTTAACCATGTCAGAGGACTAAAGACCTCTGCAGTCTAAAATGATACAAATATCATTAAAAAAGTCTTCTCATTTTAAACAGCGTTACCTGTACAATATAGTCATTTGCGAAAATCCTTTCCATAACTTTCTATTAATTAATATTAATAATTAATTAATTATTACATGTAAGAATGCTTTGTGACCATTTTCTCCCAGTGGCCTCATATCAAGTGCCTTTGGTTAATTAAAAAATACAACAGTCTTTTATAATAAGAAGCTTGTTCACGTGGAATGAAGGTACAGATTTCGAGGAAAAGCTGTGTGTGTGTGTGTGTGTGTGTGTGTGTGTGTGTGTGTGTGTGTGTGTGTGTGTGTGTGTGTGTGTGTGTGTGTGTGTGTGTGTGTGTGTGTGTGATACAGATAATTAATAAATGAAAACAACTGCTCGCAAACAAACCTGTGATGTAACCTGCCTGTACTTTGGAGCATATTGATTATTCATTTGAAGTAATATAAAAGTGTAGTGCATACGTGTAGTATAATTATTAATTAGTATTTTAGTTTGTGGCAAAACAATTTAACTTGGTCTAACTGTCTTTGTGACAAATGTTTATTTAAAAGATACAAGTGTTACCTACAATATTGTGTTTGACTGTCACTATTATATTACCAGGCAAAAGTGACTGGCAAGGCAATAGACCACCTGCCCTCAGGAGTCAAAAGGAGGAGGAAGGAAGGAAGAAAAAAAGGAAGAAAGGAGGGAAGGAAGGACGGAAACAGATCGTTGTCTACTGTTGCCCTCGGCTTCCTATTGTATATAGATGTATTCTGAGAAAGTTGTGACAGAGGGGAAGATGGGTGAGTTTCACATAATGCATACACTGTTGGTCATGTTGTCATTCACACACACACAGACACACACATTCACAAACAACAAATTAAAATGCAGTGCGGGTCACGCTGGAGCGAATGCTGCCTGTTGTCAGTATTTGGGACCAGACATCAGTGCACTTAACAGTTAACCATTAACTGGCTTGTTCAAAGCTGACTGTCTGTCTCTGATGTCTACAGGGTTTATTGTTGAAGTTTCTCTTTCAGCTTGAAAAAAAAAACATGAACTTAGATTGGTTATACAATTTCTTCTTCTAATGCAAAGTCATAACTCAAACAGATATGTGATGTGTTGATAACTGGAGCCAGAAATAACCGCTGTCCTTGACTCCAAATTACACTTAATTGTAGCACATTATATTCACAGCAATAACAAATCTCTCCTAGCAGTCATGAACAAACAACTCACTGTAGCTCTCAATGAAGCTCTCCTACCTGATCCCATCGAACACACTCCATCAGTGAAACACACATTTGAAAGGAAACCAGAGACTTCACATCTGTTACGTGGCACTAGTGTTGGTCAGCTGTGCAGCTTTATGGCTCCTAATGAGTTTACTGCTAATTATATGATGTTGTTAAGGAAGTAAAGATAAGATTACTCGCTCAATTTGACTGCAGCTAGAAAGAGCTTCTGTCAGTGTGAACTGTGAAACCTTTTATATGTTCGTACCCCACAGCCCTGTTCGACAAAAGTACACCTACCTTACATTGCGGGGACAAATTAAGTGCAATGAAGCCAGTAGTCTCCCATTAAGTGAAGTCTTCAGTTGAAAACTGACATCTCCAAATCTTCTGCTGTTCTTCTCACCAGCTCTTCTGGTTGGGTTGTGACCTACTTTCTGTGTCTTCACATGGTCAGCTGTGGATTTGTAGTTTCTGTTGCCCGACTGAAGGGAGCCCAGCCAGATGCAATGATTCAGGCTGTGTATTTGGTGTGTGTAATTACAAGAGAAGCAAGGTCTAGTCAAGGAGTGGCCCACATGGTGCGGTTTATTTTGTTTGAGTCTGCGCTTAGATTAGGTGGGACATGATCTACATTCAGAAAAACGAGCTGTGTTTACCTTCAACATGACATGCGTACAGAGTACATGTGTGAGCAAGTACAGACACACAAATATGCACATTTACACACATTTATAGTAATCAGACTAGTATTTACTGCACAGCATGATTGTGTTTATTTTTACTTCTCTGTCATGACAACTACGGTACTACAATTATGAGCCAGAGCTTCTGCTGTGAGTGTGTGAGAGGTTGTCTCCTGTTTCTGTGTTGTTATATTGGCTTCATACTGCTCTAACCACACCACGGTTCACTAAAGTCTACTCAGGAAGGACATATTCTTTAATATAATTTTTATAATTCTGTCCTTATTGGAGTGAGATGTATGTTGGATGTAGCTCAGCCCTGTTTTTGATGGATCAAATACATAACAATCTGTTCTTCCTGGTTTGACACTATTGGAATGTGTTTCCTAAAATCTAAATGTCAGTGGACGGAGGACAACGCAGCAGAGACTAACTGTGCAGTGAGGTGTGGAGTGGATCAAGAGCCATAGTGAACATCAACCTCATATGTAAACAACTAGGACATGGACTTTGAGTTTGGATTATTTTGTAAAACCAGTACTTTCAAGGTTAACAATTCAATTTCAAACCTAACTTTTAGATCGTTGTCACTGAACATGCATGTAAGGTCCATCTCCGTGACAATGGAGCAAACTGTGTGATACAGCAGGAAGCTTTGGAAAAACATGAAGATGATCTCCAGAGTGTTATCCACAGAGAAAACTGACTTCTGTTCGTAGCTATGACTTCTATTACCTTGTACGGCAGCTTGATTCGTGCGATCCATCATCCATCATTACAGGCTTCAAGTAATGTGATTGTGTCGGTAAGCCGGTGCACGGTCCAATCGGCGTTCTCTGAGGAGTTGCTGAGGGCGAGGGCTGAGGGGTTGTTTGTTTTAAACAACAATTATAGACTTCTACACAATTAAACACTCTTAAAGAGCTTAGCGTAGATGCTGCAATAGCATCAGGATGTTCATTCTCTACTTGGGTAGACATTACCCAGTACTATGTACTTTTTTTACGTAGCAAATAGTTAATAAATGCTCTGAATGCTAGATACAGCTCCTTGAAAGGAAATAAATAAATATATTTCCGTATCTTTAATTTCAGATTAACTTCAGTACATCGTAATAGAAAACTTGGCTGATTAGGAAGACAAAAAGACACGCTTTTCGTAATACAGAATGTGTTGTCTTTGTGAATTTTCATACTTTTCTCTCTTTTTGGTGTGACGTGGGTGTGTACATCCACATATCTCATCTGGTACACAGCTGCTTCTTTTCACCCAACAGCATGGTGGTACAGTGAGAGGGGGTGCGTGCAAAAGTAATGTTGTGACTCCCAGACACGCCTGTGAATGAGTAATAACACAGTGAACCTTTTCCATGCTTCTGCCTGGTCATGTGACTCATGGATGAGGATAGAAATAATAACCCAAAATAAAGATGCATGTGTGTGTGGTGTGTTTTTGTGTGGATGGGCTACAAACAGTAAGTGATGACTCATTCTTACCTCTCGCGCCAGCTTTATTTACCACAGCAGCAATAAACATGGCAACAAACTATCCAGTCCCGCTGTGGGGAAGCCCTAAATATTCAATCCCTTTGTACCACTTGTTGATCCTTTTGCTGTCCATACATTTAGCTTCAGTAAGTTTGTTTTTTACAAGCTTAAATATGATATATATTTAACAGTATCGTGACACATTGTCTTCAAGAAACTTTTGTTCGTAGATCACATCTTTTGAAGTTTTCAAGTGAAGTTCACTATTACACAATAAAAGGTATGCAACATGCCTATAATGGGTACTAGTACCATTTTCACTACCGCAGGGTACTCGCCGTCACATAATACCACAGTGATTGCAGGTAAATCCCTGACTCATAACACACACATGCAGGCACGCACACACTCAGGAGAAGGTGGTCTCAGGTAGAAGTGGACACAATAGATTGTTTGTTCTGTCCGGCAGTTTGATCGTGAAGAGCGCTGTGTTGGGGGAGAAGAGAGAAGATGAACAGGGGTGGGCAGCTCCGGCGCAGTTGGAGTTAAAGTGTGTGGAGGGAATGTTGGGGTATTTCCTGGAAAACACAATCTGAACAAAAAGAGCCTGGAATGTCCCTCTTATAATATGTTAAGTGGCCTTCATCAGATACTTATCATGTTCACTGTTTTTTGTTTTTTGTTTTTTCTATCTCGGCTTTCCTCATCTCTTTCTGACCTTTGGGTCCCCATTGTTAGACAGAATGTAACAACCCAAGGAACAATAACCCCCATTATTATGCTGACTGAGAGTTTGGAGGAGCAGCCTGAGGAAGGGAGGAGGACGAGAGGACAGGTACAGAGGGAGAGGAGGAGCAGACAGGAGGCACAAAGAGGGGAGGAGAGGCATGGGTACAGAGGGAGGCAAGGAAAGTAGGGACATTTAAGGGAAATGCAGTCAAGGAGCAGATAGGGTTGGCCAGGGAGAGGCTGTAGTGCAGGGGTCTCAAACTCAATTTGGCTTGGGGCCACCGCTGGTATTGTGATCTCATCGGAGGGCCACACAGAAAGCGCAATTTTTTTTTTTACATCCATAACATATTTTCATCATAAAAAAGGCAACCAGCAGTTTCTATACATTTTTATAATAGTTTTTAACAGTGCAAATATATTTGATTTTTTAAAATAACTTATTGAAACTGCACCGAACCAACAAATGCAAAACCTGAATACATTTGTACTTTATTCTATTTCTTGCCAGACACCTGGCAGCGCTTCTGCTCACACAGCTGAGCCACATTGACCCTGATCCAGGTCACAGTGGAAACCTTGATCCAGGTCACAGTATAGAAACCCTGATCCAGGTCACAGTATAGAAACCCTGATCCAGGTCACAGTGAAACCCTGATCCAGGTCACAGTGGAAACCTTGATCCAGGTCACAGTATAGAAACCCTGATCCAGGTCACAGTATAGAAACCCTGATCCAGGTCACAGTGGAACCCTGAGTACAGCTTCACGATGGGCATCACTAAGCCTGGACCTGTACTTGCATTTATTAAAGTTCATAGTGGAGAAAGGTTTCTCACAGATACATGCTTCCAAAAAGGTACATGACCCGACTGATCACTGTTGTCAGCTCAGGGAAGGATGGAGGCAATTCTCTCAGAAATGGTCCATCATGTCTGGTTCTCCTCTGAGTTTAGCTTTTAGATCTCTGCTGCAAGTCAATAAGTTCCATTTGCAACAGACTCTGGACTGAGGAATGACTTTTTACTACAGATCAAGCTTTATGGGGTGTGTGCACATGAAACATTAATATTACAACAGTTTTTGTTTTCAAACAAAATATTTACTATATATATTTGAGTCAAAATATGTTGTATAGAAAAACAAACTATTTAAATGTTTACACAATGTGCATGTTTCAGTTTCGTTTTTTCAAGAACAGTTTTCAGAACAAGAACAACATATGTACTCTGTATGTATGTGTGTACTGTGTACTCTGTATGTATGTGTGTACTATGTATGTACTCTGTATGTATGCATGTGTGTACTGTGTACTCTTTACCAGCGCATGGTCGTGTGTGTCTAGCACAGAGTAAAACTGAACAGCTGAGCGGAGCAGAGCTGCCGTCTCTCTGTGGACAGTGTTGTTTTTTTTAGTACACTGCAAGTTTTTTTTTTTGCTCAGGTGGTAGTGTGTTGTCTGTCTGAATAAAAAACAGTGTGTCTTTGCAGCGTATGTGGATGGGTAGGTCCTCAGGGATTTCCTGAGTGTTCATTGGGTAGTTTCACACAAAATGTCGACTCACACCTGAATCAACAAATCAGGTGAAAGGTGGAGCTGGACACAGCCAGAGACGTCTGTGTCCAGCTCCACCTTTCACCTGATTTGTTGATTGTTGATTGTAATAGAAACGTCCAGTAAATGTTATCTTACGGGGCCGCGCACGCAGACCTCAGAAAAACGTGCGGGCCGCACTAACACTAAATGTTGATGTCAAGTAGGGGGTCACAGTTTGAGTTTGAGACCCCTGCTGTAGTGTGTGTGTGTGTGTGTGGGGGGGGGGGGGGGGGGGGTATGTGAGGAGATAGCTTTGAAGGAGGTTAAGGTCACTGGATTAGTGGGTCTACTCTTTCTCGATAACAACGTAGAAGTTCTGCAACTGTGGGACCAAACGGTTAAAGTGGTTCCTTGTTCCTTGTCATTTCTTGAGTTGTTCTCTGGCCCTTTAATGTCTAAAGAAGAAAATCAAAATTGCCTCCTCACTAACTGATTTGGGTGCCATCCTATACAAAATTGTGCAGCAGCACAAACAATGATACATGTGACATTTGATAGGTCTAACTTTATAAATCCACCAAATAATTTAAACTGGACTTGTTTTGGTCCTCGAGTCGTCAAATGAGGACGACAGAGATGTGAGAGAGGAGCGAAATGTTAGAAGGAGAAAGTGGCAGGAAGGAAACCAGGCATGTCGAATGTTTTCTTTGATTCGATTGGAAACATTTTCTTACAGTATCTCCAGTTGTTTCCTGGCACATTGATGGAAAGTATACCATTACAGTCCAATGCCGTGTAATGAACAGAAAATCCACTCATCTACAAAACAGCTAACTTTTTAGAAGTTACAGACACAGTCTCTAAGATTATTTCTAAGGACTTGACTAAGGGTTACATTAGCCCCCTCAGAATGGACACCTTATTGTTATTCCTTCAGCTATCAAGACAAACAGAAAAAAGTATCTATACATTTAATAAAAATGACCGATACTTGAGACTACTCTAGGTTTTGGTTCCCAGGTTCAATTTGTCACGTTTTACAGCTGGAAACATACAGGCGTAATCAATCACATAAGACAGTCTGTTATTGGTAACACCTGTCTGCACAGGTGTAAATAAAACAACTAATGAGGTCTGAAATCCATTGAGCTGCTTCAGTGTTATGCATGCCAGCACACTACCACACTGTCGTGGCCTACCGGGACACTTGAATGTAACGTGGCCTTTGTTAATGTCATTTGTAACACCTGTGCGTTTCCTTGTGACAAGTCAAAATGTCTGCTCTAAGAAAGGTTTGAAGTTTTGAAATATTCATCAATATAATCAGTCGGGTTGGGCTGGTTTCAAGGATTCTGTGTCAAGAAGTGTAATCTAGCCTCCTGCTTTGGTCTGCACTGCTCTAACTTTGATGATGATGATGACTACCATAGTCTTATGTAAACGGTCGTTACTGTATAGGGACGTGAGCTGAGCTGTTCTTAATGATAAGGGATGTGCATGGCAGGATGACCGTTCACATAAAGAGACATACTATTTTCTCCCCCCCTCCACACTAGTTAAAGATATTCTGCCTTACAGGTACAGGACAGGTGGAAATAATCAGTGTTGGCTCTCTACCATCACAAGTGACCTATTAAACCCTGACAGTTAGCCAGCATGCTTCCTGTAACTGACACCAGAATGGATTTATTCATGTTAATAATCAAACATGTGTTGTCCAATCTTTTACATGTCTGCAATAAAGTAGAGAGGATAAGAGGGGCAGAAAGGGACACACTGGTCAACACACATATATATACTGTACATGCACCACAGGACAAACGTGGCTATATCCTAGTTTAAAACTTTGTTCTTGCTTTGTGGAGAAATGCTAGACTTTAGACTATTGATCCAATCAGCCTTCACCAGAAAATGTGCAGCATGCCCCTTCACGCTGGGACACAAGCTGATACCGGTCATTGTGCTGATGTTTGTTGTAGGGCGGCTGAAGCATCCAAAAAAAGCTCAAATTACCAGCAACTAGCTTCAGCCATGTATTCATTCATTTGCCATAAGTATATTTGTCAACCACAAAAAGGATAATTTTTGTTCACTGTTATATCAGTTATTCTTTTAATTTCATCTCCTTAGTCTTCTTCAGCCATCTGTGTTTGCTGTTTTCTTATGTGACGTTAAGTCTTGAGTGCTGCTGGGTATGTGCTTAATATGGAATGTTTCTACGTGACATGTTACATACTCTGTGTTTATAATCATGTCAAAATTAGTCTGGGAACGATTAATCGATTAGCTATCAACTAATTGTTAAAGTTCTCAGATTCCAGCTTCTTAATAAATGTGAATATTTTCTCATTTCTTTACTTCTCTATGACCGTAAACTCTGTATTCTTTGAGTTGTGGACAAACCAAGACATTTAAGGACATTATCTTGGGCTTTGGAACACTGATCACCATTTCATATCAAACAACTCGATCAAGAAAGTAATCGACATATCCATTGACAGTGAAAATACTCGTTAGTTGCAGCTCTAAATAAGTGTATGTACACTCATTTCTATGTGTGCGGTTGTCTGTGTCTGCAGGGAACAGGGGCATCTCTCTGACCTTTGTGTTGACCCCCTGCCGTGTTCTCGGGGTGTGCATGACACTGATGACCTTGGGAGCCATTGGAGCAGCCGTCTGGGCCGTAGGTCAGACCGCATGCTTTAACACACACATAGTGACACACATTTTTGTCAAACATATGACCTTAATAAGATATTTAAAAATCTGATGATCAGTCTGTCAGTATTTGCCATGATGTTATTGACTTAAAATTCTCCTTCTGTAGTCACGTATTGCACAATGGAAGAAGACATGGGATTGTATGATGGTGAGTAGAGGACAGGATTTCTGATAATACGTTGTTTGTCTGTCTGTCTGTAACAGAAACAAAACACAAACTAAACTGTAGTTAATACATATATCTGATTATGTCTACAGTTTATGTATTTTGACACAGATCCAGTTTCAGATTCTTTTTTTTTAAATGGATATAATGAAATGAAATAACAAATGTAAAATAGGTTTTATGAATTAATGTACAAACAAGCAAAGAGAGAGTTTTGTTTGTGGTCTCTTCTTTGTGACATGTTGCTCAAAAGGAGCTGGTCTCATAAAAATTACACATATGATGATCATCACAGTGAGAAAAGAAAGACGTTAGCGGCAGTGTGTGCTATTGTACCCACTGTGTTTAAAAGGTGACCCTGTGTCATTTCCTGCAGTCCAGGTAAATTCTGCTGACCAACGTCTCCGAGTCTTTGACTCTGCCCAGAGGAGGTGGCGTCAGGTGTGTTCCTCCTCAGCCGATGAGCTGCTAGCTAGCATCAGCTGTGAAGAAGTGGGCTTCATCAGGTGAGACATTCCTTTTTACAAGTATATCTCCATGTTTTCATGCAGCGCAGTGGGACACAGGACTGAAGTGTATGCGTCTGTTTCAGTGTGGTGAATCACTCCGTCACGTCAGTGCCAGAAGCTGGCGGAGATGGCGGGGAGTTCTTCTGTGTCAGACAGCAAGAGCTCAGCTATGGCAAGAAAATCAAAGACTCCTTGTTCCCATGGTAACACACACCTGTCTGTTTGATCTGGCACCTGTCTCACAGCAGGATAACCTTCTACCACACTGTCCTCTCTGTTGCTCCTGCTGCCTTGTCTTGCACTTGCCTACTCGGTGGACAAAGAGAAAGCGGAACCGTTACGTGTAGCTGTTTCCTTTTTGTCTGTCAGGCTGACGCTAACTTTGTCTGTCTTTGTTTCAGTGACTGTGAGAGCAGGGAGGTCCTCACACTGTTGTGTCAAGGTAAGATGTGAACTCTGATCTATGTGCTGGGCTTGTCCTCCTGCAATACACCTTGATATATGTGCTTGTTCTTCTTCTTTCTTTCCTGCTGCTGTCGGGCTGCACAACCAACTAAGCTCGCAGTAGACCACAAAAACACTTAAAAACACTTCAATCACTTTGGTTACTGTAGCAGGTTTTCCTTAACCCAGTGAGTCGACCCTCAGCACAATGACACCAGCACACCAGGGTTCAAGGTTCACAACAGCTTTATTAGGTCCTGCTGCGCTAACGGACCACCTTGCGTCGGTCTGCCCATCTCTCGAGCGTCTAGCTTACTCCTGCTTATGTAGGGACAAACACACAATTAGTACAGCTGAGGCCAATTAGGCCTCTTCCAGGCACCGTCCCCGAGCCACCCGCCACCACAGTTTCTTTAACCACTTCAACTAGTGCAATATAAATACATGTGTTATCTTGTCTGTATATATAATACTGCTATTGTGGATTCTTGACTGTTTTTATTTCTATTTTACTAGTTTTTACTTGTTTTTTTTAAATCTTATTTTACTATGTGTCTATTGTGTGCACTTTACCTGTGTGCTGCTGTAATCCTGCAATTTCCCCACTGCGGGACTAATAAAAGATTATCTTATCTTATTTAATCTTCTCACTGTCTGGTGTTTTATTCAGTCTCTCCTTCTTTCTGCTCATCTCACGCTCACTTACTTTTTTTTGTTGTCCTGTCTATGATGTTAAATGTTTGATTCTCTCACCTACAATTTACCCAGATGGTACACGCTCTCCTCTCTCTCCTGGCAGACTGTGGCAGGCGTAGTTTTGCAGCAGACCGTATAGTTGGCGGCGTGGTCGCCAGGCAGGGCAGTTGGCCTTGGCAGGTCAGTTTGGAGTACGACGGAGTTCATCAGTGTGGAGGAACCATCATCTCAAACCGCTGGATTGTCTCAGCAGCTCACTGCTTCAGAGAGTCAGTAATCCAGCCTGATTTTATTTATTCCTTTATTTATTTTAGGAACCGTATTTTATTGTCAAGCACATTGTGTGTGGACAAATTCAATATATATATATATTTGTTTTTATTTCATTCCAGCCGATATCGTTTTGTTAATCACTGGCGTGTGCTGCTGGGCTCCATCTATAGTAAACCAGTCAACGCCAACGTGATGGAGGTGAACACCATTGTTTACCACAGCAGCTACCTGCCTTTTGTTGATCCTAGCATTGATGACAACAGCAGGGACATCGCTGTCCTGGCCCTCACCCAGCCCCTCACTTTCAACGGTAGGACACACGGAGGCATGCGCACCTATTCATGAGACACACTCATCGACACACACCTGAATCTTTCATTGCATGATGACAACGATTAGCAATGAGGAAGAACGACAAAGACCTGGAGAGAACCAGATAGACACAGACAGGCAGTCATTATAGTCATTTGTCTGCTTTCTGTCTCCTGTTTCCCAGATTGGAGTCAGCAGGACAAAAGTTCTTTTATTCAACATAATTATATCAGCACTGAGCAGTAACTACCGGTTCCTCTCGGGTTCGAAGCGCTCTTTGTAATCCCAGGACTCCTCTAGTTAAATATCCACATTTTGATAGGGAGAAAGGTAAATGCGCTTACAAGACTCATCTTTCTGTGTATGTGGTTTGCACTGGCTTTATAGATCTGAGAGAGACAGAGGCTGGCTTTGTGTGACGGAGTTAGCGCTCTGCACATGTTTAACAGTCGAGCAACTATGTCAAACTTCAGATAACATACTTAATGGGTTTTGAGGAAATGACAAATATCTAAATGCAAATATATATATATATATATATATATATATATATATATATATATATATATATATATATATATATATATTTTAACATTATCTGTACCAACAAAGAGACCCATGCTGAGGTGTGGACATTCAGCAGAGGAACAAAGCAGTTGTTTTATGAAATATAAGTTTATTGACGAAGAGGAAACTTGAAGTAGAAACGGTTGATGCAATGTATAAGTAGTAGGTCACCTCTGACATCTAGTGTTCGTCTTTCAGAATTACAACCACAACATGACACTAAAGGACACTAAGTGTCAGTGCTGTTGATAGACTTGTCAAAAAACATGTGGTTTATAGCTTTATAAAGCAAATATGTCACATATTATACATTTGAAGTGATAGCAAGACAGAAGCTGACACATTTTCTTTTGTAAAAATAACTGAGATCTACATACATTAATATGGTATATAATTCCGTAAGAATGATGGTTCTTGCCCACTGATTTATAATGACTGACTGTATTTCACCACCTCTTGTCTCCTGACACATGTTGCAGTGATTTGGATGATTGCGCGTGTGTTTGACGGTGAAGTATTATTACATGTGTTTATTTGCATCCTAATACATATGTTTGTATGTAGAATACATCCAGCCTATTTGCCTGCCAGCCTACGGTCAGAGGCTGATCGATGGACAGATGGGAACAGTAACAGGCTGGGGAAATGTAGATTACCATGGTGAGTCGTCTGCATTTCATTCCAGCTGTACTGTAATACACTGCAGAACATTTGATGTTGGATGACATTGTTTGCACGTGCTGTCATAACAAACGACACCAGTATACGCTTTGATCTACATAAATACATAAAAAGGTAATAACGTCTTGATAATTAGATTTCTTTCAAGGACTCATAGCAATTAATACTTATGTTTTAGATGGAAAACAAACTCCAAAGTATTGTTGTTTTTGCTTTCTCACTTGCAGGTATTCAAGCAGATGTTCTCCAGGAAGTGAACGTCCCCATCATCAGTGACGCCGTCTGCAATGCTCCTGACTACTATGACAATCAGATCACCACCAGCATGTTCTGTGCTGGTTACGAGAAAGGAGGCACCGATTCCTGCCAGGTCAGAGTGGGAATGTGTTTTTTGCATGCTGGTGGATAAAGGCTTTGGGGTTTCTAATTGGGGAGCTGCATGTTTTGATATGTCCTCACATCTTGGTCTGCTTTGTTACATCTGATGCATGTTTCTGATTATAATCTGAAGGTTTGTGTGTGCCCGATGTGTATACCTGGTTGTTTTGAGTATCTTACATACTTGATAATCAATGCTCTGTTATATTGTGTGTCAAGTGCTATGATCCTCTGTGGTTTCAGGGAGACAGCGGCGGTCCTTTTGTGGCAGAAGACTGCTTGTCTAAGACCAGGCGGTATCGTGTGCTGGGTGTGGTGAGCTGGGGAATAGGCTGTGCCATGGCCAAGAAACCTGGCGTCTACACCAGAATATCCCGATTTCTGCCCTGGATATCTACGGCAATGAGGGTGAGAGCCTGTGCTCCTTTTTTTCTTATGTGTTTTTATTTTAACACTGTTTGTATTGTATTGTGTTGTTGCAAAGCTTTAATGCACAACCAAGGGAGTAGAGATAGCTGAGCCTCCACCAGCGAGTGAATTGACGGCCCCTAACTACAGAAACATAACAGTAACTTGCGTTCAGGCTATCTATAAATCACTCACTCAAATTTCTCTTCACACACACAAAACATGTATTCCTTAAACCAAATTAAGGAATCAAAATGTCTTAATGAAGGTCTGTGCCAACACCAAATACACACACGTTTATGTTGCATGCATGCTTCAGGATTGTTGTTTAAGTCATCTACAACCTATAGTTTCTTCTCGTGACAGTTTCTGCTCTCATCTCTCCCGTCCAGAACTATCACAACTCACCGGGGCTTCACAAAATGGCTCGGACATGAGATTCGTGCTCCCATGTCTCCACCTTTTCTACTCTTGGATGACAATATTAAAAGACCTGGAAGATGTCAACAGGGGGCAGCTGGACGGTTCCGGGTTGTCCTGCTTAACTAACGTTTTTATTAAGGATTTTACTTGTTCCTGAACCTTCCCACATTGTTAAATGCCCACCAAGACCATACTCCTTAATAGATACCCGGGATTTAAAATACACAGACAAACATGACGTTTTAAACAGATCAGCAAAGAGTTATTGAAGTTGATTAACATTGTTATTATGAAGTACAGTTTTGCTAAAAGTGCAAAAGAGAGAGAATTATACATTTCCTATCCTGGATTTAAGATACCAGTTTTTTAAAATATGAGATTCAGTCAAGTTAGAAATAACCACTATAACTTGAGCTAAACAGCAATAAGTTGAATTGAGACTTTAAAAGGCTCAGATTCACCTTGAGAAAATTACAGGGATTCACACAATAAGAGACTCAACTCCTTTTATAGAGATTTTATTTTGTTCCACATGAGTCATTTCTTCAGTGCCAGACTTCCTTCTGCCAGCGTGCAGAGCAAATCCCAATGAGTGCAGACGACACTGTTGGTGTGTAAGATATTGCGCAAACCCAACGCTTTTAGTACTTTTACATTGTGTAACACTAAGACACACACAACCTATAATGTCAGTAATTTATGCTAATAGTGAGCTAAAATATTTCCTGGTAGTCTTTCTTTTGTAAAATCAAGCTTTTCACATCTTAAGAATCTCATTTTATAAGTAACTTTTACTTGTTTGATCTTTTTATATGCAGTAGCCTGACTTTTGTATGCAAAATAATTATTCATTCAAGGTCTGTCTTTATCAAATCCCCACATGGAACTGGTAAAAATGATGCTTGTATTGAAATCAGTATTTTTGTTATCGCCTTGTAAATATTAGTCAATGTCTTGTTTGTGTAGATGCTTATTTGAGACATGTTTCAGAGGTCTTCATAATCCACAGATTTAAAACCTAAATCATGTTCTCAGAAAATATGTCTTTCACCCCACCACATATTGATTAGCAGATTTCAAATTCTGATGTCTCATCATACTAATGGTGTATACTCATGATCCTCCATGACCAATTTATAGTATTACATACTGAAACTCCCTCTCTGCTCCTGAAATTCAGCATAAACCACCACAAAGTATTTCAATTGGACAGGTTTGATACTTGTATAGTTCAGATTCCAGTGGCGACTAGACGTTCTCCTTACACATTAAAAGAAGAGACAAACAAAAAGAAAAAACAATTTAGGTCAAATGCAAAGTATCTGCCCTCTGGATTAAATCTCTGAGACTTCACTAGACTGTAAATACAAAGTGTTTCGACCCAATCTGTGGTCAACATGAGAAAACTCAAAAATGTAAAATCCTTTCTTTTATTTCCAGCTCAAAAGAATGTGATTTATTTTGCATTCATGAAATCTCAAACTACTCACCACTCTGAAATACAGTTAAGGCATGAACATGTATGGCATTTATGATGTGTGTGAGAGAAATAAATATTGTAAAAGTAAATTGTTGCATCGGCTATTGTATTGAAACGCTAACAATTTGCCCACAGTCATTGTGTAATGATATCACAGTTTACTTCTAAATCATTGATACCAACTGTACAGACTGCAGTGAAACATTCATACTGGAATCCATAGTATCCTACACACAACAGGAAGAAATAAAAACAGAAATCTGAGTATCGGTATTCAGTGTGTATGACTGTACAAACTAATAAAGTACAATACAAAAAATGCTTTAAATCTCTATTCAACCCTCCTGAGAGACTGAGCTTTGAACCTCATGACAGACAACATTGGTTTCTTGATGAGGATGATGATGAGAATTTAGTCAAATTCAGCTGGAATTAGCCAGGGAAGTGTGGATCACAGAGTCGTCATTCTCTCCATCTTTGGACCTGAAGAGGAAGTCATGCTGTTAGTGAGTTTTTACTAAACTGCAGCATGTGACTGCCATGATGAAGACGTGCCGACAGCAGCATTGATGCCTTACTGACAGATGCCTCAACCAAGCATGATTGTTTTATTAAAAAACTCTTTATTAAATGCACAGAATATCAGGGCAGTAGTTTCCACAGAGGTCCTAGCCCCTTTAATATGTCCTATTGGAATTAGCTGGTTTCAATGACCTGATGATAAGTTTACATTATACACAGGTGCAAATCCAATCTGATTTGGGTGATGGCATATAAAGTCAATGCAAAGATGTGAGAAATACAAATTTGTGCTCATCTGGGATGCTAATTGGGACAAATTAAAACAGAGATAAAAAAGTGCACTAATCCCAAATTATTTCACTGAGAGAATGTGAACGTTTTGTTTTGTTTTTACATTTCTTTGGTCAGTTAGGTTGTAGTTATCAATAATAATGGGACATTTAAATGTTTTTCTGTGAAGGTCAAAGGTCTTGAAGTGTTCTTTTTTTTAACATTATATACAACTGTACAGTAACAGCTGAATAAACGCTACATATGAACTTGACCGTCAGTGAGTTGAATAAGGTGCACTGTGATCAGGTCAATGTTTGGACCGTAAACCTACCAGGAGTTGTCAATGTGAAGAGAACTGGGGTTTCTGGGTGTAATGGTCCCCTTGAGTAGGTAACCTTATCTTCATGTGACCTGGGAGCCTGCGTGGAGAGGAGACGAGTCACAACAAAAGTAAGATCAAGTTTTCTGTTGACTGATCCCTTTACTTCTCGTTATTTTTGCACTGTTGGCAAACATTGGGAACTTTGGTTCAAAAGTTCCGGTTCGAAAGAACATGTAATTTAATGGCAACACCCCATGGACAATTGAGCTATCTCACTGCTTCAAATAATTGTCTCTTGCTAGAGCACAGAGCATTTTTTAAAAACATTTTTTAAAGGTTTCCTAAGTAATGCAGACGACTTAATGAGTAGTATTACATTGTTCTTGTTTAACCAGGTGAGTCATTAGGTCAAATTCTTATTTATAATAGCGGCCAGGTAAATAGATTAGATGTACTCACTTTTTTCTTTGCACTGGTCCTTCGTTTTAGCCTACCAAGACAAAAAAAAAAAAAAATCATTGATAGGAACACTGAGAACAGAACATCCTTAAATGTTTCTCAATCTTTGATGGGACATTTTAGGTTTTAAGTTGTTCTGAAACGATGGGAAATCCAGCAGCTTCCTCCTCCTATAAACTGCTGCTCAAACTGCACAAACTGACAATGGGATCATTTGTCTCACTATGTTAGATATGAGCTGTAAAAAATTGTGTGTATTAAAAAACAAATAGCTTTTTAAAGGCATTTATTAATCTATCAGACAACAACTCATGATAATGTCTCTTTGCAAATACAGTCACAACAGAATATATAGAATGATGCATCTATAATATATTTCTTGATTAGACACTATTGATATTTAATGTTTGAATCCCTTACTAAAGATCATTATTCAGTATGTTAAAACATAAAACACAGCGTCAAGTTTAAAAACTATATCAACATATCCAATAGATTAATATACCTGTACACAAAGTTTGTGGTTAAAAGTAGCAGCAGAGTGGAAATATCACACAAAACGAGCCATGACAACATTACACAACATGTGAAAAAAAAGAGAAGACTAAGAATAAAAATGAGTCAGTCACACTCAAACATCCAGTGACTCACCAGAACAAAAGCAGGGCCGCCACAAAAACCAAGACTCCTACTCCAGCTAAGATTTTGAGGGACTGGCGACCTGCGGAGAAACACACTCTCTAGTTAGATTACTGTTGGCGGATTGGAAAACTAATGCAAAATTAAGGTTATGTTTTCTAGAAGAACAAAGCAGCCGTAGAAGATGAATACGATACAAACCATGGTCCTTTTCCTTCAAGGTGAGCAGCATCTCCGTTGAGTTGCTTCCCCCCAGTTGGTTCCTGGCCTGGCAGAGGTAGAGGCCAGTGTGGGACGCCTCCACAGAGGGGAGAGACAGCACTGGTCCTGATCCCACCTGCAGCAGGGAGCTGGAACTGGAACCAGTACTCCTGTACCAGGTGTACAGGTCTGCTGCAGGGTTAGAGGCACTGCTGCAGGTCAGATTCACACCGCTGCCCTCGACAAAGTGTGGCGGGTCCATTGAAATAGAAACGTTTTCTGGACGGTCTGAAAAAAGTAAAGAAAACATTGCACATCGTAACACTTTTATTCTAAAATGAGAGAGGAATCAAAAGGGCTCTCAGAATGCCAGAAATGAAGATAACCTACTGGAGCAGTGGTATTTCAACCTGGGGGATAAATGTGAGGGGTCACACAACGATTGAAGGCATTAACATGATAATTTAAGGACTGAAAACGAATTGGCTTCCCCACCCATACCTTTCTCTAATTTTGTATTATTTCCTTTGGAAATGTTCATCTCTAGGATTCATTCAAATGAATCAATCTAAAATAGGGGAACAAAATAATCGCTGAACATCACACTAAGGCCATAACCTGAGGGGAGGGGGTCACGCATGCTTCATTTTAAGGGGCAACAGGTCTGAAAGATAAGCAACCAAAGAAATAGAGTGCATTTATTAGACTCTAATAAATATTAGATTAAATGCACTAGTCAAAATATTTCAGTCTTATGGACTGAATTCTATCTCCGTCCCTCCTGTCCGCTCACATTTCTAGGTCTCTAAATGAAACCATGTCCAGATGTCCTCTGCTTTCCCTTCTTTCCCCATCACCTGACTGCACACCCATCCACACACCTGTTCCCACTTCCCTAATCAGCTCTGCCTGACCGTTCCCGTTCCCGCTCACCTGCATCTCATTCCCTCGTCAGCCACACTCCACAAATACATATCATCTGAACTGTTGTCAGTTCATCATGCTGTGTGCTTTCTGCCTGTCGTTTATGATAAACGATAAATGCCTCTAGCTGTCTGCATTTGAGTCTAATCCCTGTTTCTCTTCACTACCAACTGTGACAAAAAAAGTCAAACATGTTTTTCAGACATTATCTCCAAATTAAGAGTATTTCATGAAGTATGTATTTTAAATCAGATACATCTCTTTAAATTATTTCCCCCCATAAGGTGATAAACTGAGCCTTTCACACATCCTGACAACAGACTGGAGCTTTGAACTGCCAATTGACTGTGTGTTACATTGTGCTTTTTAATAATTGCTTTGTGTGTGTCTAAATGGCAAGAGTCTATCCACAACACAGGTTTCTGTAACAACACGTACATTTTAAACCGGACACTTCAACACACTTACACTGGACATCAAGGTGAACCTCAGTAGAGTTAATCAGGTCGAAGCCCCTCATGCTGATATTATTCCAGGCTTGACAGTAGTACAGTCCACTGTCGCTGAGCTGGAGGTCAGAGATGGTGTGATTCTGCCCTGAACTTATAAAGTGTCCATCTTTATACAGGCTGTATCCACTTTGGGTCACAGGTGGGTTGGCATCACTGCTACAGGTGAGAGTCACCCAACTTCCTTTGATGGCTGATGGATCCACTGACAACGTGACATTACTGGGAGCATCTGACAGACAGGAGATTAACAGAGTGAACAAATATACCAGTGAATCACAATGAAAAGTGGGTATGTGAGTAAGTCACTGCATGGAGCAAAAATACTAATCTATATTCTCGTAATTTCTTCTTTTTAATTGAAGGTTAATGTTTACGAGGTGCCAAAAGCACATTTGTTTTTTTGTCATCTTTCATCTCCACCTGGCAGCCAAATCATCACATTATTTAGACTGACTTTTAGGCTTCGACACAGGATCATTGCATAACAATGTCACTTGACTGACTGTTGTATTGTACTTTTTAATATATATATTTTGACACCTCTTGAACGCAGCATGAGAACTAACCTGTGTGTCTAAATGGCAAGCGTCTATCCACAACAACACAGGTTTCTGTAACACATTCAAACGCGTACATTTAAAACCAGACACCTCAACACACTTACACTGGACATCAAGGTGAACCTCAGTAGAGTTAATCAGGTCGAAGCCGCTCAGGCTGATATTATTCCAGGCCTGACAGTAGTACAGTCCACTGTCGCTGAGCTGGAGGTCAGAGATGGTGTGATTCTGCCCTGAACTTATAAAGTGTCCATCTTTATACAGGCTGTATCCACTTTGGGTCACAGGTGGGTTGGCATCACTGCTACAGGTGAGAGTCACCCAACTTCCTTTGACGGCTGATGGATCCACTGACAACGTGACATTACTGGGAGCATCTGACAGACAGGAGATTAACAGAGTGAACAAATATACCAGTGAATCACAATGAAAAGTGGTTATGTCAGTGTGACGGCCCTCTTGCTTTAGGCACGGCCTGCTGTGTGTTGTTACTCTGCTTGTCTGTGGCCCAATCCCAAATCCATGAACCCTCAGGGATTTACTGACGTCAGCTGCTAAGTGGTTGAGTGTGAGAGTCTGTGAGGGCGTGAACTGGTGTGGATATGAATGGGACAGCACTTTGCTGCAACATATCACATGACTACATACAAAAATATTGTGTATTTATTTTATACTTTTTATTCACTGATTTGAACGTCTTCCTTACGAGATGAGAAGTAATTTTAAATGATCTATTTACTCGTTTTTTGTCAAAACGAAATGTTTAATGAATATAAAAACAATATTATTATATATATTTTCTGCTTGTGTTTTTATGTTTAATCCGTAATGTTGCAGTGTAAATGTATTATATTATATTATCGGGCTGAATGCCCACTTGTCTCTTTGTTTACCTTTTCTTTTTTTTACGTCTTCATGCTTCCATTGGGAACTGCGTGTTTAACGTCACATTACAATGATTTGTGGATAATTCCCTTAGGCAAAGTCAGCATCTAATGCTGATTTACGGAAAGGGATCATAAAGGGTTAAAAAGGTCTGCCAGAGAGCCCTCAAGCACTCTACGATGTGACAATGGGACACCCCTAAACCCTCAAGGACTTCGCGGGAGCGCACCTCAAAGTCCGTGAGTCCGTAAGGGTGGAGATTGGGATTGGCCCTGTGTGTCTTGCAGGTCCCTAGTAGGCGGAGTTTATCAGCGCAACAACACAGGTTTCTGTAACAAATTCAAACACGTACATTTAAAACCAGACACCTCAACACACTTACACTGGACATCAAGGTGAACCTCAGTAGAGTTAATCAGGTCGAAGCCCCTCATGCTGATATTATTCCAGGCTTGACAGTAGTACAGTCCACTGTCGCTGAGCTGGAGGTCAGAGATGGTGTGATTCTGCCCTGAACTTATAAAGTGTCCATCTTTATACAGGCTGTATCCACTTTGGGTCACAGGTGGGTTGGCATCACTGCTACAGGTGAGAGTCACCCAACTTCCTTTGATGGCTGATGGATCCACTGACAACGTGACATTACTGGGAGCATCTGACAGACAGGAGATTAACAGAGTGAACAAATATACCAGTGAATCACAATGAAAAGTGGGTATGTGAGTAAATCACGGAGCAAAAATGCAAATCTCTATTCTCGTAATTTCTTCTTTTTAATTGGAGGTTAATGTTTAGGATGTGCCAAAAGCACTTTTTTTTGTTTTTTGTCATCTTTCATCTCCAGCAGACAGCCAAATCATCAAATTATTAAGCCTGACTTTTAGGCTTCGACACAGGATCATTGCATCACAACTTGAGCTTTTAAATGCTTGGTTCAAGCGTCATTATTATTATGTACTTACATTGAACATTCAGAGCCATGGAGGCAGATCTGGCCGTCTGTTGTTCCAGGACGGCACAGTAGTACCTCCCAGCATCCTCTCTCTCTGCCTGGAAGACTGGATTTGGTGCAAGTTGTCCATCTCTGAACCAGACAATGTTTATCGGTGTAAGGCAACCTGACACACAGGTCAGGTTGACATTGTCTCCCTCTGTCACAGTGCTCGGCTGTACAGCAGAGGTCAGTTCTAAATCGGAAACAGAAGCGGATTAATTTTATTACAACAAATTAAATTTGTGAGGAAGTCTCCTTTATCCAGCATTGAGGAATTACCTCTTACGGACAAATGAGCGGATGTTTCACTTCTCCATCTGTTGAGTGTTGTCACAAAAGTTAAAAAGTAGTCTCCTTCATCGATGTTTTGAACATCGTTGACCTTCAGACTACAGTCACTCCAGTAGTTGCCCACATATGTAAAGTGGTTTGGAGGTGAAGTGAGTTCAGAAAGGAGAAACTTCTTCCACTCGCCAGCTACATACTGGGCTTTAGACCAGCTGACTGCAGTGACAATATGACCCCATGGATAGTCATACGTGCACTTAATAACCACTGATGTCCCTTTCAAAGCACACTGATCTTCGACGGTCACCCTCCAGTTACCACTGAAGATGCCTTTGAAAAAAAATGAAAAAAGGTACAATCAATTAAATTTAGCTATAGATTTGGCAATATATTTAATAAAATACTTAAATTAGCTTATATGAAGGGTCTTCATTTGTTTTAAAAGTTCAAAGCAGCAGCTGCATAATCATTTCATTGCAGTTGCCCCCTTTTCAATACATTCATTTAAAATGTAAATAAACAATGTGCATCCTTACCTGGTATTATCATTACCACCACCACAATAATCAGAATCAAACGCTGCATTGTTGGCATCACCGACAACCTCGGGACACAGGACACAGATTAATACACAGTCTTTACAGCAGAGAACATAAGAACACATCTGTGGATATTAAAGTGAATCGTGAAAAGCAGAAGCAGGCAGGGTGTTCCCTCCCTTCCTAATATCATAAAGTCATCACATTCGGATTCCTCATTATAGAAACTTAGAAAGACCTTGCATAATATGATCGGAGCCTGAAAACACAAACAGACACACAGGATGGGTAAGACTGTGATATAAAGGCACCACGCTTTTGAGACACAACAGGTACCCCAGTGTCCAGCAGTAGCACCTCCAGTCTCTCTCACCATGTGTCTCCAAATGTGACTGAGGTTCAGGAAGTCATTTCAAATCTGGCAAACAGGAAACAGAGGTCACCGCAGTACAACAGAGGTTTCTCTGTGTGGCCGACATGTCAAAAACAGCTGGTCTCAGATCGCCAACATGATCTATTCTTCTTGTCCACATGGTGGTGTTACTGGACCGTGCACCGATGTCGGCGATGCAAACCACTGGTGGGTTGCGATAACAAACTGGTGAGTAAACACACGTGTTCCGGATTAACACCACAAATAGGTGGAGTCTTCCTGATTTCACATCTTTCTACAGGGGATGTTTTGATGGATGTTGATGATGGCCCTCAGGTTATTATTATTCATATTATTAATTTATCTTTGAGAGACATTACATTTACAATTGTTGGGAGCTATCACTAAAATGTGCAGATCTTTTGCCATTGTTATGACATCATTAACTTTTTTATTGTGTTGTCATAATTTTAAGCACATTATCCCACCCACACATTTCCAGTGCGACCACCAAGAGAGGAAATGTCCCAACAAGAACACGATAGTGACACATCTATTGCACCAAACATGTCCAAGCTTTAGTTACCGATAGTGATGTTAAGCGATTTGTCTGTAAGTTTGAAGTACATCGTGGTTTTTCTTATTGTCAGGTTTAACCAGCAGGATTGAAGCCCTGATGCCAGTACTTCCTTTCAAAATTGCCAATATGTAGCGGTGAGCAGCAACTCCCTCTTGAGCCAATCAGTGTTGTTAGTGCCCACATTAGTAATAGTCCAATAAATAAGTAGACTGAATCTTATTGACGGAATTTCCACCAAAGTGTCTCACTTCTCTGTCCCTCCTCTCCAGACACTCTTCTAAATCCACAAATTAAACCAATGACATTTTCCATCCGTCCACCAGATGTCCTCGTACTTTCCCACCGGTTCCCAATCACCTGCCTGCCAGCTACACCCATCCACACACCTGTTCCCACTTCCCTAATCAGCTCGCACGGCCTTCCCCCTTCACCTGTGTCTTATTCCCTCGTCAGCCACACTCCACAACACACATCTCACTATCGCTAGTATAAAAAACAGCAGAGGAAAGACAAAAGATGGAGAGTTATTTTATTTATTTGATACACAATTTAGTAATGTGATGTGGATTGAGAGCACAGAATAAAAAGAGTGTGTATGCTGATGTTCTTGATAAAATATGTTGTTGCCATCATACGTATTGTTGTTCGCAATGCTCGCTAAACAACCAAACATGGCTCATTATCAGAACTCCATGTCTCATTTTACATCTTCAGCATACAAAACAGATCATTTTTACAGAAATGAAAGAAGCTATTGAGTTAACAAAAGTGTGGTTTATTTGAATGTATGCACGCAAGCGACTGAAACACTCCTCATTCTCAACCCTTTTCTTATTCAGTCTCGCTGTTCATTGATTGTGAGCTGCAAAGATTGCAACATACATTCAAGCTCCAAGATTTGATAGTTATATTTGTATTCAGTGTAACAAACCACAGCATGTCATTTTGCATTATTGCTGGCTCTGCTTACCCTACATAAGAATGTTGCAGCATCAGCAATCAAAATAAGCGTTTTTAACAATTTAGCACATTGTTGTGTGCCAAATATCGCATATTCTTTATAGAGAGCATAATTTGTATTGGAGACAATCGTGTTTTATTACAAATGTTTTCACTTTTCAAGATGAGAGGATGCAAATGATGCTGTTGCAACCACTCACACTGTGTATTTCAGTGTCAGCTATCAACTAAAGAGCAGCAGTAGATTTAGCCTGCACTGTGGATATATAAGCAAGATGGCCAACATGGTGTTATTTCAGGCAGCACACAGTTGTAAGATGCATGGAATAAAACAAAGGGAAAGACATGCAACAAAGTTTAGGCGCTGGACTTCCAGACAGCACCACATGTTGTCCTTGTGTTCTGGTGGAGAATCCATAACGACGTGTCCAACCCAGAGCAGCATAAGGCATCGTCAGAGTTCACTACGAGCCATTTCCTGTCCTACAATGTGAACGGAAGTAAAGTGATTGGTTCACATGAGTATTATTGTCGTTCAGCTGAGAAAGAAGATGGGAAAGGACAGTTATTCGTGCAGGGTTTTGGTTGTTGCAATACTGAATCTCGTTATATTAGGTAAATTGTTAAGATACATTTTGTGTGGTATTTTTGAAATCTTATTTTTAAGAGCACAACATTTCCAAAATAATGTAATGTCCTACATATGTGAGTTGATCATAGTCGTGTACATGGTTGTAATCTATAAAGTGATGTAGGAACCATTTCAAGAAAAAAAAACACAACACTGAATCTCAGTGTACCTCGAGGTTTGTAAAGTGTTGTACCTGATTTGCCTTCTTGTCTCCCGGTCAGTGGCGAGGCTGGTGCAGTAAAGTGTAAACAACTTTGGAGGAATCCTTTTTATCACCACATGGTGGCAGGTTGTGGACCTGCACCTGGTCCCCACTGAACCAACAGTAACAACAAACAGCAACCATGTGAGTCTATTTGGACATCTGACTTTGATCATAAAAACAGGTCTTCATTTAACTCCAGAACCATTAAAATGTTTTAATGTCCAAAACTGGAATGATAAATGTATTGACCTCTCATAAACGGGAGGAGGGTGTTGGATATCACAGAGGAAAGACAGATGGAAGCAAAAGGAGACGAGAGAGAAGGCGACGACAGGAAGATGAAGAAGAAAGCAAGGGGGCCAATGTGGTTGTAAAATATAATGCGGGTCTTGAAACAGTAGATTGTTGCTGTAGTGGTCAACAGCTCAGACAGATGGTGTAAGAGAGAGAGAGAGAGAGAGAGAGAGAGAGAGAGAGAGAGAGAGAGAGAGAGACCATATGATGAAAATATAGACAGTGTGTACCTGGACAACTTGGAGTAGTGGACAGTGAAGTAGTTGGTGGCGGGACTGTGAGTTTCAACTTCTGTGATTGGTGGAGCATCCATCAGAGGAACAATGGCAGGGTGGGCACTGTCACTCGAGTCCTCTGGCTCCTCCTGCGAGCACAAACACACGCAAACACACATACACACATCAAAAAGTTGATATCATTTTGTTTTGTATTGTCATTCTTTGCCTTAAGTTCTCAAGTTGTGTTCTCTAATTTAGTCGCGCACTGGTATGTCGGACATCTTGCCCCTTTTCACTGGAAAGGTCTGTTGGGTTGACTCATAGAACATTGTTTCATCTGTCACTGATGGACGCTGAGGTGACACACACACACACACACACACACACACACACACACACACACACACACACACACACACACACACACACACACACACAGAACGAGAGAGAAAAACAGATTTTTAAATGAACAGTCTTTAACAGAGAACAATATCATAATATTAATAATAATAGCTTAATAATAACTTAAACAACTTAAAAACTGAAGATGCTGAGTAATTGTAGGACAAGTTAAAGATAACAATAAGTACTGCACCTTGTTTTCTACTTCTCCTGACTCCGTGTCTACTCTGTGCATGTTCTTACTGTGAAGACACAGGGACATAATTATCAAACCATACACAAGTGACGACTAATACCACAAGTAATCCAAGTAAACCATGAAACTGGTTCTTTTTTATTTTTATAAATCATGCGTAAGAGCACAGCAATGGGCAATGGGTAAATAGCAGTGTACTTCCTGTCACCTGATCATTATGGCCACTGTGAGAGTGATGAGTCCAGCAGACACCCCTACTGCTGACGCCAAGGCAATGACCTTAAGACGACCTGCCAGCGGGAAGAGAGGTTATCAACATGACCAGAAACAAGAAGCAATGAAAATAGAAGTGCAATAGATATCAAAATAGAAGCAGAGAAAGTGTGGAATGGGGAAAGAGCTGTGCATCATCCTGCGGGCGTCTAGACTTTAGACTTGTGTTTCCAGCTCTGATTTCCAAACCAAACTCCATTTCTTCAGCTGTCTAGACTCAAATAGTAGTTTTCCACAACACCTCATCACCCCTCCTCTCTCCTCATAGTGAGAGCTATACATGACTCACCATGACTCATAGAAAAACAGTCCGAAACCGTACACAATGAAGACTGCAGCCAAGACCTCATGCTGCGATAGTGACAGCGAGGTTTCATCACTCATCTTTTCAAACACAGAAACATTTCCAAACATTCTTCAGAGAAACCAACTTTTTCTGGGTCATTGTCTGAGATAATCAGAAACATAGATGTGAAAACAAGACAGGAGTGTTTCAGCAAGCTTATCAGTGACACTTCATCTCTTCCATTATACTTCTTAAAGTGACAACGACGTTGCACAATGACTCAGAACATACACGACCAGGATGAGCCACGAAAAGCCTTTACAGTGTGACACCACGAGAAGAATAGCAAATCCATCCAATAGCTTTTAAGATAGTTCACTCAAAGCTACAAATGTGAACCTCATGGTGGCACTAGAAGGAAAGTCAATGGAGACTTTTTGTCTTCTGGTGAACGTGACTGGGATGACAAGATATCAAGGAAATCCACCTGAGATTTGCAGATATTTCACTCTAGAACTGTACTAACAAACACCGGCAGACAAGCGAAAAACAAAGAAGTGTTTGTACATAAATCATATATGTACCTCTGACGCGTACAGTGAGGACAGGAGAGCTGTGGGCTCCAATTCGATTCCGGGCCTCGCAGTAGTACTGTCCGCTCTCTCCAGGGCCGACCTCCGAGAAGGTGAAGACGGGACCGGACTTGCTGCCCCACGCTGCATGGAGCACAGGAAGGGAGAAGATCCTCTTACTGTTTCAGATAGTATTGCAGGATCCAAACCAACAGAGGCAAACAGAGCATGACACCTTACTGGCGTTTAGAGTTAGGTATTGATGATTTCGTAATGTTAACCTTGAGTGGAACCACATTTTTACGATGCTAACATTGTACAGAGCCCCCGTCCAAAGCTAAGCGGTGCCATGTGAAGTTGTCCACCGCCGGGTTAGCCTGACTGCTGCAGGTCAAGGTCAAAGGTCGGCCAGCATCCACCACACTGGAGGGACGAGCTAGAACTGATGTGTTCTTAGGAGGATCTGGAGAGAGAAGAGACAGATAGATGATAGATGCAGAGGGTAAGGGAAGCTGTTTGTCTTGATATGGATGTTGTCCAAAGAGACAGAGAAGAGGAGGCTGGAAAGACGGGTACGTTGAGAGGGAGAGAAACTTTATAACTTTCAGTAATTGAAGTGTTGAGGAGAGGAGAGGTATCAGAGCATCTGACACATTCACACTGTCACTGAGCAGCATGTCCTCAGATTAATGTTTATAACAGACAAACCTAGCCCGGATAGAAGGATGATCGCAATCCAGAAAACTCCCAAACATGTCACACACACACACACACACACACACACACACACACACACACACACACACACACACACACACACACACACACACACACACACACACACACAGAGAAACCACTACTTACAAAGTATAGTGAGTGTAGCAGCAGGGGAGGTATGGTATCCGAACCGGTTCCACGCTTTGCAGTAGTACTGACCAGCATGGTGAGCACGCACTGAGGGGAACGTCAGGTTCTGGAAGGTTCCTTTAGCCAGCACCTGGTCACCAAGGATACGATACCAAGCATACCTGCAAGAGGGAGGATGTTGAAGATGAGGATGGTGATGAAAATGATTATAGGACTGGGCAATATGCAATAATGATATTTGGACCTTTCCTTATAATATATAACTTTGGATTTTACACAAGTGAGTATTTATACATATTGAAAAGGGTTTTGCACATATTACACAGTCCTTATTTACAACACCTTGAAGAAAAGTGAAAGTCTGAATTTTAAAAAAAGTTAAGAAAAAAAGATGCCAAATGCAAAAATCATGATAATGATGATAAAGACATAAAAAAACAAACAACAAGATCACCATCATGTATTAATGAAATTAATAAACCTGGATAAGTATTCGTCATACCTGCTGGCAGGAGGGTGGGCGTGGCTGACGCAGCTCATGTTCACATAGGAGCCTTCTCTGATGTCAGCTTGAGGACTCAGCAGCACACGCGTGTTCTTCGGAGAGTCTAAACAGGCAAAGAGAAAAACAGCAGCACCTTTACTGTCATGATCATGATCATGTTTTTATTTGACACCAATGGTCCCTTTAAGAGACAGCAGCTTCTCAAAGAAGAATGTGGAATGACAAGTTTTAGTTTTAGGTATGAAGGAAAGTAGTAGTGAAAAATTGACTCCAACATTATTGCAGATTAAACTTCTATCAACTGACGAATCAATTGATTGATGAATCACTTCAGCTCTACTGCATTTAAATGAATATTATTAGAAACGAAAGTAAAAGTATGAAAAATCAGCAGTTTTAGTTTCTATCATTTCCTACTGAATCCATACGATCGATGATTCCCATTAGAGTGTAAAATAGAGTTATTGCCCAATCAGTTTAACTCAGTCTAACCTCGGATACACACACAATCAGACCTAATATGGGTTTACAAAGGTCTTTTAAACTCAATTCTAAGTGATCTAAGTATGTAGTTTTTACCTGCACAACAGTTTGAAATGGGTCAAAGATTGCGTGAAAACTTACACGTGACATTGAGTAGAAGTGGTTTGGAGCGGTCTGTTCCCAGTGCGTTGCGTGCTACACAGAAGTACTCTCCTCTGTCTGTGTATTTGAGGTGGGACAGGCGGAGCTGAGGCCTAAAACTGTCGGGGATGCTGCCACTCTCCATGTCTGGACAGCAGATAGAGACAAAGGTACATTAGGAGCATAATCTCGAGACTATGAAATATATATTTCTGCAAAGGTCCTGCAATCCCAGAAGAAACTTCCAAAACTTCAGCTCTTCATTAGTGGCTAAGGAAGATTTGATCCTATTCTGCTTCGACAAATCATTTAAGGTCCAAGTGCAGGGCACATAACCAGTTAGCTCACATCCACGACACAGCCAGTGAATGTGTACCCTGTCCTGCCATTGTGTGTTGTGTATTGGTGGACACGCGTATGCGGTAACATGCTGTCCTGTACCTTTGAACCATGCATAGCTCTCAACAGGCGGTGCTGCGTCACTACTGCACGTAAGAGTGACCGACCCCCCCTCTGAAACCTCCCCCATGGGGAAGACTGCTATGGATGTGAAGCTGGGACCGTCTGGACGGGAGGAGAGTGAAGACAGGAGGGAGAGACAAGAGGGATATGTGATTAAAGAAACGGGGACAAAGAGGACAGAAACAAATGGGATTTAGAGATGAGATAATGCAAAATGTAAGTGCAGTTTACAGTATTGCACTAGTAAATGCATTTCAATAATTTAACATTCATCAAGGCCAAATACAGGTGTTTACAGTCTCTGATAATTGATGCCACAGCAGAAATTGTTAAAATACAAGTTCTACTTGTTTTGCTGAGTTGTGTCTCAAAATTAAAACAATACTCGGTTCCAAATGGTTCCAGATGTACCCTCTGAAAGCATGTGCAGAAATGAGCAGGTATTGTGAAAACTGTCTTGATTGAGATTACTCACATCCCAGAGTCAGCGAGAGGGCTGGTGACTGTACGTTCTGCGGTGGGATTGGTCGACAGGTGTACGCTCCAGCATGCTGCTGGTCAAAGCGGTTGATGATCATCCATTTCTCATAGGAGCCGAGGTTCAGTCCGTTCCTGTGTGCAGAGCATCATATCCACGGTGTATATATGTGATCCACCCTCTAGTCTAGGGGACGAATACAACAATGGCTACATAACACACCTGTACAGCGCAAGGCTCCTCCCTGGAGCAGCACATCCTCTGGCCTGGCAGCCTACAAACACAGTCTCTCCGAAGCCAAACATGTTGGCGGGCCTTGCTGGATGCACCTGGACCTGGAGGTCTGAAATACAAATGGACATTCACACATGCACAGAAGCTGTGGCTGGATGAGTCCAGTGCAGCGTTTGTTCTTATGAACCTACCTGTTACATCCAGAGTGATGGTGGTCGGGGAGGTCCATCTCCCCAGTGGTTGGTCCGTCTCAAACCTGAAGTGGTACTGGCCTGCATCGCTCAGCTTGACAACCCGTATCTGGACTGAACAGCTGGAGTAGCTGCCTCCGATGTAGCTGGAAGCCACGATTCATTTCTCATACATTTGTGCAATATTTCACATTTACAAATGTACCGCTCTTTAAAAATCGTTTCTCCTACCGGGTGCGTCCGCGGTACGACAGGCTGATCTCGTTGGGGTCAGTGTGGTGAGTGAACTCCCTGTGGCCTTCTGCAGACACACGGAACCACATGACCCGCTTCACAGTGTGACCTGTGAAGTCAAAGAAGACCACCAAAAATGCAAGGAAAAGAAAAAGTAGCAAAACATAATAAGGCTTTAAGTTTTTGAGCTCACCTTAGTTGGAACTTGGACACATTTAGCATCCAGTTAATTTCATGGCTTTAATAATTCACAAAAAATTAAAAAGTAATAGAGGTTTGTACATGGATTTGATACCTGATGGGTAGTCATAACGGCAGGGCAGAGTGACGGTTGTTCCTGCCCACACACAGATCTCCCTCCTAGAAAATGACACGCTCCACCTGCTCTGAATACCTGCAGGGCAATTAAAAAACACACACACAAAGAAACCCAAATACTACAAGTTCATACACACATGCACAGTTTAAAAGGACTAAAATGGACACACACTATGCACATCTAAATACTACTGCAAAGCACAACGGGGCAGATGGATGAAGAGCTTTAGTGTTTTTATGAAGGACCAGTTCACGGTTCCAAACATATGAGCATGTACTGGCTGTCACATCCACAAAAAGACGCTTGCCATATAAAATAGGCAACCGAAGGTTTATGGAATACATGCTTGAAGACTGAAAGGGGTGTAAATTTCAACTACCCACAAGTAGAAGTTTTCCTTCGTTGTGGCTCCTCGGAGAGAAACTTGTCAAACCGCAGCTCTGATCCGCTCAGAGAGTGACACATACAATTTGAAGCAGAGGAAATGAGCATTGATGTGCAGCTGTGGTGTCATCCTGTGCTGCTAACTGCCGGCCTGGCTGACTACCTTGCACAAAAGGCAATCAATACTTATAAATAACTTGAGCGTAAAGGCAAGGGCACCTGGCTGTAGGACCTTATGTGCATAAATGGATCCTATAAGTCAGTCATTCATTTCTCAACTGTTGTCACTTGTTTTAAAGCATGTGTGACACATTTATGACATATCTGGAATACAATACAAATATCTGTTTATTATGAAGCGTGGCAGTTCATCTCTAATTCCCTTAAATTATAAGAACATACTCATTAAAACGCTGCTGAGTTTGACACCTTGTGCTGTAAAAAAGAGCTGTTGTTTCTCATATATTTTTGTGTTTTGCTCTTACCTGGTAAAGCTGTAAGGATGGTGCCCAGAACCAGCGCACCTGCCAACATCTCCGCTGACACAAGCTCTGTAATGTCACCGGAGAAGGAAAGAAGCACAGGGAGGTGAGCAAAACATTTACCAGGAAAAACACCATCCCGCTGATTAAATGCAACGCACTAACCCACTTAAAGTATCCTCAGTCAGGCAGAACAGGGTTTGAGCGATGTGTACGACTCCAACCGTGATGGAGGTGAGCTCTTCGAGCGGTGAGAGTTGCATGGTGATCAGAAGCGGGTGATAGGAGAAGGGAGGAGGAGGGGAAGGGGCAGAAGGAGGAGGACGAGGAAGAGGAAGAGGAAGTAGCCTCAACTACCTTCCTATGTTCCATCTTTTATACTTGCCAGTGATTCTTTTTTTAAATTTATTCTTTCCACTTCTCCCTCTGAAACAGTCTTTATAGGTCACCGACTCTGGTTTCCTACTTTGTGTTATTGTGAAAGTGTGACATCCTGGTGACCACGTCACTTTCACAATTGTCTCTTTTGACTGAATGTCATTACCAGACTATTAAGTAGCTGGACTTTATTGCGTTTACACTGGTTTCCTAGCAACTTTGCGGTGGTGATAAAACTCAAAGACCTCTCTGCAAGTCTTTTTCACAAAATTTAGATTAATTTCAAGCAATAAAAAAAAATTAAAAGCTGTCAACACAACGCTTGCATACATATTGATTTTAGAGTAAAATATATGGGTCTAAACGCTAAAAGTTGCTTATTCTTTACGCTGGACAGGTAGTATGGAGCTGGTTTGTCAGAGCTTTTGCTTAAACCCGCTGCCTACTGTAACTGGAAAAGATGCTGATGAGAGCTTGAGGAGTCAAAACGGTTGTTGACTGTAAAGAAAACAACCAAAAACCTTTCAATCGTTATTTGACCCAATCTTCATATACAATCTTGATGAGAACAGCCGCAACTAAATATCCATCCTAATCAATGGACATACTGTACAAAAATCGAGTGAAACAAAGGTATTGCACTGTAAAAGCAAGTCAGTCTTCACTCCGACTTTGTCACGATATTGGAGCAAACTTTGGCCATCGTGATTGAGTGATTGTTGAAAAGACAAACATGTAGGTTCATTTGTAAAAAATGAGTTCAGGCCTGTTGGCGTGCATTAATATACATGAGTCAAGCCGACATAGACAGTCAAGCCGACATAGACTCGGCAGCCCAGATGTCTTCTCATCCACTGCTCTAATTGAGAACTGTTGGCACAGAAAACTGCCCACAACCAGACGTGAGGAGGTTCGAGACCTCTCAGTCAACTGTGTCCACTTAGCCTGATGAGTCTCAATGACTTTAACATCCCACCCTGCCGCAACTTGGCCAATGGATGTCAGTTTAGCGTCACGATTCGGCCAATTGCCTACTTACCCCAGCTTTGACCCAGGAGTAATGATGATGTACAGTTTAACTTTTCAGTCAATCTCTATTCACAGTCATCCAAGTCAAGGAAGGAAGGCAGAGTTAAACTTTAAAGGTCTCAGAGATATCTTGATCTACATCTGGAAATCAACGCTGACGTTTTATTTATTAGCCGACTGATCAAGGATGATGGAGGGCGGGGGAGCAGTATAAGGGGTCGGTGCTGATGTTAGGAAACATGGATGTGTATCCGGTTTATATCCTGTTAGAGTTTAGGATCAGCAGGCCTCTTTTCTGTTGCTCTTCACATAAGGACTCCAGGGATATTTGAGGTGTCATTGAGTATAAGGTTAATAGGTAGGACTCAATATGTTCCTCATGTGGGTCCTGGAAAAGAAAAGAAATACATGTTTTTGTCATTTTGGGTTTTATTTGATAGTAGACAGGAAACAAGGGAAGAGAGAGGGGACATGCAGCACCGGTCCTCGGCTGAATCAAGACCCTGTATGTTGCAGTAAAGTGCTATGCCTCGTAACCAATGGGCCACCAGGACGCCCACTAAGAAGTAAAACTGTGTTCAAAAGGTCTGCATTATGTTTAGTGGGAATCTGAACTCGACTTTAACCCTAATAAGGAACAGAAACTCTGGTTGGGAAAGTCACCTCTAAAATATAATCGAAATCCTCAGGATGTGAAGTTAAATGAACAATATATTCCAGTTCACAGATTGCTTGGTTGGATTATGGGTTGGGACCCGAAATGGGTCGCAGGCCCTCTTCAAGTGGGTCTCCACATGACAGGAAAAGTTTGTATGATTTAATGATCCGGAATCCCAGAAGAAAAAAAAGAAGTCATTTTGGTCCCTGGCTGAAAAGTTTTAAGAACCTTCCCCCTCCAAATACTGTCTGTATTACGTTGAGTAAGAAGAGTGGTGGGCTTTGAGCTTAACCTGTAACCACAGAATGACTTCAAAAGGATCACGGCACACTAATAGGTCAAAGCCTGATGTAATCTTAATCGAAAGCAGACCGGACTAAATGAATGAAGAGAAACAGATGGATGGAGCTAGATTAAGTGTGACTGACCACAAACAGAGAGAGAAAGAGGGTGAGAGAGGGGGGAATGAGAAAGTTTAAAGGGGAAGGTGGGAGCGGGGGAGGGACAAAAACACGATGAGGTAAGGTTCCTACGGTCGGAAAGAAAGAAAAGAGAGAAGGGAGATGAAGCCAGAGCAGCACAGGAAGTCGAGAGGAAAAGGAGGAAGAAAGCATAAAAGAGAGGGTCAGGTTTAAAAGAGTGTGAGGTTTGTCAGAAAGAGGACGAGAAATGGAATAAAAGTGTGAGCGGGAGCAATAGACAAATGTATGACAGTGTATCGGGCCCTCCAGGTGGGGAAGGTATCGATCCACTGACCGCAGCCTCCAGGCCAGATGAAGTGTGACCGTCTGGTGGTCAGACTGGACCTGAAGATTTTCCGCTGTTGCAAAACACTTCCTGCCTGCTGCCTGCTTTCATGTAATGTGACCGCTCACACGGTTTGCTCCCCTGCCATACTTTAAGTTGTACAATATGTTATTTCTATGTTATTCCTTATGCCCACAGATTAGACTCTTGGCTCTCCGGGCCCTCCAGCCTTGGACGGACTCCACATAAGCAAATAATGATTCGACTGTCCAACATGTGTTAGTCTTCAAATTGAGTGGTGCTCTCCACGGGGGGAAGTCTGGGCAAGAATGACGATGATCAGAGCTACAATCATATCTGACAAGGTGATATGTTGTTCCTGTGCTGTCTTTTAGGAGCTCCACATGATGACATGATGAGCGGGATTCTTGCCAAGAGAATCCTCAAAGCGACGGGGAATTAAATAAAAGAAATAAGAAGAAACAGAACGAGAGATAGAGATAGTCTCCGTGAAACTTTATCAATAAAACACAGTATTAAGCCACTTAGGCACTTGACTTTAAACCAAACACTTGGTGATTTCTTAAAACTCTTAAATCTTTGAAACTTATTGCAGCTCTATTAAATTCACCCTGGTTTTGCTCATTCCTGTCCCATTCACAAACTCTGCTGCAGGGTCGGGTTTCTGCTCCTTGTCTGCCAGAGACCTGTCTGTGGCTGCTGTGGTATTCCACGCTGAATGAGTCATGTCTGGTGGTTATTATGGGCAGGCGTTTGGCTCTCCCCGTCTCTCACCCCGTCTAGTGGCAGCAGACAAAATTACATCTTTTTTTGAGCCGCGTCCAACCGAGCAGACTAAGATCAGGTTCTCAGTTAACCAGGCTAGACGAGTTAAGGAGACGTTTTTGGTCGGTGATGTAAGAATACATTGATGTTTTAACGGTATATTAGGTTAATATCGCCTTCTTGGTTTAAAATTATAGCGTATGAGAAAGATGAAGACTATACCTGATTTTAAAGGGGCATATGTGGATATCAAAATATCACCAGTTTGAGGCTGCTATTATAAATGCTAAACCAAAAATAAAGCAGTGCACCTTTACTTAGGTGTTGTTCTATACTGTATTTAAGAGTCAACCACTCAGCCTGTTGCCTTGTGGGAGGGGCTTAGTGGTGTAGGACGAGCGTTATTCATTCTGAAGATTGGTTTCTTTCACCAAACCTCAAGCAGCTTTACCTCATTAATTCATATGCGCTAATATGGGCTAATGCTGAGAAAAGATTGACTAGCCAAGCATAACTCATCCTATTTGTATTTCATTTCCTAAACTTAATGCTCTTCTTCCCTAAATGGAACTTAACGGGAGTTTATTTTAAAAGATACTGTGCTTGTAATGAGTGGAAACTGACATGTCCAACACTGGCAGTAGAGCGGCATGTAGAGCGCCATAGTTTGAAGCTTCGAGCCGCTGACCAAGTGTCGGGATTAGATGAGTTGGGAGTGACGGGCAGCCAGTGCCCAGCCAGGAAATAGTCTGGCCTACAACCCCGCTGTAAAACCATGAATGACTCATGTTTATAGTTTGTTGTATGTATTAAACAACAAGACACAACTTATTAATATGTGTTTGTTATTTGTACACTGAGCCAGGCCGGCTGGTTCCCTGTTTTCTGTCTTTATGCACAGAGCTAATTGGCTACTGGTGGTTGCTTCACATTAACAGCACGGATATGTGAAAAGATTCCTCTCGTCTAACCATCTGCAGGAAAGCTTATTTCCCAAAATGCCAAACTATTGCTTTAATATTTCAATATGAAGACAATTTCCCCCTACATTTAACTTTTCAGTGTTTTATTTGCCTAACAATAACCAGATGTCATGCCATTGGCAGTAAACATAAAAACATTTTGTGATTATACAATCATCAATCATATCAACATTAGGTCTGCTAAGTATGATGAACCGATCTAGACGACTATACGAAATTTGTAGACCAGGTGTTTCATCGGAAAGGAGTAATACACCCACAAACATTAGCTTCACACACAATAAAAACAGTTTGATCTGTGAAGAATCTTTGCCTTGGGTTCGCAGGCAGACGTGAGGAAAAGAAGAGCACATTGTTCACCTTCTCCTATCCACATTTCCCCCGCTGGGGATCTTCAGTGGCACAAGCAACTCTCTGTCCGTCTGTCTCTCTTTCTGTCTCTCTGTCCTTGTGTTCCCAGATATGAGCAAAAGCCATTTCCTGGTTGAGACTGAGAGAGAACATGTGTGTTTTCTGTGTGTGTATGAGAGAGAGAGACAATATGCGTGTATGTGTGTGTATGTGTGTGTGTGTGTGTGTGTGTGTGTGTGTGTGTGTGTGTGTGTGTGTGTGTGTGTGTGTGTGTGTGTGTGTGTGTGATGGTTTTACCATGTGCAGGGTCCCTGTATGGGACTGAATGAAGTCGGATATGAGGGAACCTGTCAGGTCTAGGCTACTGTCGGAAACCCTCCTCCTCCTCCTCCTCCTCCTCATACAACTTTTTACATCTGAAGATTGTAAAAAAGCCCAAGTTATATACAGTGATAAGTATTAGCCTGTTATATAATTTGAAGAAAACCAAATCTTTCCAAAGACAGAAAGTTAGCTGTGAT
The DNA here is from genome assembly GCF_910589615.1 of Taurulus bubalis. Taxonomy (NCBI): domain Eukaryota; kingdom Metazoa; phylum Chordata; class Actinopteri; order Perciformes; family Cottidae; genus Taurulus; species Taurulus bubalis. The sequence goes on from NC_136600.1 coordinate 8,769,641, forward strand.
ATGGTAAGTCTTTAGATTTAACCTCACTGAACCCTAAAACTGAATAAAGTTATTAAAAACCTAAAGTTGTAAAACGCAAGTCCGTCCTTCATCTGGAATGTAAAAAAGTGATGGTTTGCATTAGAAATTACAGACATATCCAGTTTGTGCAGATGCAGCAGAGGGATAAAGAAAGATTACTCAACAATTAGGCTAATGGGTGTCGCCTAACCCAACTAGGCCTGAGGCTACTCCTATACCCAGCATATACTCCAGGCTGTCTGACGCCCGTTTGCAGAAGAAATCATTAAGATGAATGAAAGCAGCGGGAGGTTGCTGACGGTTGAGCCCACATCTTCACAGAGACCTGGATCCATTGCTCATCCCGGATGCACTTGACGGGCGGACAGCAGGACGGAGCGCAAGACAAGAGGAGCTGGACACTTGGTGCTCAAACACGGTCAAAGTCTAAGGAAATGGTTTTCCTCATGTTGAATTTTTAATGTGAAGGAAGATGCCGACGGATAAATAAATATGCAATAGAACAAGCAGAGTTTGTGAGACAGTGTGAGACCTTTAACGAGCTTTTGATCGCTATACAGCGTAACGTCAGTGGGGATCAAACCTCTGTTGTTTTCTTGAGTCTGTGTCAAAAGTGGGTGCGTCTTGTCTGGTCAATTTTTTCTCATCCAAAAGTCCACAAGTGACTGGGCTGTTAAATATTTTGAAAAAGAAACAAATTCATTTAGCTTTCAGAGGTATTTAAATATGCAGTCTTTCAATGTGGAAGCCTAAAATATCCAAAGATATGCTACAGACTCTGGGCTGGTTCAAAGGTGCAGCAATCACATTTGGACGGCGTCCAGCAGCACCCTGGCAGCCCTCTGGCTACGCCCCTGGTTTCACGTGGTCCACATGCTCAGTCCAGGACTTTCCTGCAATCCCAACCCCAATACTAACCTTAACTCTAACCCTGTAATTAGTTTTCTTTTTCCGAGGGAAAACGCTCCACACAAGTCATTTTCTGGTAATTGACTGCAAGCGGAGTTTAAATGGTCACAGGCAGACACACACACACACACACACACACACACACACACACACACACACACACACACATAAAGACACACGCGCCGCCTGCCTGCAAGCATGCATGCGGACACACACACATAAACACACTTACTCGTATACACAGTGGTCATGCAGCTGCGGCGTGTGTGATAATGAGACAATCCTTGGAGGGACTCATCTAGACTGTGTTATATCATCTCCCTGGAAACGGTCCACCGCTCTAAAATAGGAGTGTGTTCTCCCCGTCAGCTGCAGCATGATGTCATCCAATATAATTCTTACAATCAAGGGGGGGAAAAGGATATTTGATGACAAGTGAATCTGCAAAGAACAGTGGTTTCGTGAAATATGGGGATTCTTGTGGTGCAGACTAATTCTAAGCTCTGTCTGCAGATTGTGTTTGTCGAATAAAAAACTTGTTGTCTGAGCCCTTGCACCTGCCTCTTATTTTCTCAAGTGAATTAGCAGCTATAAAAAGAGAAAACACTCTATTTTGAATATGCAAAACACATTCATATCAGTCTGTTTCTCTGTTCCTGTTGCTTTATCAACTTTGATGCATAGACAAGGCCAAAAAAAGAACAAAAATATATAAATACACATGACAAATGTACCTCAGCCTGGCATTTCACACGGGCTTCCAGGTGTACCACTCTTCTAATGAGTTTTACTGAGCTACTGACTTCATAGAGCTCACTAGGTGCCCCCCCCTGCTGTGGCTTGTATTACTACCTCAACATCTGGACGGGACAGTTTATCAGTACAGTTACAGTTTTACAGTAGAGCCATATGCAGACAAAATACTTATAATTGCATACATCGGTAAAGAGACTTTCATTTCAATATATAAGCCACATATCTGTCATGGTTTGTAGGTTTAAAAGTCAGGATAATGAGGTTCTTCTGTCTTTTTTAGGAGGGAAGGGGCTGTGAGAACGCAGATCTATATGAATGTGAGTGTGGCCGTGTCACTCTTGCCTTAAAAGAGCCTCGGATTGGACGGGTCTGGACTGTTTCTCGAGCAATAGCTTTATTAAAGACTGCAACTGTGTGTGTGTGTGTGTGTGTGTGTGTGCTTGCGTGCGTGTGTGTGTGTGTGTGTGTGCGTGCGTGTGCGTGTGTGTGTGCATGTGGTTTACTAGCTGGCTGTGGTGGTTCTCGGGGGACAGCCCTCTCCAGCTGCTGCTTTACAAGACCGTAACATCAAACACACACACACACACACACTTAACACAAAGGTTTGACACAGCTTTCACTTCAACCCTCAGCCTCCCTTAACAAGTTCAACAAATGAACTCTTCTCCTCACTTCTTCCATTCTCCACATACCACTGATCTTTACCCTCACACCTCCCACGGTCTCCCTCCTTTCTTTTGAGATACAACAAATGTATACGCAGTACAATCATTGTTTAAATGTCTGTTTGTACTGCATATGTAGTGTAATTTATCAGTGCATGTTGTTGGTTAAGCATGACAATAAAGAAATCAGTATCAACTCAACAGGTGTAAATCTGTCGGTGACCCTGACCTTTGACCTACCGGAGCAGGGCACACAAAAACCTCTCTGCTGCCCAATAATTGAAGTGATAGTTTTAAAGGAGGATTGCTTTTCACTCTTCAAGGTCTGGTCTGTGAACATTGCTTCACTGCTGCACCACGGTAGTACAGTCATAAAATGCAGTATGAAGTATGAAATGCTTGGGCTTGACCTGACAATAAAACTGCTTTTGCACTTTAATATGTATTTGCGTTACACCTCCACTTTAGTTTTCCCAAAGTAAAACTTTTGAGGAAAAAGGGAGTGAAGCAGGAAATCTGCCAGTGTTGACTAAGAGATTTAGCTTGTGGCTTCGTGTAGAGTACATCTACTTAGTCATCGAAAACTGCCGCTAATACATACGGGGCAATCATGAAACCAATGCCTGCTACAAGTGGACCCTTGAAGGTCACCTTTATGTGTTTGTCCCTCTCTGCTCCCCCTATTTGTTTCCCCCTCTCTCTCTTTCAGTGATGTGAACTCCCAGGCAGTTGAAGCCTTACATCATGGAACGTAGGGGGGCGGTCCAACCAGAGCCTTAAGAGTTTGGAAAATCATAGTGTGAACCATTTTATATATTGTTATCTACATGATTATGATTCCATTTATTATGATCCAGCCTGTTACCTGTTAGCGCGTCATTTGCTTCCCAAGTAGATGAGATTGTTGATTAAAGGTTTCAGTTGTGTTTGGTCTCAGTCCACTAGTGCTCACCAGAGCTTCAGTAAGTGCTGTGTTCAAGTGTGGCTCTGGAAACGATTGCAGCCATGCAGCTGTTGTAACAACAGAGCAGGACTAAGCTCGTATAACCAGTCGGGGAAAACACAGGATATTTTTTTTTTTTTTAAAACACATGAGCAGAGATGGTGGCAGACATTGGGGAGAGTGGGAAAGCGGTTGGAAGATTGAAAGAGAAAGTTAAAAATACAGAGAGAGAGAGAAAGAGAGAGAGAGAGAGAGAGAGGTGAGCTGGAGAGTGAGTCAGGTGGTCAAATTGTTCCTGCCACCTCATTAGTGGCAATGACATCACAGCTGATTTTCTCTTTTTAGTCTGCTACTACCGCTCCACCAATCCTCCGCTAAACAGAGAGGCAGAGCTGCTACTGGCCACAGGCTTTAACGGCAGCGTCTGGGGAGCTGCTTTTTTATGCCGTCAATAACTCAGAGCGAGTAAAAAGGAGGCTGGATTGGAGAAGCCTTCTTTGAGCTGAGTAATCACAGCTCAGATTTTTTAATATTGGTTACTCTCCATCACGAATAGACTGCAAGCCAGCTGCAGTGGTTTAGGCACTGATTTAGGTGTAACAAAGCCTTTGTCAGTTTCCCCCGAGGATATGGCTCACGATAGTGTCGATAGAGAGCTTCAGAATTACACTGCAACCGAGCAAATATCTCACAGATGAAGCGCTGCGCCTCCAGACTGGCACTCAGTCAACTCCAGACAATTCCCATTACTTGTGTTAATTTCTCTTCATTTTCTGACTCTTTCCAATATTCATTCAACAGGAAACAGAGGCCTAATATAGTCATGAGAAAAGAGGTTTAATGCTGCTCAGCGTCTGATTGGCTCCAGAAAAGCGAACGGTTTCTTGATTTTTTTCCTGCTTTTTATATCCACTGACATGAACCAGACCTTTCACCTACACCAGAATGCAAAGCTGAGGAGGGTAACAGAGTGTGGAGAGTGGTCTGGATATGAAATTGAGACTACACTTGGCACATAATGTATAATTTACAGGAAGATACAACAGAATACCAAATTATCATCAATTCAAGCTTAAGTTTTGAAGGAAATTAAAGCAGGACTTATACACGTGCGTTAAGGTGTCACTCTCGTTGGCTATGGCTGAGAGTGCAAGAGCTATGAATAGTCTGTTTTAGCTTCTCATTTTATGAATGATAACCAATTGTATTTTATGTATAATAAACCATCATTATGTGATGACAGGGAAACTTGACAGCAGTGTTTCATAATATCCGTTAGTCATGACTTTCCCCCCCAAAAAACTATACAAAGTGACAAAATGCTGTTGTTGTTGTTGTAGCACATCCAAACAAGACGTATAAACAGACTGTTGATGGACCAAGTGAGGCCTGTGTTTAGCTGTTAGTGTGCCACCGATTTGAATCCAGTCAAAAAGTGTCTGCACTGCTCTCCTGGATCTCGATTTCTACTGGACGTGGCCTTTTGTGGAAATACTCAGTGTAGCTGTGAATGTGTGTAATTAAGTTACTCCAAAGCACAGAGGAACTATTACAACAAGAACAACAGCAACAAAACCTGCAAGGTTAAACGATAACTCAGACAAGCTGCAGTAAAGGAAAAGCAAATTACAAGTGAACACCGGATAATGGATTAGAAACAGACTTCCAATCTCTCAAAGTTTCTTTTATCGCCCCACAGTGTTCACAAATACTGAAAGATTCAAACAAACCAGAGGAGACACCCTCACTCAGATGTATGACGGCAGCCTTCAGACGCACTCAGACAAGCGAGATAAAAGTCACACAGACTTTAATTTCCCAGCATCTCTTTCATTGTTTTACAGCGTTCTGAGGGATGTCGAATCAAACAATAGCTTTTTTACTATGTGTTTGAACCCGGTGCACCGCGAGCGTGTTTGTGAGAAACTCTATCATAAAAAAGGGATATGAACGGAAAAAACTAAGAGAGCGAGCACAGTTTCAACTGATGTCTTCCAGTTGTGTGACCTCTCTTTCCTTCTCCGTCTTTTTTCTGTCTCTCTGCCTCTCTCGGTTTAATAGGGCCAGCTGTAGAGTCTGGCACTCTTGGGAAACACAGTAGAGTGTGGCTGGAGCTGAGGCTGAATGAGGCTGAAATTGGGGCTGGTGGTGATGGTGGTGGTGGTGGTGGGGGTGGAAGTTGGGGGGCGAGCACTTCCGACCATTTTCCCCATGAAATACACCATGCAGTCTGGATCGTTGGCAGGCCGCCGCCTACTCTCTTCCCTTCGTCTTCTCTCCCTCTCCTTCATTTCCTTCCTTTCCATCCTACTTTTCCCCCCCTGTCTCGCAGCCTCCGTCTCATTTTCCCTCCCGCTTTCCGCAATCCCACCGTCCTTTCTTCCTTTTCCTGTTCTTCTTCCTGCTGTCCTTCTTTCAGACAATTACTTTTGGCAATGACCCTCTCCAGACTTCTGCTCAGTGGCACCATAACAAGTCTAGATACTCTTATCCTCCGTCTATCACTTTCAACGCAGGCTAAAAACAACTGTCCAAGGACTTCGATAAATAGCTCTGCTCCTTAGAGTCCGGCTCTCCTAGACGCCTGCTCTGTGGCACCGTATCGGGTCCAGGCCGGCTTCCGAGCCTTGACAGGTCCCTGACCCGCGCCAGAGCGGTTCAGCTGGGTTGGGACTGTGTGTGTGTAAATGTATGTATGTGTGTGTGTGTGTGTGAGCAAAGTTGGGCCTGGCTAAGTTGGTGGGTGTTTTTCATCAGACTAATGAATAATACGTCTGAGCTGAGAGAAGAGTATCAAGCGGGAGGAGAAACGGAGGAGAAAGGAGGGGGAGGAGGAGGAAGGGGGAGGAAGGGGGTAATGACTCTCAGATGGTGCTCAACTACTGTGCTGCTGCCGCCACTGCTGCTGTGTCCTTAAAGGGGAACACCACTCAACTTGGAAATTCACATACGTGATTATTTTCCTTTGGAGCTGTGCGATCATCATCGAGAAAACGAACAAAGTAGAAATGGAGACTGAGACTCTAATGTTTAATTATCATTTAAAGCCCGGTGCAAATGACAGCAGAGTTACTGGATGTCCTTGTTCCTGTGGACTGATTTACTCTTTGGTCTAACCTGAGTTGGGATACTTATTCCTTATTTTGTTCTACCAGTGGCGGGCCGTGCATTTTATACCTAGGTCTGCTGTCTGATATCGTATACATAAATTCACGCATGACGGGATGCTGTTCGGCCCGCCACAGGGTTCTACTATATGTCAAATGACAAAGTGAAAATAATGTGAAAGGGGTCGGTCATAGTATGAACCTGAATTATCATGTGAATCTGCAAATTGCACAAATTATTATAATACATTAACACATTAACTACATCAATTATTAAAAGTAATACATATTCCTCTTTCTACATCTCTGTCAAGCTCTGCCTTAAAACATTTTTTAACAAGTGTAATAATTCAATAACAGTAGCTTACAGTTTAGAAATACTTAGCCTAGCATCCACAATTAGCTTAACAGTTCAAACATATGTAACAATTTACCGCATAGCCTAGCGTGAAAACTGATCCAGAGATGGTGCAACTTTTCACAAATGCACATTCTGTACTTAACCATTTAATACAGTATATTGAAAGGAGGAATACAAATCTCAATATTATACTTTTTTAGTTAATTATTTGATTTAATGCAAAAACATCTAACTTTAATGAACCCAGAATTAAAAGTAAAGATGCCCCTAAAAACAAAAGTCACATGAAAAAGTTCAGATAAGATGTGTGAGGATGGAGCAGAAGAGAGGAGATGAATCAGACGCTGCAGAAGAGAAGAAGCTGCAGCTTCATAGAGGAGACGCTCTGCGCTCCGGAAATGATACTTCACAAACCTTTACGTTCACGGACCATCGAGGTCACTTCAAGGACGCTTAAGGAGCATGCATGGGCTGTGGTTTTAATTAGCACAATTGCACCTTGGCATAGTTTAACAAAAAATAAGCTTCTATCATAATTAATGATGGAATTAACTCACGCTAACGACACACCCTCAAAGTATATGTGTTCACATGTCCACGCTGTCTGCTTTGATGATGTTTTATTCAACTGTTGATTCGAGAAGAAGTTCCAGGTGTCATTTTATTTATTGTCATTTCAATGACAATAAATAAAATGTTGGTTTGATCTTGTTGCTCCTGTTGTTCCACCTGTGTATAAGTTTACATGTAATGCAATCTATTCTGTGGCATGAATAAATCTGTATTATTTACCCCCCATTAAACAGATGCTGTACATTTTATTTAATGAATAATCACAAAAGTAATTCGAATTGCAAATGCATGTGTAATGGAAAATGTATTTCCTAGTGCAGCCTCCGAAGAATGTTTCATCTGGGGCAGACATTTAGTTCAACAAGGGATAAATGAAAAAGCCGACCGTGTCCTCATCATCATCGACTTATGAAGAGTTATAGCCTGTGTCTGTGTGGCTTCTCAATTTTACATTGTAAATCTAGTCTCAGTTTGATGCCATTTTGAGAACACGCTTTATATTAGTTTCTCAAATAACCCGTAACTGACAACGAGTGCTCTCCATTTGAGGCACAGTCAAGATGATTATGTAAAATCCAGAGTCTGTGTTGCAGACTTGAGTCAACACTTTATGTAGTTTTATGTAAATGTCACCATTACTGCGCTGTAATGTAGCTTTTCCTTTTTATACAACATTCTCCTGGCAAACGCAACCATGTGCGATTATGAAAAGACCTAAAGTCTACATTATACCCAGTCAAATGTTTTCTGGCCTGCGGGCAACGATTCAGAGAGAAATGGATACTGTGTTAGACCAGCCACACACTCCAGGGAGATGCAAATCAGAGGAAGATCATGCTAATGCATGTAATGTCGGACCACAGTGAGTGAAGCTGGTGGGGAAATACACCTCCGGACTGAAGTGGGCAGTCCCAAATATATGTACAGTCAGACCAAACAGTCCGACAGTCGTTAATCAAGACATTTGGGTGTGGATTTATATGCTGTTGTTGCTGTAAGTCAATATTTTAGGGAGGCCCATACCTGAATCTGTATCGTAATACATATCATATAGATTTAATCGTCTCTGGACTTCCATTAGATCTGAACAAAAGGTGGAAGAAAACAAATCAATTCAGCTGTAATTGCCTTTTGAACTCTCTACAAACCTTTAATCAATCAATTTTGTCAGTAAGAAATAGCAATATAAAGTCCTCCTCATATCTGGAGTATTCTGACCATTATATCTCGAAGGCAGATCCAAAAGGGAATCAGAAACAAACCGCACGTTGCCATGATTTTCTCCCTTGCAAGAGCAATGAGCTGTCGGAGTGCACTTCAGTGTTGGTTTCTTGAAAGAGTTTGTTTTCATTGGGGGTTTTGTTCTTTTCGGTCAACCTTTTATATCCAAAACCAACATAACTCTTAACAGCATCGATATGGGCTGTTGAATCTGGGTCTCTGGCTGAGGTGAAGCCCAGGTGTAGGAATCTGATCTACAGTGAAGGCCACTGCGGAGGACCTATAGGGCACTGGCTGCATGCAGGGCTCCTCCACCAGTGACATGATGTAATGTAGATTCAGTCTGCGTCTCAGATGCTCACAGCCAGGCAACTGTTTTCAAACACTTTTGATATCCAGTGACAGGATGTATCCAATGAGAGTGGAAAACTAGAAAGCAAACTATAAAATATAAAACTTTTGTTTCCATTGCATTCTTGGCCTGGTTCGTAGTCTCTTTGTCTGCAAATGTTGCATAGTCTGATTGCATAGTATCACAGTCTCCATCTGCTTGACTGACCAACACAATTTGCTGCAATAGAAATGATCGAAGTGAGATTGAACAGAGTGAACACTTTAATCTGTTAGATAAAAGATATATTGATAAATGGAAAAATTTGAAATAGAGAAAAGGTGATACATTGCAATATATGTTATCGCAATACTCAGCATATCGCAAAATGTTTGAAAGATTGTATTGGGACTTAGCATGATAATATCGTACCTCTGGTGATTTCCACCCCCACTGGCAACCCAGAATTCTTTCTGGTTTTCTTGTTATATTAACGTGGGGAATTCAGTGTTTCTCCATCCTGACTGCCCCAAGCAACCAGCTCTGGCCTCACTTCATACTGTCAATACCACAGCATTAACACTCCCACTGTGATTAAAGGGGAGAGATAGATACAGAGAGGAAGGAAAGGAGAGAGAACGAGAGGGAGAGAGTGATGAATGCTGACGGTAACATTGTGTAACTCTGACAGATTATTCATTGTGCTATTAGTTTTGTCAGCAGCAGCTTTTGGTTGCCAATCTACACAAAAGAGGCATACCAGCAATGGCAGTTGGGTTTAGTGTTTGCAATAATGCACTACTGAGGATTATAGACTTCATAGTTGAGTTTTAGATAGGTTGTCAACCTTTAACCGCTGCACAGTCGAATCAGGAAAGAGAATTTAAAGGTCGGCCAGTTCCTTGGAAATAAGAGCTAAGTTGCACAATCATGGCTAATAAAACCCCTTTAGACATAAAGAAGGAAAATGTGATTAGCATCTGATGAAGGCTGCATAAAAGCTTTGGTAAAATCTTACGGGAGAACTTGACGTTCCAAACTGCTAGAGCACCTCTTCGGCATCATACGCGTAGTTCATTTGTGTAGCTCGATAGACGGATCTCTTTCATTCTATTCTGCCTTTCATTAGTTTTCTCCCACACTTTTCCTGATTCCTCCCTATGTCTTTTCTCCCTTTGCTGTCTCTTCTCATTTTTTCTTCTCTTTCAGAGGAAGACAGATCGTGAAAGGGAGTGTATGTGAGTAAAGTAGCAGCTCCCCTACTATAAACCCCTGAGCCTCCCCTTCATCACCAAAACACTCCACCCAAAACTTTGAATCCCTTGAGGGCGAATTACATTCAGACCCTCCAGCGTCACAGCTTGTACAGATAAAAGGCTTCAGCTGTGGCTGAATAAACCCAGTTCCCGGCTTCAACCGCGAGCCCAGCCTGAACCGTGCGGTGCTGCGGCGGCACTGTAAGATGTAATAAGTTGACTTTCAAGTCCAAGCATTCACATTAAATAATCAGGAAACTAATTGCCTTAAAATTATCAAGTAAGCTGAACTACAAACTGTAAACTGTTGAAATAAAAATAGAGAATAGTTATATGGAAGACAACAAGTTAATTTGTAAGAAAAACTAATGTCTTTTTGAGTTTTTGTCCTCCACACATTTTGTTGACCTCAAATCTAGTGCTCAAAACGCTGGACACGTTGCCAGATTAAGTTTTGGAACGCAGGCGGGAAACAGGCCAGAGCTAACGTTCTCATTTTCCAGATTAGCGGTACACTAAATTAGGTTTCTGAGATGAGACATATGGCAATGCAGTACCAGAATCTTGCAAATGCCATTTGGAGCACTAATCCGTGGTAGAGGAACCTGACTTTTTATTTTATTTTTACAGATTGTCTGTCTAACACCTTTCGTAAAGTTTAGTAAAACTTTTTTTTTTACAAGTTTGGACGTTTTTTGTCTTCAAATACTGGGAATGAACTGAACTTCTGCCAACCAAGCTATTCAATTACTAAAGAAAAATAACATATTGGGACCCACAATATATCTTAATCTTGACATGAACTTCCTCAACCTTTTTAAAAATATATAATATTGTGGTTTCAGGACGAACACTCTCTCCATGAACATGCTAACTTTACATAGTACAAAAGTAACACGGACATAAAAGGTCATTAATAAATACATGGAGAAATGCCTGTACTTTCGTGGAAATGTTTACGTTACGCCGTTAACATGTTACGATTGCGCGACTCTGCGATTATTGGCGTTTTGCTGAAAGCCTCCGTGAGATCTCCGTGAGGTCTTTTCTGCTGCTGGGTCTCTCAAAACAGAATATAGATCTAAGCTCAACATTGAGCATGAATTAAGAGATTGCACATGTTATTAGTTTTTGTCTGATGGAGCGATCTGGTTTACTTGAAAGGGATTTTAATTCTTTTTATTCTATTATTTGAAAAAGCACAGATGGAGGAGTCACAAAAAGTTGGACCATTTTGTTACAATTTTGTTGAACATTTTTCTTCTTCCAATGTGGGGCCCGACAGAAGAAGTTTGAGAACCATTGCTTTAGACTGTGGTGTGTGACAAACAACAGATAAACAAACTCAATAGCCAACTGGACTATATGACCAAAAAAATATAACTTTTCCATACTAGTAAAGAGTTCCATTGGAGATAGAAGGGTGAAGTTATCGGTTCTGACCCGGCATGTCACATATCATGCACATCGTGAAGACAGTCCCGTAGATTTTGAGTGATTGTATTTTAGGTTTTAAGGATTTTGGTCCAAGTGAGAGAAGCACTCATAGAATAAACTCCAAGGTGTTCCTCAGTTGTTGAGGGCACTCCAAATTCAGAGCGTAAATAAGTCGGCACATGGCATGCGTAAGATTGTCAAGGTCATCCATCATTACTATTCCTTCCCAAAAGAACACACAATGGTTATATTTGTGACTCACAGCAAAATAAGGCTCCACAAAATCAACCAATCGGAGCATTAAAGAGACACAGCCACTAAGAGGGAAGCTAGATGCTGGTATCATTAGATAATCAAGTGAAAAAGTAAATACTGCTAAGATTCATTCATCATTTGATTCACTGAATAGTTGCAAAAGTTAATAATAAATAATATGGATGTTCAAAAGGGCTGGTATTTATATATAAGGATGATATTTGAATGGGAAAAAAACAGCAAAAAAGTAAATACAACAGAATGTAGACGGGCCTGAGAACAACGGATTGATGGCATCACAACACTAAGTGAAATATAAACGTCAGGTGGTTAGCCCTGATCAGGACCCTTTGGTGGCATCTGCCGTCTTTCTGTTGGGTCAAGTTGCAGCTTCACACCATCCAAAACTCAAATACCTTTAATAATGAAAAATCATGGTAAAGGGGTTGTATTAATATCTCCTATGATTAATCAATGTTTAATACGTGGTTAAACACAACCATATTCTGACCTAGGCTTGTCTCGGTTGTACAAAATGTTTAAACGGATAAACAGGTGTATGATTTTGGCTCGTTTCCCGATGAGGTCGCTTCTCTTATAGTCCCAGTTTACTGCACCGTTGATGGTGGTAGGAACCTCGGTCAAGTGAGCCGCCGATGGAAATGTAATAATCGTCTATTCCTGGTGTTACGGTACGGGGGCTTAGATAGGACAAAAAGCACGGAGATATACCTTTAAGCAATCATTTTTCTAAATCAATATTATTTTGGACATTATATACAAAATACAATTATAAGAAAATATGAAGTTACACTACAGTACGGTTTTTATTTAAAAAAGGGTTTGACATCTATAATATTGCCAAATAATAAAAACAGATCCTTCATTGGTTAGCTAAATGATGTTCATGATGACCCCGAGCCCACATATGTCCATGATTTTACTAAACAGTTTTGGAGTCAGCTCAAACGAAATTATGATATTCATAATTTCCCAATATTTTAACTGTTATAAAAGCAGATCCTTAAAAAGGTAATATGAAACTTTCACTATATTCTATAGTGTTCATGAGGACCCCTGCTATGTTCATGTCTATTTTCACGAGAATTCACTGTACAGTTTGAGATAATTATAGGCAAATTTTGAATATCATATTTTCATTTGAGCTGATTTAAGCTGACTTTATTGTGTAGCTGAAACTTACCTTCAAATAACTTGACACAGCAGCGCTTTCTTCCCGCTTTTAACATTCGCCTACTCACACAAAGCACGTCTTCGGTGGTCAACTGTGAATGTGTAATCGTCGAGTGCGGCCGAGTTTCTCCGGGCTTTGCCGATGGTTCCTCCTCGCTCATTCTTTTAAATGAAGATTACTTGAGATGATGAGTTTACTCAGCAGAAAGCGTTCTTAACCAAGTTTCTTGGTCAACAAAGTAAGCAGAAATGAGTTAAGCTCACTATTTTCTTTAAGTACGGTCATCAATTACATTTTACAGTGTGGCTGTGGGGAAGAAAAGAAGACACAGGGAGAAAGGAAAACTCTTACTTCACCACTCAAGCTTCTCAGCTTCTTGCTGTCGAGGAAGTTCAACAAAATATCCGATCCCCAAACCCAGGTCCCAGTCAGATGATTTAATCATTATTCACAATGATAATAAGGTAATTATTAAAAATGACAGCATTTTCAGAATAGGTGTGTGCAAATCCAACATGCTATATGAATAAATTAGGCAACGGTGAGAGGATCGGTTGGATCAACAGATTATGTCGACTTCAACTGTGAAATGGACCTGACCCCTGTTGTCCAGATGTGGGCGTGTCTTGTTGTAGCTTGCTAATCAAAAATGGTTGGCAAGCGACCTCTTGTGATCTCAAGAGCTCGGAAGCTGCAAAAAACAGCTGTAAAGAATCGAGAGACCGGACTTAGAAACCAGGGCGTGCAGGATCGGGATTGCACGCTGCAATTGGAGACTGAGTAGCGTTTTGTATTCTTGCAAATCTTTGTCGTCAATATACGTCCATGCTCTGTCAGATAAAAGAACGAGGAAGAAAAGTCACCCAGTATGGGAAAACAGGAAAATGGATCCAGAAACCTGAAAACCATAACTTTGAGTTGACACAGTTTGTGTCTCATGTATTCGCAGCAGCAATATGAGAAAACATTGATTGCACTGTCAAAGATCATGGCTTTTTTGTAGATTGTATCTAGGTTTCTTTTCCATTTGAGGTGATCCACAAAGCTAAATCTGCATCCAATATTCTTATTGAGAGGGACATGTGTTTCAGAAGCCTCCGCGGTCACTAAGATCACCGAAGGCAGCGAACAGTCACGCAAGTTCTGTTCTAGGGTGGATTTCCCCAGAAACAAATCAGCGTGCAGCCAAAACAAACTCCTGCTGATGGTTTGCCTCATGCCTCCGGTCTCTCTGGCCTGCTTCTAGACAGCAGCCGAGGGACCCTCAGCGCTCAGAGGGAGGAGCTGAGGAGTCCTCCGGCCCTCCCACAGGCTATAAGACCAGGGGCAGACGGAAACACTCAGACAGCAGGCACACGTGGAGCAAAGAGGCAGAGAGAGAGAAGGACGTGAAGAGAGGCTAAGAGAGAGAGAGAGAGAGAGAGAGAGAGAGAGAGAGAGAGAGAGAGAGAGAGAGAGAGAGAGAGAGAGAGAGAGACAGTAAAACTGCTGCCACAGACTGGGAGTCGTTTTTGCTATTGGAATTGAAACAACAGACAAATATAGAAAAAAGGACCAAGAAAGAGATTTAGAGAAGAAAAAGAGGACAAAACGTGCCATTTTAAATGTGGCTTTCTTCTGAAGGATTAAACAGAACGAAGAATTGACCTTTTGGGATGTGAAGTGTTTTTGTGTGAATCAAGAGAGAAAAACACAGCCGCTCTGAGGTCAAGTTGCTCTTGACCACTGACTGAGGATCAACTGGTTGATCTTTTAAAACTCAGCCTAGCTCTGCGTCATAAGGGCTACATCTGACTCACCTGGCTTCGCTAAAAGAGAAGTTGGGGGTAAAGTAACAATTTTAAAGGGGTCGGCACCTTAAATCAGCAACACCGACTACTTCCGATAAAGTTCAACCTCGACAAGTGGAAGTCTCACGAGGATCGACCAGTAGCTGACAGAGCGTTGTTTTGTTAAAGATGACATTCGCCATGCTGCGCACGGCACCTCCAGCAGGTCGCTTCTTGTACGGCGACATCGCCCTCCTCTCCGAAGACGATGACGAGAACGGGAGCGAGGGTTCGGGCTCCGAGGAGCGCAACTTCCGCCTGTCCTCCTCGTCGCCATCTGCCTTTCACATCAAGGTGAACAGGAAGAGGAAGCTGTGCGGGGCAGGAGGGGTCGGAGGGATGGACGTAGAGGCCATGATGGGGCGGCTCATCCCCCAGGGGTCTCCACCCCACGGGGAGGTTCGCCAGAGGACCGCAGCCAACGCGCGGGAGAGAGATCGCACCAACTCTGTCAACACGGCATTCACGGCGCTGCGCACCCTCATCCCCACCGAGCCTGCAGACAGGTACATGGCATTTTATCTGTGGCACATTCTTAAAGTATTAGGACTATGTATTTTATATCTTAGAACCAAAATATGTAGTCCCTGACCGATGGCATGCACCATTAATCCCCCAAAAAATAACGTAATTTTGTGCATATTTCTGATATTAGAGTTAGCGTCTACATATTCTACATTTGATATCACTGTCTATATGTTTTACATGTGTTTTTTAGATATTTTGTGTTGTTAATAACACCATAAATATCCTTCTGATTTCATGATTAGGAAGCTGTCGAAGATCGAGACCCTACGTTTGGCAAGCAGCTACATCAGTCACTTGGGGAATGTCTTGCTCCTGGGCGAGGGGCTTCATGATGGACAGCCGTGCCACGCTCCCTCACCGCCGTTCTTCCATGTTAACTCCTCCCCCA
Source organism: Taurulus bubalis (assembly GCF_910589615.1). Lineage (NCBI taxonomy): Eukaryota > Metazoa > Chordata > Actinopteri > Perciformes > Cottidae > Taurulus > Taurulus bubalis. The sequence continues at coordinate 8,785,416 of NC_136600.1, forward strand.
ACCGAGGGTCTGACCAATCAGCTCAGCCAAAGCACATCTGTACTTTCTGCCTCAGCAACCAGAGGAAAATGGTGAGCAGATGAAAATGATGAATCAGTGAGGAAGACAAAAGGCCAAACAAAACAAAAATGCTATCTATAGAAAGACCTCCAACAAAACAGTGGTACAATGATTATTCAAAGACAGATCAAAGATAATATATACAGCTTTTGATTATGACATAAATACTGCAATGATTACCATACTATATTTCTTTAGTGACTTTAATTTCCTGTGAACAGAACAAACTAAATATGTTTTCCAGAATTAGAAAACTGATCACACTGTAGAGTGAGGCTTCTTTGAGGAAACTGTGCAGTGTTTTAGGGTCAACTTGGTGTTTAAAGCTGACCTGAGATCAGTGACTGTGCCTATAAACCTGATTGGCCCACAGGGACATTAAAAGCAGAACCTCTTTTAAAGTCCTCTGTTGGGGTGAAGGACTGCGTATTATTGTTCTGTTGGGGGTTTGTTTTACTCGAGCAGGTGGCTTGAAAGTTCAAGGTGCTTTCTGAAACTCACTAAACATTTCAGTTAGTAGACAAGACGAGCACGACCATTGCGTATAAAACCTCTAACTGTGGTGTTTGTCTTTCTTAAAAAAAAAGAAGGAATTTAAAGTTTGCAAGGGTATTCATGCAGTGAGTGAGATTTATGACCAGGAGCCCATGAAATATATCCAAAACCATGTGTATAATTTCAAGAATGTATTGACGTCAGTTTGAATATGAGGAGGTTTTAATCATAACTGCTGCAGAAGTGACCTGAGACGCAAAGATCGGTAACCGGCAATGAGATTTATTCCACTGAATGTGGATGTCATGAGACAAAAAATGGCTTTATGTGCATTTAACTATTACACTGCAAGTGTTGCCAAAAGCACTTTCAGGGTTTCTTTCTACTTAGCCACAGGTTTATACACACATAAATGAATGGACATGCAACAGGACGAGCTATACAATCAATAGTCAGTCTCATCATTTCAGTGTCACACCCAGCATTTCAGATCACAGATTTGTAGCGGTTGTCAAACTTTCTCCACACCTCCTCCCTCCACTGCTGCGCTGTCGGCCTACGACTTAATAGAGATACAGAAACAGGAGAACCTGATCCAGTGAGAAGTTCAACTCCCATTTGATTGATTCAACACAGGAAATAGACATAATCAAGAACACTCTCGGCATAAGAAAGTCCTCAGTCTGATGAGAAATAACAGGGAATGAATAATTCCTATCAGCTGACCGAAATCCAACGTGTACGAATGCAGCTGCGACTTCAACAAACAGCCTGTGCAGGAGATGATAGAGAGGTGACGTCCACTCAACTTTCCCCCTCTAGCCGAGCCGCTGCCCATTTAGTAGGATTTATGGGTAAGGAGCTGACATCTGGCAGACTCCCCCGTTACCCCAGCAGTGTGTGAAAGCTAATACCCTCCTCAGTGTCTAAACCCGGAGACCCTTTAGCTGGGGGATAACCTGAGTCTCAGCAGTGTGTGTCTCGCCCTCCCTCCTGCCTCCCCTCTGAACCTTTGTGAGTGAAAGCCTATACGTCCTCAGTGTCTGAAACCCAGACACCCTCAGCTGAGAGATAACTAGCCTCAAACCTGTCTTGCTCTCTCTCTCTCCTTCTCTCTCTGTCTCCTTTTCCTTTTGCTTCAGTTTGTCCTCCCCGAGTCCTCCATTTTCATCCTCTTCGTCCTTCTCATTCTGCTCCACTCAGCTCTCTGCGTATCGATCAGCCCGGTGGAGGTCAGCGCTGTCAGTAGGAGCTGTGTAATACTATCTGCTGCTGTCAACTCGCTGCTGCAGACGCATGTCTGACCTGTAAATGCATGCTGCGTAGAAAACCATTTGAAAACTTTCTCATGTCAAAGCCTTCAACTGTGGACTCTGACTAAGTTAGTCTTTCTTGACCTCCGTCACACACAGCTTCCCATTAGCTCAGTAACAGTGGACTGTTTTCATAGAGTGCACTGATTTGGTGAACCCAGGTGAAAGTCATTATCGCTTGGCTATCCCTCGATTCATTCGCCTAAATAAGTGAGCAGAAAGGCGACGAGTTAGGGAGAGATTTTGAAGTTGTGCAAAAGGAGTGAAATGTAGCACGTAAAATAATCCTCCCTGCTGGGTTCAGCTGACAAATATATAGCGATACATTTTTTTAAATGGCTCAGTAAATTAATAAAACTGCCGGGTACTGTAGCTTTGAGCAAACATTGCTCAAACAGGTGTAAGGAGTGACTTGATGGGGAATATTTTCAGTTTGAATTGACTCAAAATAAACTGCCCGTGTTTTTATCCTAATGAAGGAACAATTCATTTGTTTTTGGTTTTGAACATGAAAATATAGAACATCACCAGTATCGTGAAAGGGGAATCGTAAGGGATCCCAGGCTCACCTGGCACATACATGGTTAACTCTGATTGAAAGAACCTGAGAGAATTTCATTTTCCCCGGAAAAGTGGCTATACAGTGTGATTAAGTGGGCTAAAGGACAGAGCCAGCGCTGGTGATTACAGAGAGGAAACGATTGTGAAGGTAAAATGAGACTTTGTGTCCTGAGTGCTCTCTTTGTATGTTTTTATGGTCATTGAGGTTCATCACAGCTGTCAGGTCCGCTTAGACCAGCTGCTTCAATTATGCTTATTTCCAATGTGGGAGAGGGTGAAAGTGAGAAAAGTATATGCTCATTTCCTCTTATTATGTGTGTATACAGTATAACTGTTTCAAAACAAACAGTGCTGTTAGTAATGACTACTGCACAGAGAGGACTACACTACAGCAGATTACATATTCAGTGGATTATAATGTGACTCGTGCTCTTGGTTCTGAGAGAAAATCCCTTTTACGCAAGTGGAGGATATATGATTTATTCTTTATAGATTTTCCAGAAAACGATACGGTGCCATTGAGATTGAAAATTATTAAAATCTCCTTACAGCGCTGTCCTGAGAAAACCACGTATCTTTGTGGCAAGGCAATTTTTATCGGATCCAACGACGATGGTTTTATTAACCACATTGTTTTTCTTGAGATGTTTAGAGACAATTGGGGAAGAGTGGAAATCTCAGTGAGCCGAAAGCACTATTTCTCTTTAAATATCTTTGTTGCTCCACTTTAGTGCAGCATAGTGAAAATCTATTCTTTTGCACTATTAGATACTCTTTTTTGCATCTCCCCTCACATTGTCCGGTATCGAGCCACACACCGTGGGACATTTCCACTCAGCATCTTTAGATCAGAAGCCGAGCTACTCCTCTGTCATACACATATATCTTGACATATTTGAGCTTTTTCAGAAGAAACTGCTCCGGGATGGAGCGCCATCCGTTTGGTTAAACTGTAGCGCAGCCTTCACATGCTAGAGTCTTTTGATGAGTGCCGTAAAGAACATGGGACGCTCCTGATGGCTACATCTGTAAATGAGATGTCCGGGGCTGAGGGCGACGGGTCGAGGTGAGCGAAGGGCTGCTGAAATCCCTGCGCTGTCTGGTTGATTGATGCCGATATCCTGTGCTTGGCCTCTCTGCTGCCGCCGATCAGTGCAACTGTCAGGTGCCGGGATTCAACCTATACGGCAGGAAACCTGCACGATTTCAGTTTGTTTAGTCATTTTGGTGGTATTATCTCCAGGATATCTGCTTGAGGTCACCTTCAATGACCTTGAAATGCAGTTGAGCGCTATTTAAATACACATTAATGTGTGCTCTATGTGAATGCAGAACGAGTATCGGTACAACGCTACTGAATTATATTAAGATGGTGTTTGTCAATACAAAACAAAAACAAAGCTTTTTGAAATGTGTTAATCTGTCGACTGTGTTGCCTTTGGGCCGTACGCTTGAAGCATAAATACAGCTTCCTCCACGGTCCGCAACTGTGGCTTTTTCTCTTGACCCAACATAGCGAAAGGGTCAATTCAAGTCAATGGCAAACGTAAACAGAAATGGGGAATCATCTGCCAGTAACAGAAATCACGCTCAACCTTTTCCTTTTAAGCGTATGTGTATGAAAAGTCCAAATATTTAAAAATTTAAAATAGCCCATTTGATGAATTAAAAGAGAATTTATATGTTTGGTAACAAAATAAAAATCCGGCAAAAATATAACTACTATTATAGTGTGGCTGCTGTAAAAAGGCCATTGTTCCTTTTGTGATGCTGACATTTAGTTTGGTTTTACAAGCATGAGAAGGCACAACCCTGATTTAACTCCAACTTAAAGGAATCTCATTTATTTTCAATTTCTAGAAATTAAAAATACACGTGCAAATTTATGAAAATGGCAAGCATGACAAATTTTGAATACAGCTCTGAACCTATTAAAACCAAGCTTTTTTTTGCAAACTGTTCTGATTTGCGCTACAATACAACTTTTATATGTAATGATTCTGTGAGAGGGTGGAAAGATGCATGGGCACATGGAGAGACTGTGGCACTAAAACTGCACCATGCAATTGGAAACTGACTTATCTGAACACAGCCAGTGTGTGTGTGTGTGTGTGTGTGTGTGTGTGTGTGTGTGTGTGTGTGTGTGTGTGTGTGTGTATGCGTATAGATATTTATATATATATTTGCGTGTTTATAACTTGGAGATGAATGTGAGTGACAGAGAGGGAGATTTTGTACCTCCATATACGTATACTGCACACACACACACACACACACACACACACACACACACACACACACACACACACACACACACACAGGCTGGCTCTCTGTGTCTGGAAGTCATTGGCAGTGCAGAGCGGAGCAACAAATGAGCTAATTGTTCTGTAAATGATTTATCCTCTGCTGAGGCCTGTACAGCCAGTGTTTAATTCAGCTGCTGCTATTAGAAACACATTGACGTTTGGCTTTGATGGTGATGTTAAAGAAGCCTGGAAACCGCTCCCTGTGAAACGCCCTCGCTGCTTACACACACACACTCACTCACACCCACACACATGACACATAGACACACTCGCACACATGCATGACCACAGAAATACTGACACGCTCTCAGACTTTTATCAAAAGCATTTCATTCTACCTTGATTTTTTTCTTCTTTTTTCTTTTCTTTCCTGGTCTTTTAAGCCAGACGGCAGTTCATTGCTTCTTTCTAGACAACCCATCCACAAAAAAAAAGATTACTCGCTAAAAGAGCGCTGGATCACGACTATGCTTTCAACACTTTCTAAACTAATGGTGTGCAGGAAGTTGTGGAAAGAGAGATGGAGAAGGAGAGAAAGAGAGGCAGATAAATAGTCAACGACTCAGCGGGATAATCAACGTAGCTATTTATCCTCCAGTTTGGACAGTTGTTTTTTTCCGATTGTGGTGAAACTAAACTTTGCTTCTTTTATAGAGATCAAATGAGCCGAGCACCTTAAGAGAGCTTAAATGCACAAACAGGACACGTGCAGGAGCGTGCCAAGGACTGCGCTTTTTACATTTGTTTTGTTATTAGCCTTTTTTCACTGGGGAAAAAAGCATTACGTCACCTGTGTGCGTGAAGAAGACGTTTCGAGGTCAGAGACGAAAACTAAATTACCCTCATACTGATAATGCCGGTGTTGACTTGGGGTTAATGTGCTGTGCCTCATGAGCGAGAGCTTTGCCCGTTAGCCTGTCGGTTCATGCTATGCTAACGAGGTGCATCGGAGGCAGCTAATATACTGCAGGCAGTCTTCAAATATATTCTTGCCCACGTTCAAAGTGCGTCCATGTGTGTGTGTGTGTGAGAGCCTGGCTTTGTGTACAGCTATTAGCCGTCGTCATGCATGGACCCGTCTGTATATTTTCAAGCACAGATGGAAGCGGTTAAACCCTAATTTAACACCAACAGAAGAAGTCGTGTCAGATGACTAACAAAATCTATTAGCAAAACTATCATTCTGTTGTCGTTGGCCCTCCAGGGAGAGGGTTGCTCACGGAGCAAATTAAAACAAAACTACAGAAATCTGAGCCAGTTCAAATAAATCTAAAACAGAGAGAAGAGCAGAAATTGGCGGTGTAGGTGGTGCCGTTTCTCCTAACAATATCTACGGAAGCTAATGACATGTTGGCTGTTGCAGGGTGCTCATCTCAGCGCTGATGATAAATTGCCGTGCCGGTGCGTAATGTAGCAGAATGAAATCATGCGAGACTGCCGAGAAAGAAGTGGGGCTGGAGCCGTTATAACAGATCATTAAAATGTGGGAACAATTAGACGCACGTGTGGCCGGCTGGTGAGAATTACAACTGATTAGTCAATCTCAGATAAACCAAGTGTTTTTCAAAGATGCTTATTAGCAAACCACAGTCAGCATGAAGTACATGTCTGATGCATCCAAGCCACATAATGGTAGACTATGGCTTATTTGGTGTGTTAGTTTTCTTCATTTAAAAGTCAGATTGCTGCACTATTTCAGCGTGCTTCTATGTTCCTCTGATGGAGGATCGTTCATGAGAGTAATTACAGCTTCTGTTCAACACTTGAGGGGACTGACGCATATTCACATATTTTCAGACGATAAATTAAAGGGATATTACAGTTTTCATTTCATGGTTGAATACCAATCTCCTTATACGATTGTCGGGCCAGTACCCAAGAGGAATTATTTTTTCCAACCAGTCATCCCTCTCGAGAACTAAATTAGATGTTTGTACTTGACAGAATGGGAGAGAGAGAGAGAGAGAGAGAGAGAGAGAGAGAGAGAGAGAGAGAGAGAGAAAGAGAGAGAGAGAGAGAGAGAGAGAGAGAGAGACCCACAGACCCACAGTTATAGGTGAAGGAACAGCCCGGATTGAGTTTCGGAAAAACAATATTAAAGTTTGAATTTGTAGGGTTGATAAGATGCCGTGAAGAGAGCGTTTACTATCTTCCTATTAAAGTTAAGACTTTGATAAAACAACAATATTGTTTCAGCGTGGTAATATCATCATATAGTATCTAAAGTAAACATCATCAGGTAATCATATTAGTGTCGGACAAATCACCCCCCTGGGAAGTCAGTGGTGTGTGTGTGTGTGTGTGTGTGTGTGTCATCCGACCGTGCCATATTAGTCTTCAGGAGATTGTTTTGACTACCAGTCCGGCCTCACAGCCCCCTCCTCCTGTTTTGACTGAACCAGTTCGACTTCAGCTGAACCGCCTACGCCGGCTACAGCTGCGCTTCGTCAACTATCGCTAAGCGTTCACAGTAATGGTTCCATGGTAATTTTGGTGAATCACCCGATTGTCATGCGCCGTTTTTGAGTGGGATTATTTCATGTACCCACTCTCTCTAACCTGCCTCAAGTACTGCACTTTCCACTGATAAATACCTCCAGTTTTCCACAGCGCCTTCCAGCAAACACCGGAGAGCATTGCTGCACTTGTCTCCTCCAGCTGTTGGTTTTATAGTGTCTTAGTAGAAAGCACAATCACATCACTGCCAGTGTGAGGCCCTATACTCATAGAGGTGTATATATATGTGACAGGAGACATCACTCCTTTGGGTCATTAAGCCTCCGGACGTTACTCCTGAAAGCCTAAATTCATCTTTCTTTGTTCCATCTGTGTTTGAGTTCTTTGTTAGTGACCATTGTTCACTACTTCTTCTACTGCATGGTGAAATAAACATGCAACCCTGTCCCGTAGAAATTACATTGTTATACTACTTATTTGTTTTGTTGTGGTGTGTTGCATGTGGTTAGGTTCAAGCAACAAAGTATTTTGTTCTGGTCAGGAAAATATTTATTTATTTTTTCTTGTGCCATAAGTCACTTTTGACTTTCATTATTTAAAATGAACACCTAAAACCGAAACATAACTATACAATTGTTGAATCATGCTACAGCAGGAGCGGGTATTGTAGGGGAAACAAGGAAATACACTGTGACTTAATGTTCAGTATCAACTTTTGGAACTTGGTAGATATGTTGATAGAAACACAAAGTTACACAAAACAAAAGTCTCGTGGCTGCAATTGATCCAGTTGTATTGAGTCAACTAACAAACACAACGATGGTAATGGTTCAAGTCTAGATGATAGCACCGTAGTCATGATCCTCTGCTCCAGCTGGAGGAAGACTTGACAATAATAGTTCCTGTGTCTCCTCACATTCCCCTCAATCAGTGGGAGGATTATTCCTGTCCAAATCCTATGATCTCACTCTCATTACCACTTGATCCCCGTCCAAACACCTACCCACCTTTGTTGATGTCAGTCAAACGGATTTTTCCAAACACCTACACCTTGTGCGCGGTCTTAGAGGAAATGTGTAACAGGTGTGCGGCCGATGAGGCGAGCGGGTTAGTCGAGACGATATGAGAAGGGGAAAGGAAAGTCAGGAGAGGACAGGAGCAGAGAAGCTGACCCACACTCCTTTGTGCACTTTCACCGCCATTTGAAATAAAGTTTTCACTCACAAAAAAAGAATATTCCACATATTTGTCCATGAGAACCGACCACAAATTGGGTTGCAACAGCCCGAGATCATTTTCCAGCTCCGAGTCAATCAAGCGTCAGCCCTGAAAAGTGATTAGTGAGACAGGGATGACGTGTGTTGCGTGTCACTCAACAGCGTGTTCGTTAAAATGTCTTGGACTGGAGCCTGAGACGCCAGAGCGTGGTAGATGGCCTGAGGAGCAGAGCAGAGGTTAGGTGAGGAGGGAAAATGTGATGTTATTTTCCTGGCCAGATAGAGAAAGCCTCCTCACCAGCCAGGAAATCAAGGCCTCTCTGCTCTGATACCACAGATAAATGAGATCACGCAGGGCTGTCATGCATCAGCTCATGATGTCACTCTTCAGGCTGTTATAAAACCAGCTACCACAATTAACGCACAGCGTGCACGCTACTGCACAGAATGCATTTGCAGTCAAGGTTAATTTACTTTGTCGACCCGGGTAAAGTTCATTTACATAAACTGTGCTATTGATTGCACTGAAATCGCATCTCTTTCCACAATTTGCACTACTTTCTCCTGGAGAGTTTCATTTAATGAGACTATAAAGGAGGTTGACCTCTTAAGCATATTTAAGAATTTAAGGTGGTAATCGTCACATACTTGTACTACTTTATGAACTAAATAGACATATTTAATAAAAGACTCATTCTTAGCTTGTCAAAGTGACAAAGCTGATCTATGTGCCACCAACTTCCCCCCCATTTCTAGTCCCTGTGTTGAATCCTGAATAATGTAAGATGTTGTTTCTCTCTCTTGCAGAACAAAGACCGAGACAGGAAGACGGCCATCCGAAGTTAACAATGAGGACACAAACCACACAGATGAAATGCAATGATTTTACTGCAACTTGAAGACTTATCAGACTTGTGATGCCATTCAAAGACTTTTGAAGGACTTCTTTAACACTTCCAGGACTTTTTAAGGAACTTAATCAAGCATTTCCTTTTTTTTTTCTTACTTTTTATATCGCTTTATAGGAACTTTTTACTTTTTAGGGTGTTTTCAAATGTGTTGAAACACTTCTGAAAAGCCTAACAGTGCTTTTGAAAGGCTTATCAAGACCATGACAAACCTTTCAACAACATTTATAAGAGACTTTTTACTGTATTGTTCAAAGACCTTTTGTTCAGAGTCTGAGGAATGTATGGCACATCGAAACACACAGCTTTTGATGAATACAAATGCGTCTTTCTTAGGATCTGTGTGTCATTAATGTGTAAACTGAAATATAAATGTATATTTATGTGACATAACATTATATAATGAAACTATGTTATTTAACCGGCATTGACATCCGTGACAAATAATGTGTAAAGGTGCAAAACATTGGCTATTGACATTATGGCATCCCAAAAAAAAACATGCTGGAACTTTAATGGTATTGGTTATTTCTCACGATCATCTCTGAAAATGTCCTAATGCTGGAAAATAACACAAGATGACCAATAAATTGTTTGTATATCTGGGAGTAAATTTCATTTATATGTTGGTGGCAATTTGAGCCTGGTGTCCTCTCTAATCCTTCCCATTTCCAACCAATAAACGCTATACATATTTTCCACTGAGAAACTATTCAAACAGTGGTTTCATCATACTTTTCTTGCTGATTCAGGAGGGAGCAATCTGAATCACAGCACAGCGAGTATAAGTGGAAGTTCCACAGTGACTATACACCTGTAGCTCAGGTCAGCCTTTACTTTACGCTCCCTCTCTACTGTCTTTCTCTCTCACACAATCCCTCTCTTTTGCCGTCTTCTCTTTTTTGGGGCACCAAGGTCAGAGCAGTCAGACAAAGACAGGTTTTGAAGAGGAGGCGGACAAGAGGGGTTAGAGGAACAGAGAGAAAGGCTAAGCAGGAGAGAGGAAGAAAAAGAAAAAAAGCAGAATTGAATCTGCAGGTATGGCTGTTTGGACATCTGCCCCGTGTCCCCGCGCTGTCCTCTTCTTTACCTTTCCACATGCTCTTTCTGTCTTTTCTCCTCTCCTCCTCTGCTCTTCCTCTCTTTTCCCTGGAGTGCCACTGGCCAGAGTCTGACTGGTGATGGCTTTCCAGCATGTTTAGCCACGCACCACTTACCCTCTCTTTGCCTCGTTTTCCTTTTATCTCTAAATATCTATCTATCTATCTATCTATCTATCTATCTATCTATCTATCTATCTATCTATCTATCTATCTATCTATCTATCTAATCTTCCTTCCCTTTTCTTGTCTTCTTCCTTTTTTCTCACAAATTCCCTCTCTTTCCAACCATCGCTCCCTCTTTCTGCATCTCTCTACTCTGTTTTTCTCGAAATTTGTCCACTGCCTTTATGGAAAATGATCAGAGCATTAGTAATGTGGAATGTTGCTCTTGCTTCTTTTTTATTTTTTTTTAATCGTCACATTTTTCATCATAGCTTCTCTCTCCGTCTGCCAACCATACACTTCTCCCAGACCATAAGCTGTGATATTATAATCTTTGAGGCCAGTGGGCTCTGCTTTTATAGTTCGTCGGCCCTCTGGTCACTGCAGCAAAACTTGCAAATCCACTTCCAGGGAAACCAAAGTTACCTGAAAATGTTGCACCGTTCGACTGATGTTGTAGTTTTCTAGGATTAAGAGAGTTGGAACCTATTAATACAGTCTATACCCAGTCTATGGTGTCCTAGTTCATCATTTTAAAAACACATAACAGCAGCATTCCTGCAGCCATTTTCCACCATTAAGTGAAATGTAAATGAGCCGTTCTTTTAATGGAGGCTAACCCCTGTGCTGCACCGGCTTGGTGTTTCCAAATTATTTTTTAACAATGCTAACAAGCTGTTTCTGCGACCGAGGTGCCAGTTTTGGAGTTTTTTCCTACTATGTGACAAGTGCCCGGTGAAGAAAATCAACCAACAAAAAATTCCAACGCCACTTGATCGCGCTGCCAAAACACAGGTTTTAGTGGAAGCTGCCCCGACAAACAAAGCGGATTTATTGTGTGTGTAATCTCAAAAACACCCGCAAATCTATAAACAGCATCCAACACTTGCAGTCAGTTTTAGAGTTAATGTGTCAGACTTTTCCTCGGAGTGATGTCACGTAAAGGACACTCACTTTAATGAAGTAACTCGCAAAGGTGACGAAGGGGGAAGAGGTGTATATATTTAAATTTGGGAAATTTTGAGAAAGACAGATTCACAGCTGATAGTGTGCTTTATGAAGTTTAGCAAGAAGAAGAAGAATAATGGCAGCCAAACAATGAACTTAAGATGGTTGCAAAGTCCTTCCTGGAGAATAGTTTATACCAAAGACAAAATGCAGTTCGGGCATGTTATGCTTGAAATGCCCTTCAAATTCAAGTGCCACAGCAGGTTTTTTCCTCCCCACACGTAACACAGGGAAACAAAAGGCACACTTTTGTGTAAGTGGTCCCTGCTGCTCGCTTTTTCCTGAGACAAAGGTTTAAAAAGCGCAGTGTGTCTTGTTTAAAAGATCTTAGTACTGTTATGAGCCGATGAGACAAAGATAATCTTACTGCGGAGCGTTTTTTAAAAGGAAGCAATAGCTTTGAAAAAAAAAAAGGCTCTATGTGTCTAGTGTGTCCTAATGACTTCTGGTCCAGTTAGTCTGAGAGTCTGATCTCTCTAGCAGGCCGTCTGTCTGAGCAGCGTGAGGGGGAAAAAGGAACTGGTTCCTCCCACACAGACCAGATCAGGTTTCCCCTACGCCTACACACACACGCACAGATGACCATTTACACACTCATACGCCAATGAACTTCCATATGCACAAATAGATGGACGAATGCATGCATGTGTGTGTCGAACACTCACATGTGCGCACACACTAAGCAGAAGGATCTGTGATATAGCTTAGCTGTCTAATGATCTCTGTATTTTACATTGATGAAAGCAGATCAGCTGAGAGGGCGGACTGCTGTGGCGTATTTAAGTGGGCGGTTTTGGACCAAGGTGAACCGGAGGTTGGAAGATCGACTGGTTCTTATTATCAATATAATGGTCTCTGACGAAGATGCCCCCATGGAAATCTGGCATGTGAATACTGATAGCTGAAGCAATAAAAAGCTGCTTTTTGAGTCTGAGGTGGTACCAGTGCCAGAGGGTCTGGTGGATGTAGCCTGAAGACGTGTTAGAGAAATTTAACATATTTGGAATATACACATGGCCTAATGGAAAGCTGGCAGAACGTAGTTGAGGCCTGAAAACGGGGAAAAAACCTTGTGATCTATTTTAATCAGTTATGAAAGAAAAAGATATCACATAACGGCTATATGCTCTCTGGTGAGCTCAACAATAACAATAATTATCCTGCCAATTGATTTTCCTTTTGCTCATGTGAACCTTAGTAGGATTGTGACTCGCCAAGATGATAATACATCTCTCAAGGTAATTAGATTTTTTACTGTAACTTACTATTGGAAACTGCAGGTCATGTTCTCTCTGTTTCCCATCTTTACTCCATCTGTCACTCTGCACATTAAGCCTCCTCATAAATTGTCCTGTCATTGCAAACAGATAATATGGAGCCTGACAGGCATGTAGGCTAAAGCTTCTAATAGCAAATGTTTTGGTTGTGGGCTGGTAGTGTACAGCGGGTTTATCAGAGCTATTTGCTGAACAGCTGCTGAACATAACACTGTGAGAGCAGAGAGACTGAACCAACAATATGCCACACAAATAGAACAATGTTTGATTGATGCTTTAATTAGTAATACAAATTGAGATGAAGTGAACTTCAGATTTAGGTCCTCGATCGCTGACTGCAACGTCTTTCACGTTACACAAAGATTGTTGAGCATTTGTTAATTAAAAACTATTAATTGGGGCAGCTTTAAAATGGCTACTTAAAGAACTATCAGACTGCTTGGCTTCAGAGGATATTTGCTTTAGCCCCATCCTCCATTACAGACTCGGTAACTGGGGAGTGTTTTTTGTAACCACAACAGCTTTAACAAATAAGTATATATTTTGAAATAAGACAGGCTCTTGGACTTACTCTCAGAAACATAAACGAGTCATGTCTACTTTTTTCAACTGTCATAACATGAGAATCAGTGGAGGAGACAGGAGCACTTCCTGTTTTTTTTCCAACTCATCCATGTTTTTGTGCTCAGATGGTACCCAGCTGAATAAGGTCTATTAATTAAAGATGGATAGGTAGCAGTGCTTTTCCTGAAGCATGACCTCCTGTTGACATTGGAGCAGAAGTTTCCTCTGGTGTCCTCTCCTGCTCCGTAGGCCTGTTGGCCAACTTCCTGCCTCCACTCGAACTGTCTCAATAAAACATAAAGAACAAAGATATAAAAACGTGGAGGAAAGAGCAAAATGCACCTTTAGGAACATTAGTCTTTTTAACCCAATGGGACCTGAGCTACACAAACACACACACACACACACACACACACACACACACACACACACACACACACACACACACACACACATACACACACACACTCTCGCACACACGGCAGGAGGCTAACTGCTCCAAGTGGGAGCTGTGCTGCTGAGGGCCGGATGAAAGGAAACACTAAAACTACAACGAGGGAAAGACAGGTGGCCAGTTTGGCAGCTCCACACACTACTGCACACACACACACACACACACACACACACACACACACACACACACACACACACACACACACACACACACATATATATATATACACACATATGCACGCACACAAACTCCTTCCTCCTCGAACCCCCTGTTGTGCACACCTGTGAAAGTGCCAAATCCTGGACTCTACCTCGATCAGCTCTCCAGCTCTCTCCCTACCTCCGCTCTCGTTCTCTCTCTCTCTCTTCTCTCCCCCACAATGAATCTCTCTCCCCCTTTCTCTCCTTCAGAGAGCTCCTCTGTGTAAACATTCCTTGTGTAAGCTAGCAGCCTGGCTCACCTTTAATTGGTTGTTAAAAAGACATTTCCTGCTCATGAGGATACCACCGTGGAAGCCCCTATGATTGTACGTGACTGTGTGGGTTTTTTCAAATACACGCATACACACAAACGTGTGTTTATTCCTGTAAGATCACCAAGCGCTCATCACTCGTGTCATCATTTATATTCAGCCACCTGATCACAAAAACACTGAGACAATGAGTAGAAACACCTTTGTGTTGGAAGCCTTGTGAAATGTTTTGACTCCTGAACACATCCTGACTTTAAAAAGCCAGTTGTTTGTCTTCAGCTCCGCTTGCCAGGCATCTTTCCATTCCCTGATGCTTGTGGATCAGGGTGATCTGGCCGGGTATTGAAAGCTGGTGTTCAGTCCAGAGCCAGTGATTGTTTCCTCATTGTGCTCCTCCATTGTTATTCCTCTGGTTTTCCCCTTTTTATAAGGTAGAATTCTCACGGGTAGCTTACAGTGAATGTCTTGAGAATTAGTATTTACATTGAATTGACTATATTTATTTGCACGCACACAAACACAGAGTAGTCATATGAAGACAATAGTTTGATTTAACTTCACTGTGTCATTCCAATAAACAGAATTACAATCAATTCAGATTAAATTAGAAGGTGCTTGTTATCATCAATTTAATTGTAATTCAAATAATTGTGTATCACAATATCTTGATATATGATTTCATCCAGATATGCTTCCATTGAAGGACTATAATGCTCGATGTTTTAGCTTCCTTTGGGATGCGCAGTCTGATACTAACAAACACAAAATAAGTTGAAAATCAGAGAAAGGGGATAAAGGCAGCATAAGGAAATTGGCAGGCAAACACTGAAGAAACAGGAAATGGTCGAAAAATAAGCATAATTGCATTATGCGCCAATGATTGATTGCGTAAATGTTAATTCTCAGAGCGTTGGTGTTGATGCTGGCTGCTATACTGTTGCAATAGTTCACATGTGCAATCTGGACACGGCTCCCACATGTTCCGAACTGCAAAGGGAAACCGAAGGGCACCAATTCTGATCCTAAACCAAACCAGAGCCAGGCCCCCGCACACATGCAGCTGAATAATTGTGCACTTAGAAAAAGGTTAATTAACTGAGTTTACACACCTTGAGAAAAACTCAACCACTGTAAAGAATTTTTTTTGGTTTTGAAAAGTGAATTCCTATTATACCTACATTGGAATATTATACAGTGCTAAAGATATTTACATTTGACATAACAGCTCTTTGCTGTCAAGGATGGAGAACAGAGCCAGACTCTAACCAAGTACAGGCTCAGTGACCGCCAGCTGACAATCAATGGAGACGTATGAAATATTAGCAACCAAAAGAAAACAATATATCTGGTAACTGCAGGTGATGCTGAGCTCTTCCTCCATTCCTGTATTAAGTTGTCAGCTGTGAGAAACACTGGGTGACCTATGCAGACTTATCTACTTGATCTGGGCTGGTGAAAGATAGATATTGAGATAGATGGAAGTTGAGACACACCCCGAGGTGCCTATTGTGCATGTATGAAGGCACGCAGGGCTACGAGTGCTGCGAGTGTTTCATCCTCTTACAGGCTCTGTGAATCAGGAGGCTCTTTAGGTTTTATTAGCCTCTTAGCAGGCGTGTACAGATCCAACAATGAGCAAGTGCTTCCCTCCCCACAGTGACAACTCTGAGCACTCAAGACACACTTATTAGGCACAAGACATAAAGTCCCAAAGATGAAAACAGGAAAAAGTGAAGCAAGAAACAGGAGAAGTGAATGGGTTAACTAGCAATAGAGAGGAGAGGAGACGAGGCGAGGCAGAATAGTAGACTGCGGTA
Organism: Taurulus bubalis; assembly: GCF_910589615.1. Lineage (NCBI taxonomy): Eukaryota > Metazoa > Chordata > Actinopteri > Perciformes > Cottidae > Taurulus > Taurulus bubalis. The sequence continues at coordinate 8,801,590 of NC_136600.1, forward strand.
ATCTTTTCCTTAGTTATAGATAGACTAGTGAGTAGATGGTAAGAAGGAGAATAATAAGAGAAGCCAAGCCTTCAGTCAGTAGCAGCTTGCCAGAGCATTGCTTTGCCTCGCCAGGTCCCTGTGCTCTCTGCTCTGTCCTCTCCAATAAGACCCCTGGTTTAATGCTGGAAAATTCCCTCCAAGCTGTCAATCACCCCCTTTAATAAAAACAAAGTATAACATTGCGGTCTCGCTCGCTCTCCATTCCCCCTCGAGAATTAGAATGCTAGGTTTTGTCTGCGGAACTGTGAAAATCTCCTCTGCTTTTATTAGCAAAGCCCTGGTTCGACCGAAACTCGCTGGAAAAAATCTGGCCACTCTCCGCTCTGCGTCTCCCATCTGGACTACATTAAAGCCAACCACCTGGACCCGAACCAAACCTGAAATGAAACTGGGGGTATTACAGAAAATAACTCCAGGATCTGCCTGCAACACACACACACACACACACACACACACACACACACACACACACACACACACACACACACACACACACACACACACACACACACACACAGATACATATCTTCCTTCGTCCACTCACACACTTTTGTGTGCGTGTGCGCTCCATACATGGTTCATGCAGCCTCCTGTTTCTCTCGCTTTCTATTCCGTGCTTAATCAGATTTCCTTAAGGAAAACTAGTCTTAACCGGCATGATGGGGATCTGATTTGACTGACTGGCTGGTTGGCTTTTTTTTTAATTTTTTTTTTAGATTGTTTGGTTAACTGGCTAGCTGATGGGCTACTTGGGTGCTGACAGGCTGGCGAACATGGCTGACAGAATGAAAGATTGACTGGCTGACTGATGAGTGACCATTACTGACTGACTGAGTGGCAGCTGGCAGCGTACAGTATGTGTGAGATTAATGGTCTCTTTCTTCTACCTGTTGATCCAAGAAGAAGTCCTTCATATTAGGACTTTGGGCCCTGAGTGGACTGCAAGTCAGTCAGCGGCCGTGTCGTCTTTATACAGCATCACAGGATATGAAGCCTAAATCATAATCATCATTTTGTCTTTTCGTTTTCAAGGATAATCCTCTGTATTTTTATTATTGTTATATATTGTATTATTGTCAACACATCTCATTAAAAACAACAAGTCTCCAGTGACAAAGTGTATTCCTCTGTACCTTAGAGCTCTATTGTTGTCCAGAACTATTAAAACCACATCAGTGAGCCACTCTGTTGCTCTGGATGACATGATCCTTCAATACCAGGAAGTTTATTTTGAGTCAATCCCACATACACCGTCCTGCTGCTGTATATAATTATTAAAGCACCAAATGTGTCATAATCCGCCACTGAAAATAGTCCCCAACAAAAAAAAACGATTTCCTTCTGTTTGAGTAACATTTGCCAAGAACTACAGTCCCCAGCTGAAACTATATATTTGTGAGCAGTTTTTAAAGATTTCTGTCTTCAGTAGGAATGATTGGGTGTGAGGCTGAGTGACACAGAGAGGGTAAGAGTGTGGGGAGATGTACACACATTATCACAATGTTACACAAAGTTATATTAGGATGATGGAAGCAAAGTGTGGCTTTAAAATGTACCAACCAGGAAAAGACAAGAAAAAGACCAAAACAAAGAGCTATTAAAAGAAATGGTCTGTTGGTGACATCCTAACGTGGGGTTTACTCTTCATAGACTTGATCTCTTAAGAGCTGTAAAACATATTGTATCAACCATCCAAGAATATTTTACAAATGACATTTAGATCAAACGGCACACAGTGAGATGGCAGGTGCACAGGTGAAGCTGTTGCATCCCACCTTATCACAAACATACTGCATCATAGAGGACAGAAGAAGCACAGAAGAAGATTCAGTATAGCTTACTTTAGAGGACATGCACACATGCACACACACACACACACACACACGCACGCACACGCACACACACACACACATGGCCAGCTGGTTGTATTCCAAAACCACTCTTAGCCTCCTTAAATCACCAAGGTAAAGTGTTAGTAGAGGCAGAACAAAATGAAATGAAAATAAACATGGCAGAGCAACGTTTACAGCCCAGAACTCGGTATCACTCCCCTCGGTGGAAAACACACCATAAATTACCACAGATCATTTTGTGGAATTTCGACAAAAAAATTGTTCCGCGCTCCAACAAAAAAATTGGGCACTTGATTTATGTCAGCATTAATTGTGCGTGCATGTGAGCGAGTGGGGGTGATTTGTGTGTGTGCCTGCTGGGTGTCCTTGTGTGCATCCATTTGTTTATGTGCCTTGCCTGTGTGTGTGTGTGTGTGTGTGTGTGTGTGTGTGTGTGTGTGTGTGTGTGTGTGTGTGTGTGTGTGTGTGTGTGTGTGTGTGTGTGTAAGAGAGTGAGGGAGGGAGGGAGAGAGACGTTGGTTTTAGCCGTGGAGAGTAACAACGCTGTGGTTTTGCACCATATGATCTGTATATTTCTTGCTCTGTAGGCAGCTGGACCACGTCCACCGCTCATGACAACAACAAAATGTTCCATATGAATCCCGCTGCTCACTGACAACGTCCATCTGTACAGGTTTGTAAAGTATATATCCTTTGACATGTACTGGTCTGGAGCCAACATAAAAGGGACAAGGCAAAATCATCAATGTCAAGGTAGTATCCAAGAGACAATAAAAAGTAGAACAGCAATGGATCTCTTTGCTCAGACGAAAGCTCCTGTTTGGTGCAGTCCGGATGCTCGTGATATACTGTACACCGAAGATTGAGCTTTGCAACAATTAACCCTTCACCAACCAATCCTCACACATGCTACCTCATTATTCTGTTGTATTAGTCTGTTCACTTGTTACTCCCTAACTTTTGTTCTGTTCGAAATCCCATACTAACGCGCTGCACACTATTTAATCATTCATTATATACCGTGCCATACTCACAAATGCTTGCTCATCAAGAATCAAGAACACTTACAAGCATTTCTCAGACACAAAATCCACATACCCTGCAGTTAGAACACACCACATACTAATTTTTTTAATTGTTTTTATACTTATTGTAGTATGTTAGTGTATTTTGAGAAGAACCTTTGTGTGTCTGTGATTGGGCAGCTAAAGCTTAAAACAACAATCCTGATAACAATAGATTTATGCACCAATGCTACAATGAGCGATCCCTTTGACATTTACACTTCTGATCCATTGTTAATATAACATATATAGAATAGTGCAGCTATAAGATTTACATTTGGTAAAAGCATGAACTACAAAGTGTGACGGTTACAGTTGCTCACCGAGACCAAAAGGCTTTCAATGTGCGGTTGTGGACAATGTGATGCAGAGTAAAGCAGTAGCATAAACCCTTCAGCCAAAAATATTGTTCTATCTGAATATGATGAGAAAATTGTCTGGGCCCTTCAGTAGCAGTTACAGCTGTGAGCCTGTGTTCAATAATCGTAGCTTTGCACATCTGGACAGAGCAATTTTTTCCCAATCTTTTCTTACTGGACTAAATTGCTCCATCTCACTGAATTGGAAAAAGGGGCGAAATGAAATTGTCAAGGCCTTGTCTTCGTTCTCAGTTCAACTGATGTTTGGGCTCCGCCTCGACCTTGGTCTGTGTGTTTGGGGTCACTGCCTTGTTGGATGATTGATTCTCTGCAGCAGGTTTTACTCCAGAATTCCCAGCTACAAATCTGCATTCATTTTGTTATTTAAACCTTCAGTCTTGTGTGTCAGTAAGACCAAACTCTTGGTTTCATTGCCTCCCAGCATGAGAAAATGTGCACTATTAAACTATTGTGAAGCCTCGTCATCCTGAATAAATGTATTTCTAAACTATAGGAAGTGAACCTAAAATACATATTTTTATGAACCCTTACTAAGAGGTATATAAATAAGCCAAACTGTGAGCAAAATCTCCTGAAGATCTGCACCATATTGTGGAGCTCAAAGGCATGAGGCCGGTGTCCCAGTTTCTCCCAGAGTTTATTTGTGCAAAGCTCTTGTGGCCTGGGTAGCAAATCAGAATCTCCTGTTTTTAAGTATAGAACTGAATTGGTATGGGCATCTTGGCTTAATGTTTCTTTTTTTTTTATATAATGTGAGCCGGATTGTACACTGGCAGTGGCTCAAATGGAAAAAGGGGCATCAGTCACTGGAGTGTGGTCGGAAATTTCACATACAGGACAGTCTGCAAATTCTGGGTGACTTAGTGTTCTTCTCTCAGCTGTACTGGTCATTTTACAGGACCAAGAACACTTGAGTCGTGGATCAGTTGTCCCTGTGGAGAGGTTACATTTCCTTGGTATTGGAGTGTTAACCTGGCTGCCAGCCATTCACTCTTTAGCTCGTCCAGATTCCTGTGTGCATTTATTTGAGATACATTTGTCATGGACACAAACTAAGAGGGATTTGTTTGGTCATGATGCTGAGCCAACAGGTAAGGAAGGGTCAGGTTAGTAAAGTATCTCCTTTCATAGTTTGTGATTTAATATTAAATTGCTGGGAATGTGCTCAAGCTGTGTGTTCTGGATCTGAAGGCCCTAAGCTGTACCACTATATCACCAAATGTTTGAGAAAGCCTTCCACAAATGTAACATAGTATATCACAAGGTTGAAGCCAGGTTGAGATTGTGCAACATTCATTTTCTGAAAGATATATGAAGTTACTGGCAATACCACAAATGTTGAAAAGAAAATGCAGATACTTGTGCACTGGTTAAGTACTTTATTTGCCCCTCTGTATACATTGACATATACATTTCCTCTGGAATCATGACACACTGAAAGAGTCTCACAGTATTTCAGTCAACATGAAACATGATATCATTGAGAAGCTACTCAAGACTGAGATTTATTTGAAAAGTTAAATCCCCTGCATCATTAACCTAAAGCGCAGTTGTCTGAAAGTAACAAACAGAGTCAACTGATCCAAAGAAGATACACTAATACAAATAAATACATTTGCACTTGTAATTACTCCAGATAAATCCTAATTCAAAGAGCAAGAAGGTGCAGTAGTCCACCTTAACAAAGAGGATACGAAATATATTCACACATGTGATTGGGAAATCCAGAATGACCATTCATTTATGATCCTGCACTGAGAAAGTCGGCAGCTGCCAGATATTTGACCTGGTGTTGTTGTGTGTTTACTTTGCTAAGCTCAGAAGATGTGCTGTATGTGAGGAAGAAGCTTCACCAGATGAGCCGCAAGTGAAAGTGCAGGAAACACCCTGTGGAATGTGGGTGCCATGTCTTTGTTGCCACTTCCACGAGCAGTTTACCCAGGCAGGGTGTTGTGGTCAGGGCGGAGGTCAGAGCACACTGGGCTTCCCTAAAGAGGAGCAACTCTGGCTGAGAAAAGAGAGGACAACCCCCAAAGGCTCATGCGTGATGTTGGTATATCCTCTGCTTCTGCAATGTAATTGTTTTACATAGTTTAAGACCGACGGCTAACACATTTGTAATCCATTTTTTCCTGATAATCAGACTGGACAGCCATCATCTAATCTGTGGTGTCAGGATCCAGGCCGACCTCACGTTGCCCAGTTTGTCCTTCACGAAACAACAAGGAGTTTAAACTTTTCAATGTTTCCTAAGATGCTTACAGTAAATGGATTAGTCTCGTTGTGTTATTGCAACACTTCCTCATCCCTCAACCACAGAATAGGTCGTTTGAGAGTGAACGTGCGCAAGTAAGTTAAAATAAGTCAGCATTGACACACAGGACATGAACAGCGGTCTCCTGAGTGAACATTGTGTGTGTGTTTCACACATCCATTGTGGGTCCTAATAAGCTGCTTGCACAGGCGGAGGCTGAAATACAAAATACATTTTGGTTGAAAAAAAAATAATAAAACACCCCCACTCTCTTTAGAAAGTAAGACCACTTATTTTTGACATATCAGCAGCTTTCATCGCATTCAAAAAATATTCTATTACAAATTGGGCCAAACATTGTTCTTTGTATCACTGGAGCTCCACTTGCTGTCTCTGACAGTGTACAGGACATTACGGTTCATATAGAATAATGTTGCTCCTGTGTATTTCAGCACTGCATCAGCATCAACCTCACACAGGATGGATGAGTTTGGGCACACTGTGTGCATTTACTTGACATATGATTTCATTTATTTTACAAGGCTTTTCTAAGCCACACAACATTGTCATATAGTCACTGCACAAACACACACACACACACACACACACACACACACACACACACACACACACACACACACACACACAAAGGCTCATACAAAATAAAGTTGTGGTTTAAGTGGAACGGGTTAGAGCCTCAGAACTATATTTCCCACAAGGCCTATGACACACTCCAGACTCCTGCACAGACTCAAATGACAAAAGAGACAAGACAGGAGGAGAAACAGAAGGGAAGCCAAAACCAGGCAGACATAATGAATGTTGATGCTTGCAGTAAAGACATAATGAAACATTTGGAAATACAGTGAAATCATGTAGCGAGCGGAAAGAGGTTCTGTTTACCCTTGGTACAGATTTAAAGAGAATTGACCCCAGCAGTCAAGTAGTGCAAACATGCCGTCAGATGTGGAGTGATGGGATTTCGGGGTCCCAATAAGTTATGGAATGTGCTTCTGCCACTTGACTCTGAATGGACAATAAACCAAACTTCTCCTCTATACGGACAATGAGCTTCCTTGTGAGAGAGGAAAGATGTTCAGGGAGAATGAGACGAGTCTGCCAACAGAAATAAAAGATGGAGGACATGGAACACTCTGCAAAAAATGTGGAAGCTCTCAAATAAAAGAGAGAATAATATCGCTGGGAGCCATTAATCATTCAGAAGCCTCTTTGCTACAAGAACAAATAATAATATTTCAGCCTAATAAGAGGCTCCAGTTTACAGTACTTTGCAGAATGCTCTATTTATTGTATGACAAACATGGTAAATGGTTGTTCTGCAGTAAAGACATTTAATATATCTTATATTTCTCATTAAGTCTGATCTGGCCTCAGGAAATCTGACAACAACCGAAGGGAGTAAAGTATATTCTTGGCTTTCTATGATTTCTCTTTCGCTTCACATTGTTTCTTACAGGAATTAAAACATAGATCATTGGACTTTTTATGTTCAAAAAGGTTAGACTGTCTCCCATACAATAATCCCTTTTAAAAGGTTTTTATTGGACTGTAAAACAATAAATGTTGGAACATGGAGTGAGTCAACAGAAAAGTCACTGGTGTTCTGCTCAGCTAGAGACATACATTAAATTAAAAATACTGTACCTGAGCAATAAGCTAAATTAAATCTAAATGAATCATGGTTTGGTAGTGTACTTACTAATGAAGTCAGCTAACTTTAAAGGGATAGTTCAACAGCTTTGAAAATGTTTGCTCCCTTGCCGAGAGTTAGATGATAAAACGAATACCACTCTTTGGGTCTGAGCGTGGCAACACTCGTATCATTTATCTATTCAAGACAGTGAACACAAGTGTTATAGGAAAAGTCCAACTATTCCCTTTAGCACAGAAAAACAAGGGGACTCGTTATAGGCTTATCAGTATTTTTCTTGAATATTTGGGTCTCGACCAGTTAGCATTCATGACCCTTTGCTGTAACTCATTGTCAAAAAGAAGAAAAACTGAAAAATAATGTAGTTTCACTGTTGTTGTTTTTTATGGAGGGACTTATCTGAGGTTTCACATTAAATGCTGCTAACAGTTTAAGACAACAGGCAGCTGAAGATGGAAAAAGGAAAGTGAAGGAAAGTTTCTAGTGGGATCCTTTTGGGAACAAATTGGCTGTGCTAGGGGAGTTTCTGTTAAGTGTTGGAGAGTTAAATATACTGTTTAGTGGCAACTGCAGCTGACTCGTCTTAATGGAAACAAAGTGAGGGATGCATGACAAGCTTCTTTATCAGCACAAAATATGGTTGAGACAGCATTCATTTCGACAACAAAAGACAGAACGTGCGAGTGTGCTCAAACTGTACGGCTAGGTCAGCCATCATTTCAGGGAAACTGTCGATACTTGGTTTTGTGTCTTGTGTCTTAGCAATGGCGTACAACCTCATGCAACACAAAACCTGTGTGGCATACAGGAAATAAGTCACCTTTTGATTTAAAGCTAGTCCTGATTCCTAAACCTTTAATCGTCTTGTTGTGGCCAGCAGCAATAATGTGGATATAAAGGATTTTGGATTTTCCGGATTATTGTTGTTATTCTATTTTATACAACAATTATCTTATGTTTTGTGTCTTTTGTCGTGTAAATTCCTCCACATCCTTAACATCACACAGGAATATCATGCTGCCTGTGTTGCGCCCAGAGGTGTCAAAAGTATTCACATTCATTACTCAAGTAGAAGTATAGATACTAGGGTTTAAAAATACTTCCGTAAAAGTTGAAGTATCAACTCAAGCTTTTTACTTAAGTAAAAGTATAAAAGTACTGGTTTAAAAACTACTTAAAAGTATAAAAGTAAAAGTAATGTAAGGGGAATGTTTTTTTTCCATTAAGGACAAACTCTTAAGCCTCGTCTCAGGGGCCTATAGTGCACTACCCCACCTCCCCCAAAACAATCATTTTTATAAAAGCCATAATGACTATAAGGTTTTAAAATGTTATGTTGAAAAATGTGGGATGCACTAGGCTACCCGTTTCAGCTGCATATATGCCCATTTAAAATGATCACATTTTATTACAATGCAAATACATTAAAGTACCATATGTGTACTACTGAGCATTAACATGCGTTTCATGGAGCAGAAGACATGATAACTAGTTGCCTATAAGTATTGTAATAGTGCAAAATAGGCGGCGGCGGCGACTCCGACAGAAACACTTAAAGCTGTGGTTCTCAAACTTTTTCTGTAAATAACATAATTGTGTGACTCATCTGTGCTTTTATAAATAACAGAATAAAGAAAATTGCAATCACTTTCAAGTAAATCAGATTGCCCCATCAGACAATGTTTTGTGTAAGTTCTATCTATGCAAAAGATTACTCATGTTTAGTTACTACTAAATAGCTCATTGTGGAAAACAATAAGCTTTTAATTTTTTTTGCCAAACAAAACAGAATGAGTGCAGATATGTGAACCATCACGTTGTATCAGTATTAGTGGCTGCAGTGAACTGCTTTCCTCCACACATGTTATAAACGGGGTTGTAGATTTGGCCTCTCTCAATTCATGCTCAATATTGAGCTTAGATCTGTTTTTTTATTTTGAGAAAGGCAACAGCAAGAAAAGACGAGCTCACGGAGCTCACGGCGTCGCGTCAAATCGCGCATGCGCAAGCGTAACCTGTTAACGGCGTACCGTAACCATTTACCCGCAAGTACAGGCATTTGTCCATGTATTTATTAATGACTTAGTTTTATATCCGTGTACTTTGTACTTTTGTAATATGTGAAGCCAGCAGCTCATTGTTGGTAGAAGACACGAGCACCGTGGCTCGTTTCACCAGGAGCAGGAGAGCTGCTCCGGGTTCAGAGAGCTGCTCCGGTGCGAGGAGAACTCCGCTGCTCCTCACAGGAGAGCTGCTGTTGCATCTTCACCCTGGGAGCGTTTAAAACGCAGATATAGCGGTCTACTTTTCACGCGACATATTTTTCGACGCTCTCTGTCCGCTGGTGTGTGTGCTCAGCGCTCACCTGTGTGCGCGCGCACGTATCTGTGGGCAACGGGGCGGAGAGGTTTTGTGTGTGTGTTTTTGAACGATGACAAGCTGGAGTGAAAACAAACCAAAATGAAATAGTAACAAGGCTATTTTTAAAATGTAGGGAGTAGAAAGTACAGATATTTGCGTGAAAATGTAAGGAGTAGAAGTAAAAAGTCGTCTGAAAAATAAATTCTCCAGTAAAGTATAGATACCCAAAATTTCTACTTAAGTAAGGTAACGAAGTATTTGTACTTCGTTACTTGACACCTCTGGTTGCGCCCATATGAACCACCAGGCTGCTCCTTTTGAATGTTTTTTCTTTCTAGTTCTTGTCACATCTCAAAGTGTCTCTCCTGATTGTATCACACATTTGGTGATCGGCTGCCACCTTTATAGGTGAGTAGACTTACAGTATAGTATTTTGACTGCACGTATGGACAAGTAAAATGCTTATGCCAAGTTGGATTGAATTTCAGCTTCTGCTGCAATGTATTACATCTGTTTGAAATAAAAAAATTGTTGCCACACTAAGGAAAATATTTTGCTTTGACTGATTGAATGTGATGATTGTTTCCACTCATTATTTTTGAATGTGCCTAAATCTAGCACCGAGGTAATGTAACGTTTACTTTCTACTTCTCCCCATGTGAGGTTCTACTGTTTGCCTTTACTTTTTTAAACCTTTTTATTTTTCCTAAATCCAAGGCCATATTTAATTTTGTTTCAGTTATCACCAATTACCGTACCACCCGTCAATCCCCAAATCGCCTTGCTACATTTAACAGCTATGTCTAATAGCTTAAACCAACTGTAACAAACTATCCATTCCTCCCTTTGAGGTTAGTTTCAATCTTGAAATATGAAGTTGGAACATATTTAGTGATGGAAACCGCCAGAAGTGCTAAAAATACCTCTGCCAGTCTGGTAGCCACGAGGCTCCATCACACACTCATTACCACACGACCTGAGGTTGGGAGGAGAGGAGAGAGGAGGGGATGTGGTCAGGAGAGAGAGGCATATAGTGTGTGTGTGTGTGTGTGTGTGTGTGTGTGTGTGTGTGTGTGTGTGTGTGCGTGTGCTTGTGTGCTTGTGTGTGTGTGTGTGTGTGTGTGTGTGTGTGTGTGTGTGTGTGTGTGTGTGTTGAAAGGGTTAGCAGCAAAAAGAAAGGGAGAGAGAAAGCAAGGGATGTGGTGAAAAGAGGAAAAGAGAAGTGGAGAGTGAAAGAAAGGAAGAGGGAACGAGGCATATGAGGTGTGTGTGTGTCTGTCTGTGTCTGCACAGAGTCAAGAATGGTTGTGGTCAGATACATTAGTATTATATGATATTTCCTATGGTCTCCTGGCATTTCTGAATGACGGCACATATTGCAGCCTACTGGGCTATTATTGAAATCTTGCATCACATCATTTCTGAAGAATTTGCCGTTTGTTTGTCTGGACAAAACTCTTTTTATATGACCCCCTCCTCCTCCTGATCCCTCCTTTCCTCTCCTATCCTCTGCTGTCTCTCTCGTGCTCTCCGTCCTCCACACTTCCTCGTCTCCTCGCTCGTCTGATTTATTCCCCAGTTTCTCTCCATCCGTCCGTCCGTCTGTCTGGTGTTCTCGGTTCCAGCTGCCGAGTCCCTCCAGGACCATCAATCCTTCCCCTCAACCCATACCTGGCCCTCATTCAGCGCACACGCACACATATCTACACTTGAGCAAATGCAAAGCCATGTGCACGCATGCAGACACATGTATGTAATTCCAAGAACAAGCACTATACATGAATATACACACATACACACACACACACTCCCGCATACATCAGGAAGCCAGAGGGGCAATTTGATCCTTCAGTCAACCTTGGAGTGAATCACGCAAATGAAACTTCCAGATTTGATTCAGAATCTGAAATCAAGACTCACAAGGTGATCTGTGGCTCAGCGGGCTGAGGCCGCGGGTTGGCAACGACGTGGGTTGAAGCTCGGCTCACGAGTACTCACACTGTTGATAATAGACTGTAGATATGCAGATGGCAGCATCTGGATTTGAAGGGAGAGACATATTCAGAACGTATTAAGTTACATATGGATGCACTGGGGATTTGAAGTGTAAAGTTTGCCTACATGTTGGTTTTACAAACACACAATTCAAACAATATGTGCAAGAATATGAATTTAATATTTTAAGAAATAATACAATTAGAGTTTGGATTACATTCATTTTTTACAATACATATTATGTATATAGGGTCTTAAATGTAGAGGCCCACTAATTACTGCCTCCTAAACCACAAAGTGGCCAATCAGGAACCAAACCATGTTTTTCCATTCTTAGTGAGTTATATAAGCAAATTTACATTTTCAGGTTTGTTATTGTTGGTGGTTCAGTGGGAGAACACTGCAGGCGGTCAAGGTCTGACTCTGACACAACGACCTTGTCAACCTCCGTCATACTGGAGCAGATTGATTGGTGTGGTTGATGGAGGAGGGAAGGGAAGGTGTGTGTCTAAATATGATGGAGAGCAGGGCCTCCGTGACAAATATGATTCTCTGCACGTGTTTGCCCATGGAAATCAGCTGCTTTGCTGAACATAGATCAGCTGCTACAGCAGCTGCTGTGAGCAGGCATCCCTCGTTGTGTGAATTCAAAACTCCATTCTCAGGTGACCCAAAGCAGCTTGGAGCTCATTGTGGATTTGCGATTACTTGTTGGTTGCTTCAAACGCGTTATAGCTTGAAGTGCAGAGCGCTGCTTCGAGAGCCAGACCCCCAGCTGCGTTGCACGCGCTCATTCGTTAATCCTTCTCCTCAGGAATTTAGAAGTGTGAATTATTGTGTTTGGACATTTAAACAGCCAATTAAGGGAGTTGTCTGGGTAAACAGTATCACAGGTTTTGGCCCATATACATGTCAAAGAGTGCAGAGCAGCCCAATGCAAACACATGACATCAGCATACAAAGAGAGAGAGAGACATGGACGTATAGAGACTAGTGTTGAGAGAGACTGAGAGATGAAGTGTGAGACAAGCAGGCGCAGGGAAAGAGAGGCTGCAACAATAAATAGACCGAATTAAGTGAAAGAGACAGTAAGAAAAAAGTGAATTTGAAAACAATGGGAAAGTGTATGGATATGTTTCTTGGGTGGCCAACCACTGGACGATGTGTTTAATACACTTTACAATCCCTATTTTTTTTTGCTGGCAGATGTGATAATGATGAGAGAAAGGGAAAGATGAGGAGTGAAACAAAGGAGGGAGGTCACATGCAGGACCGGGTGTTGATGCGGAGGAGGAGAGGAGAAGAGAGAGGAGGAGAAGATGAGTAGAGTCAAGGTGTTAATATGCGTTCTGGTCTCAATATTGAAAGAAGAGACAGAAAGGCAAAAATACAGGAGAGATATACAGTATTCTATGGAGACGAAGAGGAACGAGGAGAGGATGGGAGTTGTGCATTTAGTTATTATTGAGAAGAACTTGACTTAGCAGATGTTTAAATAGTAATTCATAGTTTATTGTGTCTGTATGAGCTACGTTATTGATAGAGATTAAAGAAACCAATCCAATCCCTTTCCAGATGAAAAACAGCCCAAAATCTGTTGTGCTGTCATATATAGTCAAAGCTAGTTTGTATTCTGTAACATGTAATTTGTTTTTACAATATTTTCATATATCTTTTACTGTTTCAAACTGAAATAATTCAAACAAAAATTCTTCAGAAGAAGCTGGGTAGTATAAAGCTTTGGATATGTCCTTAAAGAACTTTTCTTCCTGCGGTGGTTTTCTTTATGGAAAAATACAGTCATACATCCTCCTTGATTTCATACACAGCATGTTATTGCATATTTTAAAAATAAAATGCATAAGGAGAAAAGCATACTTCGTGAACTAGTCATTTTGTGGAAACAGCTTATTCTAAAGAAAGACATATTTTCATTAGGACCTTTGACTTCTAGAACTATGAAGGCCCGCAGAGACAAAATAGACAAATAACTTATTGACCACTTAAATTAAAGGTTGACATATTGTTATGTTACGCAAGGTTTTGAGAGGAAAATCCGTAGTATGCATGCCTTTCATTATATACAAATCAAAGTATTTGCCTTTGTGACTACTGTGTGCTGTATTATGAATGACTTAGATGTTATTATGTATTAAAACGCCTATCAATGAATCAAGTAGTGACATGGTAATCACTGTAATTCTGCGGTGAGGAGCAGATTTTGATTGTCGGGAAAACTTTTACAGCTGTTCAAAAAGAGGTTTTAAAGAATTTGCTTTCGGCTCTGACTTAGGAGTAATGCGTTAGCTTTGGTCAACTATATTTTGACAAAAGCATATGTGTGTGTGCTGCGTCAGTTACATTTGATTTTGATTTGTAAACTACCGGCTACTTTTGGTCTAAAATTAGCTGTTGTATAGAAACAGTCATCATTTATTCTGGTAAGTGTTTGCTCATCTCTCTCTCTCTCTCTCTCACTCTCTCTCTCTCTCTCTCTCTCTCTCTCTCTCTCTCTCTCTCTGTTCCTCAAAGAAGGTTTGCTCATCTCTCCAGAGACCCACCTGATGTTTTTGACAGAAGGTGAGCAAAAGAGAAGAGACACGTTGTACTCTTGTACGAAGAATGTCACCCTTACCCTGCCATACCACGTCCTACGCACACAAACTCATCACATGTTTCTCTCTCACCCACACAGACAAACACAGAGAGAGAGAGAGAGAGAGAGAGAGATTTGTGAGCACATTCCACTGTTTTGCTTCACTCTTTAAACCTGAATGCTGACATTCACCCAAACCACTGTGCTGAATTCAAACCGCAACAAGTAGCTGAACATACTTACAAACGCACTCACCTGGAAACACAAAACATAAACTTTGTGTATGCACGTCACCTCCCCAGCTGCAAAACTAGTTAGACGTTGAACATCCTCTCAAAGTGCACACAACACATCACACGTGCACGTCTTGCCCATGCAAACACATCTTTTACGCCACAGTCAAATATTGTCGTCTGCAAGGAGGTCAAATTGTCTGATTATCAATCAACAGAGAGAAAAGGAGACTGTAAGAGAATTTGCCAATAAGATAGAGGAGGACGAAGGGAGAAACACTAAAGACACTAAACACTAAAGACAATGGAGTGAAAAGATGAAAAAGGAAAAAGATGAAGAAGAAATTGAGAAATAAAGTGTTTTGTATAGCGAACTATGTTCTGTCATTTAAAAGAACCAATCTTGCATTGCACTCCTTAAACATTGTCAGACTCACTATGGACGGTTGCAACTTGACCACAGACAGTTCAGGCTGAGATTTCGGGTTATGCTATTAGTGGCTTATGTAGCCTCGTGCTGCTAAAGCCTCAAACGGAGATGAGGAGCGGGCCGCAGATGTCTGGAAAACTCACTTCCTTTTAACTCCTTACCCCCAGATTTCTTTTATTTTCAAACTTGACATTGACTTAAGTGCCATTACATTTATCATATTTGCGCCGCTCCCTCAGCAGCCACAAAAGGCTTTAAACAACTTATTTTCACATCTGCTGTAGCTTCTCCTCAAGACCTGTATGCCGGTTTTGATGTGTAAAATTGATGGAGCTCCCCTTTAATTATCAGTCAACTCAGATCACCTCAATTTCCATCAATATCCTCATCTCTTGGTGCAACGTTCTTATATATTACGCAATAAAATGCTTGCAGCAAAAGTGAAAATATTTAATCACAGAATTATTCTTTTAATAATAATATACAATCCTATTTTTGAGGGGCTGAAACATAGTGTTGTTTACAGGGGAGAAGGCACTTGCTGCTTGTTTCTTAAACCTGTATCCAACCAGTTACTGTCATGCAGATAGACTTCCTCCGCAGAATAAACTACCTTAACATAACAAACCTCATGCAGGGCTAGCAGCACAGTGCAGCTCCTTCAGTAGCCGGCTGCTTCACCCACGCTGTGTGAAGGAGAGACGCCGCGGGTCTTTCCTTCCTGCTGCTGTCAGACTGCACCACCAACACTGCTCCCAGTAGACATCACATACCAAAAACCCACAAATTCCTCATTAATTTATTCATTCATGTGCAATATCGAGCTGATGTAACCACTGCGCAATATCAACATTATATATTAACTGCCTCATATGGGCAATAATGTGAACACAACCATTCAGTAGTATTATATCATGTTTTAGGACATGATTTATTTTGTTGTTTGTATGTGTTTTTACTGTGTGATTATTTATTTATATGTTCTTTATTTATTTATGATCTGTTTTGTTCTCTTTTTTTAATTTCATTTTTGCACTTTCCTCTCTACTGCTTATCTTGTCTTTGCACATCGTATATGACTGATTAATTGCCCATTCAAGTATATTTATAACAGTATAACAGGTTGCCAGGATCTCGATACATTGCAGGTATACGTGGAATTTGAGAGCATTATACTACACAATAGCTTGTTTGCTCCCATAGTAAAATCACAGCCGAAGTAAGTTACGGTTACGGCTGAGGCTAATTTTAGTTATACAGGCCGTCTATCTTTCAAAAAGACGATGTAAGACGGACTTCATAGAGCCAACGGTGTTTGTAGGAAGCTGCCAAATCCATGGATTTCAGATCAGGTTAACAGACATCCTCCTGCAGCCTCCAAGGGAAGCAAAAGTCTGCTGTGATGAGGTGACACTTCCAGTCCCTCAGTGCCAGGCCAAAGAAAACACGGCAGAATGGGAGAGGAAGTGGAGGAGATATGCACAGTGAAGAGGCAGGTAGGTTGGAAGGAAGGTAGATGGATGGATTGATTGATCCGGCTCTCAGATCACTGTGGAATCTTTTTTTATGGCAGTAATATCATTGAAAAGGACCTCTACATGGGAAAATAGGTTTGGGTTGACAGATATTGACGTACAGCGCTGCAATCGACTCAAACACAGGTAGCCATCACGCTGTTCACCCACATGCATGTTTGGTCGATCTACTCCGTATGGGCAGACGTCTAGTGTTCATCTGATCTCCTCCACTTTTGGGGTGCTCCATGTTGTTGTTTCTGATGCAGTGAATCAGGAGGACATTAAGAAGTTTCTTTCAATACAACCAAACCACCAGAGCCTGGCATCCACACAGATGCTGGACTTTTTCATCATGCAGGTTTTGGACCCTGTTGACCCTTTTATGAAATGACATTCAACATTATTTTGTTCAGCTCATAGTAAAGCTGCTGAGTGAGAATACTTTGTATCGACACGCATGCGGGTGAGACATGCTTGATTAATCTCTGTCAGCAGATATGGAAGCTCAGGGACACGATTTTGGTATCGGAAATGTTCTGGTTTCCATTTGTAGCCCGAGTCGGATTGACCAATCTGGCGGGCTTTGGTTGCATGCTGGTCTGTGTGGAGAGGAAAAGAGCCAGAAAGATTGTCTGAAATACAAGAACCCATCGGCTATCATCTGACGACGATTTAGCATTTCATCTGCTTGACTATTTGGCTACTTGGTCGCAGACGTCGTCTCTCAACTCCAGTGCCATTTTCACTTCTCAAGTTGCTAATGGGACTGTAAACAACGAACGGCACACAAAAGAGGAAGTCTGAGTAGAGTAAAATCATCATTAGACCAATAGCCGATGGGTTTAGATTGATGCTTGATGCACTCTACGCCATCTCGCCTATCCTCCTTCATTGGACCAGCTTTTAATGATGAGCTAACGTTAGCTAGCCAACCCTAATATAATAATACTTTAAATGTGATATAGCGCTTTCCTAAATACTCATAATATCTTAGCCGTCAATGCTTTTCCAATTTTGTATGCGTCTTCTTAAAAAGAAAAGGCCTTATGCAAACTAATCACAGTGCTTTGCATTTAGTATTGGCAGACGTGTGCTGCCCTCTGCTGGACAACACTGAAATGCAACTCGCCTCCTCACTTTGTTGTCTGTGTTGGGATTTGATTTGAATGTAGCGTGGACAATTCTTGACACAATGAAAAACTATTCAGTTAACAGTGTGTATTGTATTTCACTTTATTTCTGGGTTGTTGTCGTTTTGGTTTGGACATTTAATCTCTTTCAGTGGAGGTAAAACCCTGTAATGTTAGCATCTCACTCAGCCAGCCCAAGCTTTAAAGCCAGGACCCTTACCTTCAAGCAGTCTGCCTCACCATTTGTCCACCGCTGCCTTCTCACCATTTGTGTCACAAAGTTTGGAAATTTGTGAAAATGCTGCAGCTCCAGGCGCAGGATGTGTATAAATGGTGTCAAAGGTTTAAATCTGACTAAAGATGGCTCCGCTGTATTTTGTCCCCTGTCCTTCCCATCACTCCGTTTATTTTCCACTGTGTACTTTATTAAAAGGCAGATACGCCATAAAAAATAATTGTTATAATGAATGTTTTAACTTTGGCTAAAACCTAGCCCTCTAGGCTCTCTATCCAGACTTTGCGGTTTACTGATGCTAAGCAGCTCTTGGCATGAGTGGAACTCTGCGATTAGTGCCCCTTTAAACACTTATAATTCACAGCCTATGAAAATATTATCAGAGAGGGCCAGCTCTCTGCCTGAGGGGGTCAGGGGGTGGTTTTAATGGTACCATGGGCTCTGTGTGTTGAACTGTTCAAGCCGACAGCATTAGCGTTGTCTTAAATCACTTTCAGTGGGTTGAGAATGTGAAGAAAAACTACACAAGATATAATCATATGGCGTAATGTAAACGTGAAAATTAGGCATAATGCTCTGGCCAATAAACACATGACATAACGGGAGCATATGGAAATTATTTTAAAAGCTTGAATTATAATGACAAATGGTTTGTTTTTCCAATGTTGTGTATGAGGGAAAGCCTGAAATCTCATACATGTTCACATCTGCACCACCCCACACACACCTCCGCTCAGACATAAATTTCCTGTTAAGTAGTGGTAGGAGGTGTATATGACAGATTTGGCTAGGGGCTCAATTCAGCTGACGGTTTATATAAGGAAGTTTAAATATCAATAAATACTTTGTTCTGCTATACAGGTGCTCTCTGTTTCCAAGACATAATATATGGTGTGTGGAGGAAAGAAATAACGAAGAAAAAAATAAGAATGCACTAAAATATATTGCAAAGGTGTTTCTTCATATTATATTCTCATAACAGATGAGTGCACTTTATATTGCTTTTTCTCTTCTTATTTCCTGCTAAGAGTTGTACACATTGGCCCACAAATATTATTATTAAAAAGTTATAATTTTATTCTCAGTTACCAGTTTATTCGATTCCCTGCAAACATGTTGAAATGACTCATTCTTGTTTATGGCAGTAATTCACAGATGACATAAACTTTGCTCTTAAAAAGCCAAACGCACACATGACATTGTCTATATCTGAGAATCATCTGTGGCCTTGTGAACTTCTGGCTTCCATTGAAATGGTCACATTATTAACAGTTTATTCAAATTCAAAGAGACAGCAGTTGATACATGGATTACGATAGCACCTTTTTGTGCATTCATTTTACACTGCTTTATTATGTATGTGTTCTTTTATTTGTTCTTGCATAGTATAAACATTCCTTTACATCTTAGATTAAGCTGAAGGTGAACAGACACAAACGCTGACCATCAATGAACGGTCCCTCATACTACTATATCACTGTAAGGGCAACGTCGACCCCTGCTGCACACAAAGAAAATACACGTGTTGTGTAATTAAATGGCCCTCAAGTTGAGTCACTCTTCTGTTTCTTCCTATTTTACTCTAAAAACAGTGAATATTAGGAAAAATAGATGGATTCTATTACGTCTAACAATTTTAAGGGTTATACTCAGCATATGTTGTTTGGATTGACAACAAACAGTTCAAGACAAGGTGATTGTTCAAACCTAATAGCACCCTGGGGAACGTCCACATCTGTACCTGCAGACATTGTATCTGGTGCATGTACACCCTTTTTGCCCTTTCACCTCCATCACCTTGTACAGAGCTGTTTAGTATTTCAATATGGCCTGCGCAACATTTCAGCGCGCATTTATCATTAAGGTCATTCGCATGAACAGGAAAATCGCGCAATAAGCTGCAGAACGGTGTTATGTCCAGAAGATGGCGCTATACTTTCACTTCTGGTTCTGAGTGGGCGCTGTGATCGTGCTAAAATATAAATACAAAAATGTAAATAGCTCACTCAGAAGAACTACATAGGCTGATTTGATTGTGTTACATTCATTAAACTTTAAACAAGTTATGAGCATGACCTGGAAATTATCATGTTTAAAAAATACAAATAAAGGACTAAATGTTATGCATAAATGCGCAAATAGATAGATAGATAGATAGATAGATAGATAGATAGATAGATAAATAGATAGATAGATAGATAGATAGACAGACAGACAGACAGATAGATAGATAGATAGATAGATAGATAGATAGATAGATAGATAGATAGATAGATAGATAGATAGATAGATAGATGTTAGTCTTGTATACTCATCATTTGCAAAAATGACAAACTATAATAGACGAATAATCTTGCATTACACTGCGGAAGTCAAACGGCAATCAGAGATGACGAAATGCCAGACAGGATGTGCAGTGCGTGTGTGCGTGAAATCATGTTGGTCAACGAGCTTTCCTCCCTCCTGCCCTGCACTGCAGGGATTTCCCACTTGTACGCAGCCTCCGTCACGTAGGCTCGTTCTCAGACTGACACGTGCTGTGACGTTACAAGAGGAAAGGAGATGGGGGATGGAATAGTATAGAACAATTCATCCGAAGTCTAATGATCGATTAATCTCATTTTTATTTTGTTTATTTATTTACTTTAATGTATATTGTTATAGCTCTGTGCATGCATATACAACCAACATGAACAGCCTGTGTCCAAAAGAACATGACATGTTAGTTTCATGACTTCTTATATAACAGTGCTGCATCTATCCATATAGGCACACACACACACACACACACACACACACACACACACACACACACACACACACACACACACACACACACACACACACACAGCATCCAAGAACGACCCATGGAGGCCTGTTATACAACACGTGCAGTCAAACAGGACCCTGCAACATGCAGAGTGACCAGCCTACCAAACACATGAATACTGTGTTTGTTTGTTTGTTTTGATTTTTACTATTGTGATCTACAGCTGCTATAGTTTCGTGCCTCTGTCTATTACAAATAACAGATGATGAGTATTCAGTCACATGCATGTGACCATCTCTGTAGTGGGAATGGGATAACATGCTTCATCATCATGCATTCATTCATCGACTAATATGTGTCTAATATGTGTCTGGTGACTGTGATCTGTGACCATCGACCCGACCCTCGGGTCTTCACGGACTAGATGTGTCCGCGGACCAGGGCTTCATCCCTCGTGTTACTATGGCAGCCGCTGAGAGCCCGTGACCAGGACCTCGTTCCAAATGGAGCCCAGCAGCAGCAGCAGCAGCAGCAAAAGGGAGGACATGACGTCACGTCGCCAGGGGCGACCAGGCTCCCCGGCACGTGCCCTGTATAAAAGCGGAAGGCGGCACAGCGGACTGCGCACACAGACTCGAGAAGCATCAGCTCAAAGGTAAGCCGCCGCGCCGACTCCCGAGTAGCCGAGGCCTTTGTAACGGCTGCAGTACACGGACTGAGGTCTTTAGATGTGTTCTCACACGATTCAGCCTCCACGACCGTTTAACATGTTAGCTTTCATCTGTCGGTGCACAAACGTGCACAACACCTGCCATACAGCAACTAGCTTAAGCTAACTAATTCGTTTTAAATCGCAATATGCATACCTACATTTAAATACATCGCATATTTTCCGGAGATTGACTTTTACTTGCAGCCGTACATTATTTACGGAAGCAAGTGGCCACCCCTCTAGACTTTTTTTTTTTTTTAGAGAGAAGTGGAGATAATTTCGTATTTTAATCAGTTTGTGTTTGCTTAGAGTGGCGCTCGTGCACGACAGGCATAAGCGAGTGGAGTAACGTTAGCTCAGAGCTCGTTTGTAAAACAGCCCTTTTCGCAGGATGAACGCCGTCATAGTACAGGAAGAGAAACGCGAGGAGGAGGAGGGGATGCGGCCACGGCCTTGAGTCCTGGAGGAAGGCCGGTCGTCGTGTAATGCTGAGTCGTGTCGTTGCATCATATAGCCGACATAAAAAACCTTCAGCATTGAACTGACAAATGACGCAATTTTTTTCTGTAAAGATAATCTGCTTATATGAGCTGTGCGCCATTCATACTGTGCAAGTCATTCATCTGAAACTGAATCGTATCACTGAGCGCGTAACGTGACATTGGCAGCTCCTGCTGCATCTTTGCGGAAGTGGATTAGTCTCCATGTTTTTTTCTTTTTTATCCCAATACAAAAAACGTATATTTCCGCGTTTATCACAGCAGCAACAATATACTATGTGGGTAGCTATGCAGTTGGAATGAAACGGGGTTTGCCGTAAGACTCTGTAGTTTGAGTGCACTACTAGCTGTTCGTGCTGAGCTGCAGTGGAGTAGCTCTCGGGGTGAGTGAGTTTACGTAACTGGAGGTGGAGACGTGCCTCCTGTGATCTTCGTGATGAAGTCCGTCGCCGTCAGAGCACTGCGAGGAATTGCAGCCTCCTCTCGCTTCGAAGGGAGGCGGAGATCAGTTACGCAAGAGCCGAAGACTTAAAAACGTTTAACCTTGGCTTTATTAGATGTCGAAAGATGGGAGAGGCGTGTTGAAAGCCTTCCTGTCTGCGCCGTGTCGCAGTATTCTGTCGCAGTTTGACTCCAGACTCGACGGACCTGTTGATGGGGTTTGCTAAGAGCCCTGCGCTTTTCTTTTCACTTTTTTAAAACTACAATACCACAGATTTTAAGTTGATTTCTAGTTTATTAAGCTACCTAATCAGCCGTACAGTATTTTGATGCAACATAGGTTAAATTTAAAAACTGTATCAGTCAACCTTGTATTTACATGCAAAAATACTTTCTCATTTATGTACCATTTATAATAATAAAATGAATTGTGACAATCACTAGTTGCTTTGCAGTTACGGTGGTCTCATGTAGGTGTGGCACATGCAGCCATGTCTGGCCTTGTCTCGCCATTGAAGGTCATCCCTCCAGCTGAGGAAGGTCACTGCAGGCCCACAGCTGCTGTAGTGATGCTGATCAGCTGCTAATCTTTATTACCAGCTCCATATCGACTGGGAGTCCCTTCTCTTGGCTCTGGATGAGTGAAGGTCACTGCTAACCGGCACAGTGCTGCCAGGGAGATGCTACGTACTGTAGTCAAAAAGCGGTTTGTGCTGCCACACTTCCAAATCATAGTTTTGGAAGACATTTTACATTCAAGTTGTCATGCATCAGCAGATGGTTTTGCCATCTTTTAATTTACATTCTTTATGATTTATAAGCTCCCTCCAGATTAATTTCTCCAATATACTTTTAAATGCATGTACTTTTAGTTGGTCTTTCATTTTGTGTCCAAGAGCCAGTCTAGAGATTAGGTTAAAATGGCTTTGACTGCAACAAGATCTCCAAATGTAATCAGGCTAGTTTCATAATTGCATTTGCAGTGGTTAAATGCTACATTGATACATCATGATAGGCTCGTATTGGCTAAAGGTGTGCCTG
The DNA here is from genome assembly GCF_910589615.1 of Taurulus bubalis. Classification (NCBI taxonomy): domain Eukaryota; kingdom Metazoa; phylum Chordata; class Actinopteri; order Perciformes; family Cottidae; genus Taurulus; species Taurulus bubalis. Next base: position 8,824,816 of record NC_136600.1, read on the forward strand.
CTCTGATTTGTATATCATCTCATTTGAAGACATAATTACTTTGACATTCCTTCTGTTCTTGTACTTAATTCAGATCAGGGTGGATTCTCAGGTGCTTGCTGTAACAAGTACATATCATTTTATTATCCTCTACTAGATTAGTGTCTACGATGTGCTACTTATGCTGGACAGTTACCCTTCAGGGAGTTATTTTCTTGATTAACACCAGTTTCCCACCTAAAAGTAGTGTGGTTGTTTTCCAGGCTGAGGATAGCATGAGTGTCTCCTCCATTATGCTCTTCAGCTGACCTATAAACCAGCCATCTTGTCCAGGATGTGTGTAAGAGAGAAGGAACTCCAGAGTGACTCAGCACTGGACCTAACTGTAGCCAGGTTTTTGTTGCAGTTATTCAAATTGCTAGCAAGCATGTTCCCGAGGATGGTGGCAAACTCAGCCTAAACCTCCTACGACTGTACAGAGGCTTGGGAGAGGAGGCAGATGACAGGGTCTAAGCTTTAGGAAGGATATCTGTCATCTGCCTGCTGACACAAGTTGGTCGACAGTAGGTGTGTGTGTGGTCGAGCGTTTACCCCTGCAGAGCGGTCGGGTGTCTCTCTGTTAAATCCTTTGCAGTTTGCTATAGCGCACCTTTTTACTAATTCATGATGGTGTGAATGGACAAGTCTTTCTTAACCTGCACAACATACAACTGACTTTTATAAAAGCAGCCTGTGGCGTTGTGCTAATATGGGTCTACCTGGTGAGGTGATTACGTTGGCCATTTATCTGATAGTTTTAGTGAGACTTTAAAAAGGGAAGAAGCGAGTGATGACCAGAAAAGTTCCTGAAGTTCAACACAAAGTTGACTATTTAATTAGGATGTGTGCACCTAAGGGTTTATAACTGTCATTTATTGTTCAGTGTCTGCATTTGATTTATTTGTTGCACCAAGAAGAGAAACGTGTCCTAAATTAGACAAGCTGTCTGGCCACTAGCCAATCAATCCATTGCAGTGGAAAAATACTGGGAGAAAGAGGGTGTGGCAGAATGGTTTGAATAGAGAAGAGGGACTGAAAGAAGGCAGGGGGAGTGACTTGGTAGACAGGAAAAGCGAGTCAGTGAGTTCATTCACTCAGTGGGTTGCCGTAGTCTCTCTATAAATTGGACATTCTAAAGACTGAATACTACCTTTATCCAAGTTTAGCTCGGTTGTAGTTTTACATTTGTACCTTATCAACTTTAGAAAACAGCCCCTCACTTCTATACTGAAAAGTAGCCTTGACATCACTCACAACATCACCGTTAAGACTTTTTTATGAACTTTTTTTAGTCTGCATCCTGTCTGTTAAACGGTATTCTATTGGAAAGATGTACGGCAGTTTGTCCTTGCGCCCTAAAACTCGGGTCCATGTAAGGATTAGACCGGAGTCCACTCACTGTCCAAGTGCTCGGCTAAGACTGTTGACATAACACCGAAAAGAAGAATCCGTGTTTGTTTAAGTTTTAGTGCTTGGCAACAGAAGCGGTGTTGGCAGAAGTGAAATGCCGGGTCATGCTCCCTCCTCTTTCACCATTTAATTTGTCCAACAGACAGTTAGTTATCTCAATTTGTAAGATTTACCACCTGATGCTGCCTGCTTTCTTTGTTTTTTTTGGTCGACTACTTATGGCTCATCTTTCCCTCAGTGGTCCCTCCGGTGTACGTGCGCGCAGGCATGGTGACCCTGTCCTGCACCCCCTCCCTGTGTTTGAGGAAAATGGGTCACAGCTCAGATGGAGGGCAGGGTTGTGCTAAATGAGGGGGCAAGAACAAAGGGTGGCGAGGATAAGGAGGTAGGGTGTTGAATTTTAATTAGTGTGGGTAGTGTTGGGGGGGGGGGGGGTTTGGAGCCAAAAAAGTGACGAGACTGTTGAACCAGTGACGGAATTGAAGGGCAAAGATAGAAATAGCAGGTCGACGACAAAAGAATGGAAATAAGCCAACTATCTTTTGAATGAGGTTTCCTGACCCGATGTGAGGTCCTGGTCCTCAGAGCCGAATTTGTGATTCTGGGCTACACAAAATAAACTTCTTTGACTGAGAAGTATAAGGATGGGGGGGCTGTAGATGAGAGGGCAAAGGTGAATGTAGAGGGGAAATGACTGACTGCTCACATCCGTAATAAATCGGTTCACATGTGAATGTTGGAGCAGGGGCTTGCGTTGACCAGAAAAGCAGCTTACTACACTTCAAATGTCTGTCTGCCCGCCCCCTCTTCCTACATTTTAATGAGCGTCTGCAGATTACTAACTGCATGTGAAGTCTTTGCCCTGCACAATACTTTCTTTATGAGCTGTGTGCATGTCGCCCAAAGTGTAATGATTGGTCTACAGTCAAGCGGCAGGACCATGTGAAGTGAGTTGACATTGAAAATCTACTGCCATGAAAGTTTATTACATTAGCTTATTTAACTATACTGTAGCGGGGATCTACCCAAACTACATGAGGATACAATTTGGAAGCCGAACAGTGGTGCTACAGCAGATTATAATACGGGTAGATCAAATCAAGCATTCTGATTGGTTGAGAGTGAGTCACGAGGTGTAGTTTATTCAGCCATAAAGTACTGTACAGCCTGTTTACATTTAGAGCGTTCCATATCAGTGCACACTTAAAATAACAGGTAGCTTTAAATTGCGCGACCGTTAGTTGTCATTTCAAGCTTGACAGTTACCAAACATGTTTGTGTAAACTTTGATATTGTAACGACTCGCACACGATGGTTTCCTTAACTTGCAGGTGTGTTGCTTGAGTGTTCACAGTATTGCAACGGGGCTCTTCGCTAACAGTAACGTTAGCTCAAACGGAACAGCTAACAAGCTCACTTAGCATCCCCCACACTAGCATAACGAACGACAACACACACGTCACTTCCTCCCTAAAATGAGATGAGCAATGAAAAGGGTTGAACCACAAAATCATGATAATTTCTAGCGAGAGATAATTACGTTGGTTATTTCCCAACGCGAGGCAAGTTCTCTAAACATCATGGAGGAGAAAAGTGACAGAGAAAAGACTGACAGAAGCAGCGAGAGCACTTCTTTACATCGGTGGCTTCGTGTCATCCTCCACCCTGCTTCCAACCGGCCTGGTCAGTAAATCTTTGATTTACTGACCAGGCAGTCCGTTTTATAGTCCCGTATGTGTGTCCCGGGACTATTTTCTCTGTCGCTGAAATGTGATACACAACGTTTGGTGGCTACAACTATTTTGTGCTGAAAGGGAGCTTACTATTTATAAAGTCGCAGGTACCCGTATTATAAAAGCAATAAGGTACTCGAGGCAGTACTGTGTCTACAATAATGTACAGTTCAAGGGTTTGCCGGCGCTGCGCGTCGGGCCCAACAACTCCCTTGAACATTACATTATTGCACGACACAGTACTGCCTCTCGTACCTTATTGCTTAAGTATACTGGTTCAGCGCCAGTGTTTCATGCCAGTTCATTCATTATAGCTACAATGAGCAGTGTTTTTTTTTTTTTTTTTTTTTTTTGGCTGCCTGGTGTAACCTCCTACTCTTTCTAGAAGCCAAATCCCCACACTGTTGCCAGGCAACAGTAACTGACAGCGAGGGGGAGTGTCTCCTAGGTACATATTGTGTAGTCTGACTCGCACGCTTGTGCACATGCCCCATCTCACATTTTCATAGTTGACTCACTCGAGCAACTAATTCAAATCGATTATCTGTGCACAGTATTAAAAATAAAAGTTGTTTAATTCTTCACTTTTGGATCTTTATCGTTTAGTTGAAGTCCTTATGTGGCTCCACTAGTCTTCATCCAGACCTTCCTCCTGCTTTAGGGAAGCAGAACAGCCCACTCTGTTAAAGGTAGTATCATTTGTCAGAGCAGCCATTTTATGTTGGGGGGAACCCAGGGCAACTGTTGTGTGCAGAGAAAATGTAGAAGTTGGCACAGAAAGGGAGCCAACAGAGACAAACTGTGACCAGTACACAGGCGGCCAGGGGAAGGAGAGTTCAAAAGGTGGCAGCAGAGGTTTGTGAATGCACAGTAGGTAATGGTGGGACCCAAGTATAAAGGAGAGGAAAGACATAGAAATATGAGAACAGCGCGGTCATACTGTGTGCACCCTCTCTCTCTCCTTTGGGGACCTTGTATAATGGATGCTAGCAGCAGATCACAAAATGGCTGCTCTACCCTGAGGAAGGTACTACACAAGGCACCCAATAAATAGTTCTCAAAAGTTCCACTCTAACAAATGACCCTGTTAGAAATCTGACAGCTGAGCCTGCGGCAGACTGTTCAATAAATTGATTTTGACTGGCATCACATTGGGTGACTCTTCCAGCGAAACGGCACATCTATTTGTGCTTAATAGCAAGTGAATTAATCCAGGTTGAAATTGTTCCCAATTATCTGCTATTGTTCAAGAGCATGTGTGAGACAGATTTATCCTAATCTGGTTGTCCCCCTTTTAGTCTATTTAAAGTGTTCCCACAATGCATTTCACCAGATTGACAGCCTGTCTTACATGCTCCCCACTGGCTCACAGAGACGCACACAACGGATAAGTAGATTACAGTAGTCTAAAATGACCACCAACCAGTCTGAAGGACGATCTGCGTTGCCCTGACTTCATCTACCTGAGACACACGCACACACACACACGTTAGCTGTTGACCAGGCTAGCACCTGGTCAGTCGGTTATCTGTTCACCTGTGAGTGTTTGGATTTAAGAATAAAGCCTAAAGATGTCCGTAAATTAGTTCAGATTTTGAAACATGTCTTTAAACAGCTGCAATATAATGCTCAATTGTGCAGACCTAATCCACAGGCTAGCGTGACTGCAGTTTCAGGTGGTTTTCGGTGCCGCAAAGGATTTGGGAAGCTACATGTGTGCATATCCCTTCTGACAATGACAGATGAAGGACGGCGAAGGAGAGGAAAAGGTGGGGTTAGAAGATTAAGGGGCGGAGATGCAAAAAGATGAGGGCTGGAATAGTAGAAGGCGAGGACAGAGGAGGCGCAGAGTGCTGAATCGGGCATATTAGTGTACAGCGCGGAAAAGGAGGTCACATAGTTGAGTCGAGGCCAGAGGCTTTCTCTTGTTCACTCTGCATACAAGTCTGTGTTTGTTGCGTGCATTTATACCTTACACTTCTCCTCCCCCTTCTTCTCCATTGTTTTCTAAACATGTCCCTGCGTGTTGTAGCATTCCTGCAGTAGATGCACGTACAACATGCTGTTTCACAGCCTGTATTTTTCCGTCACTGACCACAAACTCAATCACAGTTTCACAGCTGCAGTCTGGTATTCTAACTTTACCACCTGGGTGTTTTTTATTTTTTGCACCCTTTTTAGTGAAAATGCATCACGCCGCCTGCCTACTGTTAAGCTACTACCACCAGTTCCTTCATGTTGTAGCGTTGCTGCACAGACCTTACAGTACCACAAAAGAAAATAACGTCCATCTGAAAAATGTGTTCCACAGATCATTTTCATGCCTCAGTCAAACACTCGCGAATACTGAATGCCTTTAAACTCTATGACGAAGGAAAGAGGGCGTTTGCTGTCACATTGTTAAACTAGTCATCTGATCAGCTAGAGGTCACATAACTGAGATTATCAATCAGCAGTTGTACATTTTAGTCTTTCTAATGTCATTGTTTTGTTTTTTCTCTCCCAGGTAACTCAATCTCCCCCAAGCAGCAACAGCAGCCATGTCAGACCTCTGTGTTGGAATCAATGGGTGAGTTTAAAAAAAACGCACAGTCTTTACAACAGGATTCAGACTTGCATGGTCTCTCAGCATTCTTACCTTGCAATATATCAAACTGATCTGGTAAAAAAGGAAGAAGCTCTATGACTAACTTTACAATATTTTTGGCCTTAGAGAAGCTTTCAATTTGCACCAACAAGAAGTGGTAATCCTAGTTTAACAGCAGTGGAGCTGCAGGAATAGAGGCGTGTTGGAACTAATGAGCAGATCTCTATTGTGGGAAAGGCACAAAGTTATTTTACAAGGACATGAGAACAGTTTGATGTTTTGTTAAAGGATGTGTGTGAGATCCCAGGAGTGGTACAACAGCCTGAAGTCTTCCACCACATTCCCAAAACTGCTATTATTAATCTCTTTTATTAATCTCTTAATTAATCGTCTGTCTCTCTGTCTGTCTCTGTCTGTCTCTGTCTGTCTCTCTCTGTCTCTGTCTGTCTGTCTGCAGTTTCGGTCGTATTGGCCGTCTGGTCCTGAGGGCTTGCCTCCAGAAAGGCATCAAGGTTGTGGCCATCAATGACCCCTTCATTGACTTGCAGTACATGGTGAGACGCAGGCTTGATTTTACAACATCATAATTGCTCACTTTGAATATTTGTTCCCTGCTCTTAGCCCCATATTGTTTCTCTCTTGCCTCTTAGGTCTACATGTTCAAGTATGACTCCACCCACGGCCGTTACAAGGGGGAGGTCTCCCAAGACGAGGGCAAGCTCTTAGTCGATGGTCACGAAATCTCTGTGTTCCAGTGGTAAGTGAGGATCATTAGTTGTTGGACTGATTTATTATGAGGGAATTATTTTATTAGAGGCAGCTTCAGAACTATTTTAATTGTATCGGAGGTCTCTGCAAAAGACGCAGCCATCTAAGAGCTTATTTAAATACACCAAGTTGCGGTATTTTAATGCCAGTTTCACGTCCTTGTCTGCAGGATAGAGTGATGTAATGCAAATGATGGTTTATGCTGACTCTGGCTTCACTCGTATAGCTGCCCCTCCTCCCAACAAATCCGTTTTACCAGCTGTTGTTTTAGTCCTTTCAGTTATGGCTCCTCTCTGCAAAATGCAACACCAACAGAAAGGCGTATTATTGAAGCAACATTCCTCTTTGAGCACTGACTGTACATTTGTGTGGTGTCCCTCCTCGTTTTTAACCACACATTCTACTTCTTTGGCAGACTCTTTACATCTCAGTGTTATTTGAAAAGTTATACTTTGCTCATACGCTAGGCTGTTATACAGGATGTTCTTTTCTAACTGGAGTAGCCCTCACTACTCTCGCTGAATACAGTAACTTGCTCTATGTGTTTGAGGTATTTTTGTGTTTCTTGTCAATGCCAATTTTAAGAATCACTAAATGGCAGTGATAAACATTAATCTTCTCTGATTCTAGTATGAAGCCAACAGAGATCCCCTGGGGTAAATCTGGAGCCAAGTATGTTGTTGAGTCCACTGGAGTCTTCCTCAGTGTGGAGAAGGCCTCCGTATGTACTCTCATACACTCATTCATATGTACAAATACAGTCTCCGGTCCAGTCTCTAACCCGTGCCCTCTTCCCCTCCTGTCCAATCGCAGTTTCACATCCAGGGAGGAGCAAAGCGTGTGATCGTTTCCGCTCCCTCACCCGACGCTCCAATGTTTGTCATGGGAGTTAACGAGGACAAATACGACCCCTCCTCCATGACCATTGTCAGGTAAAATACCTTTTGGTGTTGGACACACTGCATTTTTTTTTTTCCTTCCCACAAACTTGTTCCAAGATTTGTATTTCAAGAGAATTGAATGGCGTCTGATGGTTATTGACTGTCTGTCTTTTCTGTTAGCAATGCGTCCTGCACCACCAACTGCCTGGCCCCCCTGGCCAAAGTCATCAATGATAACTTTGGCATTGAGGAGGCGCTCATGGTAAGTCCCAGTAAATCTTTGCCCAGGCCTTGCTGGTGAAGTGTACTCTTTCATAGCTGGTACTGTGTTTGCGCATGTGCGCTGGAGTTACTGATGTTTTGTGTAATACGACACTCCTCCCCATAGACTACAATCCACGCCTACACAGCCACCCAGAAGACAGTGGACGGTCCCAGCGCCAAGGCCTGGCGTGATGGCCGCGGTGCCGGCCAGAACATTATTCCAGCCTCCACTGGTGCCGCCAAGGCAGTGGGCAAAGTCATCCCCGAACTCAACGGGTAAGGGTTATCCTCTTGATAATGAGATGCACATCTGCCAATTGTAGCAAGGTGCTTAAAGAAACGGATGGAGAAAGGTCCAATATCTCTTTGTCCTTCCGCTCTCTAGCAAGCTGACGGGCATGGCGTTCAGGGTGCCAGTGGCTGACGTGTCAGTGGTGGACTTGACATGCCGTCTGTCAAAGCCTGCATCTTACGCTGAAATTAAGGAAGCCTGCAAGAAGGCCGCCGAAGGGCCCATGAAGGGAGTGCTGGGTTACACCGAGGACCAGGTAACGGCAATCTTTATTTCACGTGCACTGTAAAGCGAGTGCATCGCTAGTAATGTCAACTCTACAATTGTAAGTTAGCAGGGAAGAGGTTCAGGCCTGGTGCTGTGCTTTTGTTCATGCATGGTTTTAACATTTATTTCTCTTAATTGTGATTAATTTGATCAAATCAACATAAAAAAAATATGGCCTCTGTTGTTGGCTGTGACTGTATTTGGCAGTTAGTAATGAGTTGCCGACGCTGTGCCTGGCTACACCGCCGTATAGCTCACTTGTGGATGGGTTTGTGTTTATGCAGGTGGTGTCCTCTGACTTCATCGGTGACACCCACTCCTCCATCTTTGATGCTTGTGCCGGCATCTCCCTCAACGACAACTTCGTCAAGCTCATTTCCTGGTTAGTTTTCAAATGTCTTTAGTCACACATTTAGAACAGGAAGTAAGGAAACACAGTTTTGATCTCTTCAAAACCAAACAATGAATTTCTCTTTTTGCTCCCACTCTCTCCAGGTATGATAATGAGTTTGGCTACAGCCACCGTGTTGCTGACCTGATGCTGTACATGCACTCCAAGGAGTAGACACTTCCTGTCCAAAAAGGAAATCCGGAAAGGGACCAACCCTCGCCCCCACACACTCTTCTCTTTACACACAGGCGCCACCCATAGCCAAGTCATAGCATCACAGCCCTTAGCTCTACTACAGTAGGCAGCAGCCACTGTGTGTTTAAGTGTTCTGAGTTCATCTGTGTTTTCCTTTTAATGACGATCGGTCGGTGACAGTGTTTGTGTCTGTGTGCTCCCTCTCCACCTCCACCTGCCACTTTAGATGTGTCCTTATGGCTCAGTGCTAAGGTAACTACTGTATCCATCCCCCCTGTTGTGTGTTTTAAAGGCTTAATCACCAGTGGAAAGAGGAAGCTGAGAGGCAGAGCTACTTGTAACTCCGCTAAAGAGTATTGAAACAAAGAAATAAAATTTAAAAAAAACCTCAGTCAAGTTTCTTTTTCTTTGTGCCTTGAAACTGAAATGTAGAAAAGGGTTGTCCGACAAATACAAAATATAACTGAATACATCCATTAAATAATTAACATGGAGCACTAACTTTAAATATTTATGAATTTAATCTCTAAATCATTTGTTTCAAACGTTTTTTTGGAATCCATGAATTATCGGTGGATGAAAGAAACTTTGTAGTGAATAATTTCTTCCACATGATGTTTAGTGTCCAGGTCATTGTGAGGAACAGTGCTGTCAGCTATTTCTGGACCATAAATGCATTGAAATAATGAAACGGGGGCATTCTGGTTAGCACTAGCTTCTGAAGGTACATGCGGTACAAATGCATGGTTCATATAACGCTTGTTCTTCCTGTCCATTTCCTGTGTACTGTCGCTTTTAAATTTCTTTTGTACATTCGGGATCAACTAGAGAGCTTTAAGATACTTATTAGAGCAGCCTGATAATTGCAATAATTTCATCTAGAAGTAACAAATGTGTGAACAAATTGTTATGCATTGCTTTGAGACCAGATGTGACATTTTTTTAAATGTTTCGTAGATGAAAAAAGGCAGTCCTTGAAATTAGTTCTACGTGGGAGTTTAAGGACGGTGGTGCTGGATGCCAAGGCAATGTCATCTAGAGAAAATGTCATTAGATGATTGATTTTGGAGGTGTTCTGGGCCTAGTAAAATAACTTCCGTTTTGTCCGTGTTTAACATACCGTCACCTGTCAAAAGAAAAGTTCATAAATAATAATGCTATGAAAGAGGCTGTAGAGGCAAATGTTGACTTTAAGAGCAAGAAGTATTAATTGCTTAAAGTCCAAATGACCTCTTCTCAGTTCAGCACCTCTGTATTCTTAACAAGCCGTTAATCCCGAGCCCACTATATTACGAAGGAGACAACTCGATGAAAACATGAGCTGCAGTCTCTTTCCAGACAGGAGTGAACCCTATCCACCATGTCCTGTAGTTGGTGAGGAGGGATGAATCAGCCGCTGGAGGGATCTTCAGAGCCACCTGTTGCCTCTCTTAGGTTACTGCAGTAGGACTAAGCATGAAGGTTGTACCCTAATTCGGAAGAAAAGTTTCCCCTTCTACTTCGTTCCTGCCTCAGCTAAGTAACTCTTAAAATGACCTGACATGAAACGCTTGGAACATTTTAAAACGTTGCTGCAATGCCACCGACTGTTTTACTGAACATACTGCTATGGAACAACATTTCACACATCCACTGATCTATATGGATTTATATTATGGGGCGAACAGAAATACATAATTGAGGAAAAAGTTACATTCTTGTCATGATAAGAATAATAAGTGTGCCTTGCGCCGCCCTGAATTGGATAAGGTGCAATCTTATGTCAGCCCAAATTGTCTGTCAAACTGTGTCTTTTGACATTCGTTTAGACACTTTGTTTGAGCAAAGACAAACATATGAGCCTGTTCGAATGCTATCGTAGAAGCATTTTATGGATAAATCAATGATATTATGTAATTGAATATAAAAACCACTTGGCCAAAGATGAAACAATGTTCTTTTACCTAACTTAATTTATTTCCCCTAATTCCATAATGACTGCAGTGATGATACAGGGAGACAAAATATCAAAAGCCCTAAAAGAAAAAACATGAGCGATGGGATGAACTCTTGATGAATAATAACGTTAACTTTGGTTGTTGATTATTTATTAATATTTGGTGTTTAACAGAATTATAAACTAGAAAATTCCGCAATACATTTTGATGGTGTGGCTGCTACTGCTGTGAGACGATATACTGTATACACGCCAATATTATTAATAATATTAATACATTTTATTTGTATTGCGCTTTAAACTACTGAAGGCACTTTACATGGTAAAGACAAACAATACAAGCAACAACAAAACAAGAAAGATGACAATAGTACTATTGCTTTATATATATATATATATATATATATATATATATATATATATATATATATATATATATATATACACACATGTATGTATATATCTGTATTTATGTATAAGGAAAACTAAAGGGACTCTTTATTTTTACATATAAATTAAAATTTAAAAAGTTTTAGAATTACTGTCCGGGACCCAATTAAGATACTGGAGTAAGTAATATGCAGCTTAAAGTACAAAAGAATTTCTGCAACACAATCATTTATTTTTATTTTAGTTATTTTAACTGTACCATTTGAGGCATTGATATATATCTCGTCAAATGTAAGTCTGGAAATATGGATGAGAGTGAAAAATGTTATACTTATGATTTAAAATCACAAACCTATTTCTTAATATTCAAAGTTAGAGTTGATTGTAATTGTTACCAAGCGTCGCTGAATTGATCTTTAACTTAGATTAACACTATAACTTCATAAATATATGTGTGTGTGTGTGTGTGTGTGTGTGTGTGTGTGTGTGTGTGTTTGGACATTATATTCTCAATTTATTCTACAAGGCACTTTACATGGTAAAAACAAACAGAAGCAACAAACATGTAACAAGAGAGATGACATAACAGTAAGAAACTAAAACATAGTTAAGTAGCATCACAGGTTAAGAGCAGATTTAAATAAATTAGTTTTTTAAGTGCTGTTTTAAAAGTGGCGAGTGACGGACAATGTCTGAGGTGATGGGGAGAGTTCCAGAGTGAGAGGTCAGCGATGGAGAAGGCCCTGGGGAAGGGGAGGGGAGGGGGGGTTCTTGAACTGGATTCTGTGCTGTATGAGCCAGCGGAGGTTTTGGAGGACTGAGGTAATGTGATCTCTGGTGCTGCAGTGGGAGAGCAGATGGGCAGCTGAGGTCTGGATGTATTGTAGTTCGTTGATGATTTTGGTGGATGTGCCGTACAGGATGCTGCTGCAGTGTTCCAGTCGAGACTCATACTCATACTCATACTCATAAGGGTCTTGACATCATCCTTAAACAGAATTGAAGTCGATTGCATAAAAATTTGCATTAGAATAAAGGCAAATAAAGGCGAAAAATGAGAAAAATGCCCCAAAAATCCCAAATTGCCCGAATTACTGTAGCGCCCCACATCACAACCTTCTCCCAATTTGTTTCGAGTTTTGATTTTGACCCCGCCATTATATCATAAAGATAGACATAATATTAATAAGTTAATAATTGATGTATTGGCGTCACAAACATAATTTATTAAATGTAAAGCTTCACACACCAAAGCCATGGTGTCGTTATGATCACTCTGCCTGTTTTACATGTATTGTCCACTTGGTGGCGCAGTAGAGCAAATGAAGCTCAATGAAGCTTCGGCCCATGAGCGAACCAATTGGATGGAAAGCTTCAATGCTTCAGGAAGCTTCATCTCGCCATCACTGGTAAAATGCAGAGAATAATTTCCCCACTGTGGGATTAATAAAGGTCTGGATGTATTGTAGTTCGTTGATGATTTTGGTGGATGTGCCGTACAGGATGCTGCTGCAGTGTTCCAGTCGAGAGGTGATGAAGGCCGAAGAGGAAAGATAGAGGGGCGTAGACGGGCGATGTTTTCAAGATGAACGAAGGCGCTTTTTGTGATGTGCCTTGACACCACATCAAGCACATAACAAAAAACGCCAAGGTAACCGAAACCTTTGAACGCCACATTCAAAGGTGTCGGGCAGGACCAGAGTCCAGATATAGCCACGACCCATGGAAACCTGTGAGGCGAGAAAGCTCAAAGACTCCGGGGAAGAAGCAGAGTTATGATGTGCATTGATGGGACATAATTCATAAAAGGAGAGAGAAGAGGAGAGAGGAGCTCAGTGTATCCTAAGATGTCCCCAGCAGCATAGGGACCAACACAGTTGTTACATTTTCTCCACAAACATAAAAATGACATCATCGCGAGAAACGCTGTTGATAATTGTATTTTGGTGAGTGGACTCATTTTTGCAGCATGTAAAGAAGCAGCTTTCTTGCTGACTATTAATGGTGTCAGTTTTTTTTTTAATAACAGCCTCATAACAGCTTTACAATCATTTGACCCATTTACATTGACAGTATTAGACGTCTTTTAAAAGGCTGTGCCGACTACTTCTGTCTTGTTTGGCCGTTTGATAGTCGAGAACAACGACTGGTCACGATTTACTAAATTATTATTTTATATAAATGAGAATCAAATATGATGAATAATCTTTCTAAAAAAATTAATAAATTAAATTAATGAAACTATATTTCTGAACTTCATGGAATGATAATATGATCTGAAGTCAACGCTGCTGTTCATTTCCTGCTCGTTACATTTAGTAACGAGACTTCTGTCACAAAATACCTGAGAATCCAACGCTGCAAGTTCCAACCAGAGTTTGACCTTTGATCTCTAAATTCTCACTAATATCTCTCACCATGGCTTCATGTTTGCAGCTTTTTAATTAGTGAGCCGTAGAGATGACTTTGAGGAAAGTATTTCTCTGAATGCTTCTGACTTTCAGGTTATTTATGTTGGAATGAGCTGCTCTACACAATGCATTTACATTTAATTTACTTTTATCTTTTTAATTATGCATACAAATAGAAAATAATTGTTTATTACAGAACCAGGTCCTGTTGTTAACCTAAAACATCATATGGAACTTCTTTTATAACGTAACATTGATCATTTTATTGATCAGCTTCAGTTTAGTTAAAATCACAACTAAACAGATACCAGTACTTCTTCTTTAAAGTCACCATCATGGCATGCAATTGTATTAATACTGGATATATTGAACCAGAGGCAGAAACATTTATTTGATTTGACATTCATTTTATTTTATTTTGTGTATGACACCTGATCACCAGGAACCTTTTCATGATTGATTAAAGTTGATAATTTAGAGTTTCCAATTAGCGGATTTTTTTTTTCTTTTTGTGGGAGGAAACCTTAGTACCAGGGGAAAACCCACGCAGACACAGAGAGAATATACAAACTCCACACAGACAGAACGAGGAAAGAATCTGTGTATGGAGCCAAATCCAGGGAAAAATTCAAAAGAAAGAAAGAAAGAAAAATAAGCGTATTACCCGAAACGTTTATTGGGGTTCAATTTAATATAGATTAAGTTCTGGACTATTTTGAATAAAATATATTTTTTCATTTTTCAGTTGCAGATTATATATTTCAAATTTTAAGATCGAAATTTGAAAATATAAAATCTGCAACTGAAAAATGAAATATTTTATTCAAAATAATTCCAGCACTGAATCTAAATTATATTCACCCCCAAAACAACGTTTCATCCCTACATTGGCCAGTAGGTGGCGCTATGACAACTTGAACATACACTGTGCATCATGTTTCTCTATGTGAACATGTTTGGGGCAGATTGGAGGAAGTCCAGTGGAGTTACACAAGCTTTTCAATGAGGAAACATGTGAAGTGTAGTAGGTGGCGCTAAAAAATGTGATCATAAACATGCATCATGTTTCTCTATGTGAAGTGTAGACCAGGTCATGTAAATTACATGTAAATCTGATGCTGTTTGGCTGATTTCCTTTGGCCAGCAGGTGGCGCTAAAACAATCCGAACATTTCTTCATATACATGTGCTCCGGCCTGGACCGGCATCATGCATGAGGAGGTTTGGGCAGCTTGCATAGAGTTACAATAGCTTCCTCTCAGATAGCAAACAACACAAAATGGGTGTGTCTTTGGGTCCACGCCACGTCGAGGCCGTTGAGCGAAAATGCAAACCAAGCACACCCTATACTCATAAGGGTCTTGACATCATCCTTAAACAGAATTGAAGTCGATTGCATAAAAATTTGCATTAGAATAAAGGCAAATAAAGGCGAAAAATGAGAAAAATGCCCCAAAAATCCCAAATTGCCCGAATTACTGTAGCGCCCCACATCACAACCTTCTCCCAATTTGTTTCGAGTTTTGATTTTGACCCCGCCATTATATCATAAAGATAGACATAATATTAATAAGTTAATAATTGATGTATTGGCGTCACAAACATAATTTATTAAATGTAAAGCTTCACACACCAAAGCCATGGTGTCGTTATGATCACTCTGCCTGTTTTACATATATTGTCCACTTGGTGGCGCAGTAGAGCAAATGAAGCTCAATGAAGCTTCGGCCCATGAGCGAACCAATTGGATGGAAAGCTTCAATGCTTCAGGAAGCTTCATCTCGCCATCACTGGTAAAATGCAGAGAATAATTTCCCCACTGTGGGATTAATAAAGGAAAAAAAGGATATTTTTTTTATAAGAATCTGCCCCACCTGTAATACCTCTGCGCCCCACTAGAGGGTCGCGCCCACAGTTTGAGAACCACTGTAAATTCATGCTAAGCTGAGCCTATCACAGTGACTTCTAACAAACATGTTGACATACAAAATGGGCTGTTGTTGTTGTTTTTTAAACTAAAGCGTTTAGTTGAGAGATAAACTTTGATAAACTCTAACAGGTCTTTCCTCTGATCATCTCTCAGCACTGCTGAAGCTGTTCTCCAGAAGATGGACGACATGAAGAAGAAGAGACACCGACAGAGGACCAGAGATAGAGGCAATGAAGGAGAGGTAAAAAGAAAAACACAATAAACGTAATTTCAAGCTCAGTGTTGCGTTGTGTAATCCTCGTGTGTATGTAGACGGCAGGTGATTTTGCTGTTTGATGATGCTTAACAAGCTTCTAAACTGTGAATTAATCAGCATTTGACCTGTTTCTTCTCAGCAGCTCAGTGTGTACACCAGCAGCAGGATGGCCAAGTCTCTGAGGACAGATGTGGAGAGTAACCAAGGTGAGCTGGATTAGGTTTAATAAAATAGAATCTGAATTGTATACACCTTGCATGCTTCAAGTTACTACACTAACTACAGGGCATATTTCAGACTTATCCCCTTTGTAACCTAATCAAAAGCAGAATTGTTTGAAATAATAATTCTACTTTTTTTCTTATTTCACAGGAGTGAATGAGGATGATCATAACAAAAAGAAGGAAGAAGGTGTAGAAGTGGATGAGGAGGAGGAGGAAGAAGAAGAGGAGGAAGATGGTGAGGAGGAGGAGGAGGAGGAGGAAGAGGAGGAGGAGGAGGAGGAGGAGGAAGAAGAAGAAGAAGAAGAAGAAGAAGAAGAAGAAGAAGAAGAAGAAGAAGAAGAAGAAGAAGAAGAAGAAGAAGAAGAAGAAGAAGAAGAAGAAGAAGAAGAAGAAGATGATGATGATGATGATGATGATGATGGCGAGGAGGAAGAAGAAAGTCAGGGGCATGTTGACCTCTGACAGCGAAAGACTGTGGTTCGCTGCCAGGCCCCACTGCATGGTAACACATTTCCTCAACTCGATCATATTGTTTAAATGGCAGACACGCTGCCTGAAACGCATGAAAATAACAGTTTGTCGTAAATGCAAAGTGGCTTTTTTATTTAGTGTTCTTAGTTTCAACCAATATTACAACTGATAGCGTTCAAGTTGGTTGCAATTACTTAATTGGAGATCTTAGCATTTTCCTATTTGAAAAAAAAACAAAAAAAGAATGACATTCAATAATTAGCCTTTCTTTGTTGATTCATTTGTGAATTGTTTTGAATGAATGTATCCGTTTAAATACTGTACTTAAGACCCTGTTCGCATTCCATAAGAAGCCAGACCCATTTCTCCTTCAAGGAAAATTATGGGGGACATAATACAGACTAAATACACCACATAGAACACATTTCTGACATTGTTTTCAAAATAGTGTCACATTTTTTAAATGTTACATATATGTGACATTGGGCGCTAATGGTAAAAGAATGATATTAATAATGACATAATTATAACATGATGTTTTGGTTTTTATTTGTTTTAATATGCTTTGGATTGAACAATATAAAATATGTTAGCTAAATATAATTGAATCAGACAAATTAACTGAGCAGATCCTAATTATTTTTCGTATTGTGCATATATGTCACACTGGTTCTTTGTGAAATTTTTAGGTTAACGTATTTTTATCTGATTTGTTTTATATCAGTTCCTTCAAGAAATGTACTCACAGCAGGTTCGATCCGTTAATTAAGCATTATCATTCTTAAAATGGGTAAATATTACCCTTAACAATGCAAAACAAGCTTTTTAAATTTAGCATTTTCTTCAGATCTGTCACAACCTGGATCAGCCATCTTGGAAAGGTTGTTATGGGAACACAAAATCACATTCAAGATTCAAGATATTTGTGATGTCATATGCACAGATAACAGACAGTCACTCAATGAAAAGCTTATTTTGCTGGGTCCTCCTAACACACAGAAATTACAATAAAAAGGTAAAAGATAAATACAAATAAGGCACAAAATAAAGTAATAGTATTGCACAAAAATAAGTTTATAAAGTATTGCATGACCTGTCACATGACCCACCAAGATGTTCAGTAGGTGTCACTTAGGGACTTTATGAGTTAAAATCAATGATGAAGCTGTATATGAAACTTTCCAGAACACTTAAAGGACGTGTGACACCTGTGTCGCCATGGGTCCTTTTAATACATTTGATCCAGTTTGATGTTTGTCATTGTATCTTAGAACCCAGAGGGCCCAGGAAGAGCAGCATGTACTTTAAGGACCACTCGTCTCCGACCAGACGCAGGTTTAGTAGTTCTGAGAGGTAAGACCCTCTCTACTTGTCCATGTTGGTGTTTGTCTGTCCTTACTAGTACTGTTGTGAACAAAGAAAGAGCCATTGTTTGAAAGCTGACTTTCTATTTGCCAGTATTGTACTGTATTGTTCATGCAAGGAGATGATTTAACTTAATGGATTTGGATGAGTCACCCCTTTGTTTTTGCACATGATGCATAATTAAATACTGCCTTTTTGTTAATTCTAAATTCATGCATTATTACTGTGTATGTATATATGAAACACTGCAAAAATGTTACTAATGAGTTGTAATAGTGTTGTGTATGCTTGTTTTGTGTGTTTGATTGTGTGTTGTGTCTGTACTCACGAGCAATTACTAGCATTAACTGTATGTTTTTGTTTTTGCTGAGGACAACACAACAAAAAAAATCTTTTAGTAGCTTAATACTCAGATAGGCCAAGAGATAATGTTGCTTCCTTTGCCACTTCTTCATCTTCAGACGATGATAAAGTCCAGAGACGTAGAAGTAAGAACAGGAGCTTGTCAGTCAACAGGTGAGAGCAGCAGCTGTCATATGGTACAGGTAGACAACAGAAAGTGTTCTTCAGCACATGGGTGGAAAGCAAAGGCGGGAGACAGAAGGTTTATAAAGCAACTATTGAACAAATGTCAACACATTTACAGTTCTCAACCCCAAAAAGATGTGTCATTTTTAATTAATTTCTCTCTGGAATAATAGACAACTCTTTTGAGAAATACATCCAGCTTGATTACTCTTTGGTCCCTTAATGATAACAATTTACATGCTTCCATTAACCACTGTCCTGTTCTTGAACTATTTCCTATAATAATGTATTTGGATAGAGTAGGACCGATGACTTGTTGTGGTAAATACAGTACATTGTAAAAATTCACAATATATTAGCGAAGAAAAGTGTGTGTATTTACGTTTTTCATGTCTTTCCTGCAGATGTCTGCCTATGAACCTTTTGAAAGACGGGATCAGCCTTGCTGATGTGGACCCCATGCACATTGACAAGACGGTCTGCTGCATCTACAGGTGGGGCTGCGCAAACAGAGAGTTGCATTGATGTAAACATACATTTAGCACTTCAGGGGGACTCTTCAAAAATAATAAAGTAAGGAGACATACCATATTTCAAAAGTTTTAAATGTATTATCACATTTAATTAGATTTAAAGTTGACTATAATAAGCCAACACCACTTTTTTTGAATGGTAATTACTGAAGATAAAAAACAAAGCTTTGTATTCCTGCTAATAAAATATTGATAAATGAATGCTTTTACAGTCAGTAGTTGTATTTTGAGCAAACGATCTAAACATAACTTTTTGTCATCCAGGTGCGGTTTGAAAGCATCGGAGGTTTGAGCAAACACATTTCAGCGCTGAAGGAGATGGTGGTGTTTCCTCTCCTTTACCCAGAAGTCTTTGAGAGGTTCAAGATACAGCCTCCCAGGTAAATAATGTGTGTGTGTGTGTGTGTGTGTGTGTGTGTGTGTGTGTGTGTGTGTGTGTGTGTGTGTGTGTGTGTGTGTGTGTGTGTGTGTGTGTGTGTTCACAAGGTAACATGGGATTAAGTTTATATTTTACATTCATGTAACTTATTATTTCATTCACTATGTTACAAAAATATAAAACACCCAAAAAGAGCAGACCTATTATGTCAAATAAGTTGTATATCCAACTTCCTGAGTTGTAATCGTAGTTCAAAGCTACAATTCTGGTTTCTTCTCAGGTTTTCTAGTCTCTTTTCTACCATTTAAGATTATGGTTTGATTGTAATGGCTGGTAAACCCTATTCAAATCCCAATTTCTTGTCATATTTTCTCTTGTCTTCAGGGGCTGTCTATTTTACGGTCCTCTAGGAACAGGAAAAACCCTCGTAGCCAGAGCGCTGGCCAATGAGTGCAGTCAGGGTGAAAGAAAGGTGTCTTTCTTTATGAGGAAAGGAGCTGACTGCCTCAGTAAGTGGGTAGGAGAATCCGAGAGACAGCTGCGACTGCTTTTCGACCAGATAAACCAAACTCCTCATCAACATACAATACACTTTTAGGGATTGATGGAGAATGTCAATTATTTTTCCCGTCTTCCTGTTGTCAAGTTTTAAGGCCTTGAGAAAATAAAGCTTCTTTAAAAAATAAAAATAGTTTTGAATGATTGGACTTGTATTATAGGAGTATGGAGATCTTGTATGTAACAGGAATATAAAGTAGCTACTGCAGTTTGCAGCGAGAATGTGTTTCTTTTTCATAAATACTATGATACTGTTGAAAAAGAAGCAGTTGTCACAACATTTATTTGACTCGATGCACAGCTGTATTTGACACCGGTAGATAGTGTTGACAGGTTAGAAAGCGTAATCAGGATTCTTTCGGTCATGGAAAACCTGGAAAAGTCATGGAATTTTAAAATGGTTATTTCCAGGCCTGGAAAAGTCCTTGAAAAAAATTAAATCCCAAACGTTTGGGAAAAGTCATGGAAATGTGTTATATTCATATGTTCATGACGTTCATTTACGCTGAGTTTGAAATAATGAATATGCTTTATAAAGAAAGATGCTCAAAATATAAGCAGGCATACATACAGGCATCTATATAAATGTTTATTATTTTAATCAAACTATTGTCTCTCATTCATTTGTGTCATTTAAGGTACACTGTATGCTTTGGAATTCTCATTGTTAGTTTAAATACTACATTTTCTCACCTTTTCATGTATACACCGAGATTTCACAAAATGTTTGGTCATGGAAATTTGGTTTAAAGTCATGGAAAAGTCATGGAAATCCATTGGTCAGAATGTGTATGAACCCTGCTTAATCTTAAATCTTTTCCCTTCCATGTAGTTCCATTGTGTCGACCCTGTTGGCTCTTATGGATGGATTAGATGGTAGAGGAGAGGTTGTTGTCATAGGAGCGACAAACAGACTGGACTCCATCGACCCAGCACTGAGAAGACCAGGGCGCTTCGACAGAGAGTTCCTCTTCGGCCTCCCAGACAGAGAGGTGAGAAACTATAGATTTCCTTTAATGTTTGGCAGAAATTAAACGAGAGACAGAACATTGCCGTATGAAATAATATTTGTGCTAAAACAGTCAAAGCCTTTCAGCTTGGAAATACATGATCTGAACTCTCTGTGATGTTGTATTGTATGGCAGGCGAGAAATGACATTCTGAAGATCCACACCAGAGAGTGGACTCCACCACCCTCCCACACTTTTCTGGAAGAATTGGCAGATACATGTGTTGGTATGTGTCCGTTATAATGTCGCAAAAATAGTGGTCCATCAGCTTGAAAAAAATACACATCTTGCTAAATACCCCCAGTACAGATTAAGTTTAAATTGTCAATACTGTATAGCTTGGTCAGAGAAAGCCATTTTTATTCTTTTAGTGCAACATCTACTGGAAGTGATACTGGTATGAGCCCAGGACAAAACCTGTGTCTTAGAACCTGAACTATCTCCATTCAGCTCATTTAAATAGGAAACACTCACAACTACAGATTGTATACTGATTGTCTCCAATCTGTCTGTCTTTTGTTTTTCCAGGTTACTGCGGAGCAGACATTAAGGCAGTTTGTTCAGAGGCTGCCCTGTGTGCATTACGACGCCGCTACCCACAAATCTACTTCTCATCTCAGAAACTTGTGCTTGACGTCAAGTCCATCGCTATCACCAGCAAAGACTTTCTGTCTGCCAAGTCCAAGATGGTGCCTGCTGCCCACAGGTAGAACCAAACTAACAGTAAAATTTAAAAAATAATGATAGTGGTGTCTGCTTTTTTTGGGGTTAAGTGTCTCGCTCAAGGGCACATCAACATGTGTAGCCGCTCGAACCACCGAT
This sequence comes from Taurulus bubalis, assembly GCF_910589615.1. Lineage (NCBI taxonomy): Eukaryota > Metazoa > Chordata > Actinopteri > Perciformes > Cottidae > Taurulus > Taurulus bubalis. The sequence goes on from NC_136600.1 coordinate 8,846,434, forward strand.
CCTCTGATTGAAAGACAGGCATGCTAACCACTGAGCCACAGTCGCCCAATTAATGACATGTCTTCGAATTTGGTCCTCTACATTTAAACAGGCCCTTGATTCATTATGAGATAGACTAAATAGTAGTCTCTACTTTTGGAGCCGTGTCAAATTCAGTGTGTCCTTTTCAGTGGACCTCACTGGCCAAAATGGCTGCCACAGTGACTGTAGTTCATGGGCCCCACCGCCCTGCATGGTGGGCAGTGGGGATAAATATGTACTACAGACATACTTGTATGAGAGCCATCGTATTACCAAAAGGGATGTTTAGAACAGTCTAGTATTATTATTTTTAAGACCATAACAAGTTAGGCACTTGGATAACAAACTAATTACCTTAAAGATGATGTGTAAAACATGTCTGCAGTAAAGGAGGCTCTTGGTATTGCAGCCTTATGTTTGATAATTGCAATGGTATCCGAGTGAGATGTAATGATTACTTGTAGCCTGAACATGGAATATTGCCATCGTTATCCAGTAGTAATTAAATTAATATTGTACACTATTAACATACAGTAGATGATTACTTTTGCCGAACCTACTTTACTGTTTCTAATCTAGTGTCCTTTACTTTCCTGCTCTTTTCATTTGATTAGGAGCTGAAACAAGAGATTGAAGACTTCTGTTGACTTTTCTACAATTAAATATGTTTTATATGCATCCTTATAAGCGTCCTCCTCAGCTATGTAAATATACATTGTTTCCATTTTCATAGAAATCTACAGGCACCTCCCTGCATCTTGTTTATATTACCTCTTTTCTTTATATTTAATTAAATGTGTTTCCTCTAAATGGCGTGACTTTGTATGTGCTCACCACATCACCTTTGCTGCACCACCTCTGGCCACTACAGTGTGTCTGGGATTTCTATTACAAAGGGTCAAGATTTCCTCCTGGAAGAATCACTTGAGTTATCTTGTATTGTGCGCAGGGACCACACATTTTAACAGCCGGTGTTATACACTGGGCTCCTGTTACATGGAGCGTCTCCAAAGATACTATAGAGTTGCATTGGGGGAAGTGTAGGAAGTACCCGATTTTTTACAATTTAAGTAATAAAATCTTCCTGTATTCGTTAATCTCCCGCGTTGCTTGTTTTAAACTCAATAGTACCATACTAGCATAGTATATATATATATATATATATATATATATATATATATATATATATATATATATATATATATATATATATATATATATATATATTATGTATATATATATATTATATATGTGTATGTTATATATGTATATGTATTATATATATGTATATACTTATATGTATGTATACATTTATATGTATGTATATATGTGTGTGTATGTATGTGTGTATATATAACATACATATATACACACATTATATATATGTATATAACATATATATATATACATACATATATTCATATATATTTTTGAACATATATATATGAACAAACACAACCAGAGGTATTGTGGAAGTATATTACATTATTATCCAATGGACTTTAGCAGAGAGTTAAATTCAAAGAGAAAAAAAGTTTGAGAACCACTGAACTAGTAATGCAGAGTCCAAAACCATATAAACTGACAAGGGAAAATAATGCTGGAAGACAACGCACACACCAGGATAACAAAGACAATCTTGCTCCAGAACAGGGAATGCAGGGGAGTATGCAGTACATATGAACAATATAATAACAAAGGTAAGAGGCGGGTGGACAGAGGTCAGTAAAGGATGTGGTCAACATGGTCTGGCTTGAATAAGAAGATTAAAATCCTGTAATTTGCCTGCTGCCTGATTTCCCCATCCATGCATGGACACGGTTTTGAATGTAAAACATTTGAATCGCTCTTAGAGTCCGAGGCACAGAGCCTTACACGGCACCTTCATTTGGTTCCACTTTGTTTTGTTTTTTTATTTCTCCTTTTTTCCGAGTCATTTGTTTTCAATTGTGACAGAAAGCAAATTTAAGCAAAGTCAACTCTGGTTCATTGGTTTATTTTTTTGTTTTGTTTTTACATCCACCTTTTGAGTGTTTACTTGACTTTTTAAAGATGAAATATAGCACACGTGCTAGATCCGTGGACTTCTGGTTGTCTCTTATTTATTTTGCTGAATGAAAAGTTTGAGAATAAAAATGAATTAAAGGCAGTCGGGTACAAAGAGAGGATGATTAGCGGCCTGAGGAGGAGAGGCATGGAGGAAGAAAAATGACTGATAGAAAAGATTTAATCGGACATACACATGTTCTCTCATTATCCATAACCACAAAAACCGAATTTCTAGTTGTCATTCACATTGCTGCATTCTGACCACACTGATATTTAGAACAAACCGAGGGGGACGCAAACACTCCCAACCAATACAACCCCCTGAGCCCTGCACTTTGACTCAAGTACCCCTTCACTGTGGCCCTTTATATGGCTTTATGGAATTATGCGATGGCTGAATTATGGATCTGTGTCTGCGGTGAGCCCATATGGGTCCTGTTTATGTTTAGGCTTTGTCTCTTTTTTTCAGAATGTGTGGTCAAACGTACATTTATTCTAGTACTCTTGCCACTTTAAGGTGATTCGATTGATTCAAGTCAGAGTGTGATTGAGGCACGTCTTGTAGTCAGCCCATTATAAACCACACTGACCATTACCATCGCACCAATTTGTAATTTTTTATTTTTCTCCTAACACAAATATGTGATATTTTTACAAATGAAATTATCATTGCTTTTTCTTCTTCTTCCTCTTCTATAAAATTAGCTCAGCCACTCACCAATGTTATCCTTGTGTATACCCCGAACCCCGAAAGCACAGACAGGATAATCTTCCTCTTAATTTAAAGTATAATAATACAATTTAAAATAATCTGGACAGTAAACAGTGGACTGGAGAGGTCCTGAGGTGTGTCTGTGTGGGAGTGACCAGGTAGCTGCTATAAGAGCAGAGTGGCAGCTCCCCGCCAGCACCAGACATGACCTTGGCTTCGATCGGTTCTGCAAACAGACACCTTGCTTTGACTTGACATGAAGACGGGGAACATGCTCCCGCTCTTCCTCCTGCTAGTCGCCGCCCGCTGCGTGGACGCGTTCACCATTCACATGATAGCGCGCTCTCCACCCGAGAGTAAGACCTGGACCGAGGCGAGACTGTACTGCCAGAAGAACCACCTCGACTTGGTCACCTGGGACATGGTGAACAAATCCGAGGTGACTCAGGCTTTGAAGAGCGCGGGGGTCGACCAAGTCTGGATCGGTCTGCGCAGAGACCCCGAGAAAGAGTCCGCGTGGAGGTGGATCAATCTGACGTGAGTGTCGCAATTCAATAGCTTAAAAAATTATAATAATACAAATGTAAACGAGGCCAACTGCAGTTGCATAACGACCTATATCATTCGTTTGTTTTCTTCCAGAAGTGGAGAGGGCATCTCAGGGAGCGACCTCTCACAGAGAAGCGACTGGGCCGATGGAGAGCAGAGCGGTCACTGCGCAGTAGTGGGACCAGATTTAAAGTGGCACAGTGCGAAGTGTGTGTCTAAATATCATTTCTACTGCCAAAACAATGTACATATGACACATTACAAATATTCCTATAAGTGGTCATGGGCTTCTCGGTCCTGTGTTGGGTATGGTTATTTGCGTTATAGCCTAGCCACAATCACCGCAACGAACACAGATGAGTTAACACAAATCGGCTGGATTGGACTGTACCGAAGTGCCGGCGACAGCTGGAAGTGGGCCTCGGGTCAGACTTCTGACTATAGAAACTGGGGCCCCGGGGAGCCGATCAACGCGGACTGTGGCTCCTTTGACTCTAGCACCGAGAAGTGGCACAGCAAAGTGTGCTCCGAGGAACATCGGTTTGCCTGCTATGACGACAACATGGTGGTGGTGACCGAGAGAAAGACCTGGGAAGGCGCCCTGGGTCACTGCAGGAGCATGGAGAGCCCGTGTGAGGATGCAGAGAATCCCTGCAGATACCGATACGAGCTTCTGAGCCTGGAGCGCTCGTCGGACTACAGCTACGTCAGAGGCCGACTGTCCGGAGCGGAGACCGACGAGGTTTGAGCGGGTGAAGGGGCTGAAACATGAGCACAAAGGCATTTCCTCTGAGCACGGTCTTGATTTGGAAATTAATCAAGTTACTCATTGTTTTTCTTCTTTTTCTTACGGCTTGCAACATGCGACCTGTGGCAACGAGTGATTGGGTTCCTTCTCATGTGTACAGTCTAATTATAAGAAAGTCAGAGAAAAAATTGTCATTCATAAAAATAAAAAAAAGGTTTATCTTGTGGACCATTCTGGAAATCATGACGAACATTATTAAATATAATAAGAAGTCAACTGTAAAAGCTTTGGAGGTTTTCAGTCATTAATAATTAATTTAAAGACAGAATAAGGAATTATATCAGTTTTTTTTCTTCATTTAAATGCAAATTAAATTACTATTCAAAAATGACAACGACGCTTTTAAATGCATCTATTTTTCGCATTAAACACTAAATGGTGGCATGCTCCCATTTTTAGGGCAATTGTTGAATAGATTGAAATTTTTACTCGTTACGGTTACACAGTCACTTCAAATGTCATCATTATTTTCATCATTATTAAATAACACCACAGTTCTGTAAGAAGGAAGATTATTATATGTCGTGTTATATATACTTATTGGTTACACGCTCTAATCCTCTTCAGACAACAACAGTCACAGAGAAAACACTTTTAGCAGAGGGATGACACTCACAGCTCGCTGTGTGTTCCGCAGGTGTGGACGGGCCTGCGCTTCTTGGGAGGTGAGTGGTGGTGGGTGGATGGACAGAAGCTGAAAGACCAGGGGATGCTGCCAGACTGTCCGTCCCCGGGGAAACACTGTGGGACCCTGTCCAAATACGACACGAACAACTGGATCACCAGGGACTGCTCGGAGCGAAGAAACTTCATCTGCTACAAAATAAAGTTCTTTCTCATGGTGTAGAAGCAAACAACAAAGACGATCACTGGGCAATTTTAGGGGTTTGAGCCTTTCAATGCTCCACTATCAAGGTGTGTTTTGTCAGTAGATTTCTGACCTCTCTCAATAACAGGGTGGTCTATATTCTGTTGAGGGACATCTTTTGGTGTTATTGTAGTGCTTTCTGAAAATAGAAGATTTGATATTTATTTAGCCACAGAGTGAGAAAGAAGTAGAGGGTGTGAGGATGTCCCTTGACCTTCATCAAAAATAGATATTTTGTGATAGTAAGTAAAGTTAAGTATCATTGCTGCAACACAAACTAGGTAATATATCTGTTTTTACAAAACGTTTGATGTGTTAACAGTATAACTTCTTCATGGCTGACCTGAATGAATGACACATGAAATAGAATGGGACCATGATACATCTGTTTACCCTGCTATGACATTAAAGGGCTCATTGCTCAAATATTATTTAGTTTTTTTTTCAAATAAAGTGTAGGTTAGCACCAGTTTGATGTTGTTGTTGTTTTTTTTCACCCGCTAAGAGAACGTGCCCTTTTCTTAGGTTGATTAAAGTTATTTTTCACGCAGCTTAAAGTCCTGTTTAAGTGGTGATAATATAAATACTTATATTCTGTAGGTATTCTTCATTTCATTATTCTTCAGTCTATTAAAGTTCAGGTTGTGCAAGATCAGTTTAACAGATACGGTCTGTGAGAAGTTTCTGCGAGAAACGTTCCACAAGGTTCCACGCTTTTCACTACAACACTCACACCTGTTTATCAGTATATTGACATTAGGGAAGAAGACTGGTCGTTGCACGTTCCAGCCTTGTGAGAAAAGGTGAGAACACGGGGTTCTCCTCCTCTTGACAGGATAGAGTGAATCAGATGTTAGGACGAGGCGAGACCAACCTGTGACGATAACCTGTGTATGAAAGGCCCCACTTCTGTTTGTGGGGCAGTTGTTCTTTGCCCAACCTGCGTGTTGGCTGTACCACTCACTGCTTTTGCAACTGCAGCGCCTATTTCTTTACTTGTGATCCCTTAGTAAATAAATTTAGAGAACGAGAGAAGTTGTTGAACTGAATTCTTCCGGGAGCTACACCAGCCATCCAATAATTGATCACACGCTATCAGTGGTCATGAGCATTTTACAAATGTTGTGACCAGTGTTTTTGTAGGCTAAATGTTGGCCCACAAATTTGAAGTTAATCCATCTCAATAAACATTTCATCCGCTTTATTTTTTATTGTGGATCTAGCAGAAATATTAACCAAGATATTTAATGCTAATAATTTACTCCAATTTAACCTAATCCTACAATTTAACCTAATCCTATCCACACGTAGTGTGTGCGTGTGCGTGTGTGTGTGTGTGTGTGTGTGTGTGTGTGTGTGTGTCTTTGAGCACGTAAGCCTCTGCGGAACGGATGGTACATTACTACGGGTGTAGTCGGACACATTTGGAGGTTGAGCCAACCGTACTTCCGTTTGTCATTCGATGAGCCCGCAGCACGACAGCCTGCCTCCTCTAGCTCTTCAAACGTAGTAAGTGCTGTCACTGAAAGGCTCTGTTTTACGTTCGCTGCCGTGTGGTTTAAATGGTAGCTTAATGAAGATTATAACTTCGTGGTGAAACACGACAGAGATAAACGTGTCCTCAAGATACAGAAACGTGTCTAGCGTTTACCGACGACAGGATGGTAACGTTGGTTTAGCTAACGACCAGCTTATGTCCAGATTATTAATTTCCTCAATGCCTTTAACGTTGTTAAGCTTAATAGCTCTGTTAATTAAATCATAAAGACACCTGCTAAAATGTTTTACATGACCATGACAGCCTTGCTGTTGCTTTGCAAACACTAAATCCGCCTTTTAGCCTGTTTGTATCGATGTGGCTCCAGCGTGACACGATACAGGACTGATCATGACTCCCTAGAAAATAGGAACTACAGTTGTTGTTGAGTAGACATAAACATGTCAAATCAAGAAGTAAAAAAATAATTGAATGTGTCTACAAATGATGGTCACACAAGTGTTGAAGCAATGAATCAAATAATCGATTAGCCAATCAACCAGCAGCAATGTAGAAATGTATATACAGTTTGTCATTAAGACAGCAACTTTCTATCATCACATTATCTGGGTTTAGCTTCTCAAGTGCAATGATCTGCTGCTTTGTCAGTCTGAGGTGACAGTGAGTGTAAACTAAATGTATTTGGTTTGGCGGCTTTTTTTCTTCTCACCTTGTCCTCAAAGAAGTTGTGTATTTTACTACTTATGACATTTGAAAAAAATGAGTCTCTATAAAAAAAATAAAAAATCATGTGTCCTGTTGCATCAACAGTCTTTTAAGTCATATCTCCTTCATCCCTCTTTCTCACCAGGGAGCTGAGTTTTGTGACCAGACATCATGACTCTGTTTCACTTCGGGAACTGCTTCGCCCTGGCCTATTTCCCTTACTTTATAACGTACAAATGCAGTGGCCTGTAAGTGTCTGTTTGAATGAACCATGGATCTGCAACATGTGTGGTGACTGACTGCATGATGTGTATACTGTATGATATCCATCTAGTAATGGCCAGTGAAAGCATAGTTTTAGTACAAGATAGAAAGTAAAGCACTTTGTTGCAAAAAAAAAAAAAAATTCCATAGTTTCTTTATATTCCTATGTTGTAGCAACACATGCTAAGATGTCTGTTAATAATCTTCTTAGTAATGTCAGAAGTTTGGGAGGAGTCCCACATAATCTTTCTTAACACTGTAGCGATTCTCTTGAATTTGGCTGTGATTTACTGAACAAATTAACTTGTTTCTCTCACCATTAATGCACTGAAGTCTTAGAAGCATTGTGTCCCAAATTGCCAAATTCTTGCCAGACAGTTTGGTCTCTGTGCCTCCTTATTTTAAATTCCGCCATTTTACTTTGTGTTTAGTTCAGAGTACAATGCCTTCTGGAGATGTGTCCAGGCTGGAGCGACCTACCTTTTTGTCCAACTCTGTAAGGTGAGCAAGCTTTCTGGCGGGGAAATGATATTTCATCATAACATTGAGCAGTAGAGATCGCATTGAAAAATCACAAACTATGCTGTCATTTTGTATTTTGCAGGGTGTAAACTGTTTTTTGTTTTGTTTCAGATGCTGTTCCTCGCTACATTTTTCCCCACATGGGAAGGAGGAGCTGGAGTATATGACTTTGTCGGGGTGAGTGTTGTGACTTTGTCGGGGTGAGTGTTTGTCGTAACAATAACGCCAGAAAGGAACAACATTTCACACTTTTCTCAGATTTCGAGAAGTATTATAATTAAATATGCAGGGCAAGCCGGTAGAATGACAGTTTGTGTGGGAGGTTGTAATGTGTTGGTTTGTTTTCCAGGAATTTATGAAGTCCACAGTGGACCTGGCAGACCTGTTGGGTCTCCACCTTGTGATGTCCCGTAATGCTGGTAAAGGAGAGTACAAGATCATGGTTGCTGCCATGGGCTGGGCAACGGCCGAACTCGTGATGTCCAGGTTAGACTAGTAATGCTGCTCCTGCAGAAGAAACATCAGCTTCACGTCAGCAACATTAATGTACATATTATAAACGATGAATCTCACTGTTTGTGTCCCGTTATGGCCCTCCAGGTGTCTTCCTCTGTGGGTGGGAGCTAGAGGGATTGAGTTTGACTGGAAGTACATCCAGATGAGCTTTGACTCTAACATTAGTTTGGTGAGTAGCTTCTGCTTTCTCACTATTCCACTCCGCCTGCCTTTTGTATTTTAAAATTGTCCGTCCTTGACCTTCGCTCTCCATGTTGTCTTTTATGTCGGCCTCTTCTTTTCCTCTCATCTCGTCTTCATCCTGTAATTTTAGAGGTGCTGTCCCATTAAGTTAACGTTCTGCCATCAAGCCTGTCACGTCATACGGCTCGAATGACAGCCAATGAAATTGCCTAAAAAAACGGGTCTAAACATGAGGGGGTGGAGATGATCCCAACAGCCTTCAGCTTGATGAGGACAGACTTCTCCTGACAGAGCCTCAGTTTGGCATTGAATTAGCACGAAAATGCATTTATACTTAATTTTCTCTGTGTCAGCAATGCTGGTAGTAAATATGAATAGTACCTCTATAAGTTTGCAAGACTATAAGCCTTTTTAATAGATATATAGTATACATAGCATGAATATTTTCAGTCTCAAAATGGAAAAACGCCTAGACATTTCATTAGAAAAACGTGTAAAATATTCATTTTCTGAGATATTGTTATCTGCTTTTTACTTAGACTAGATAAGGCTTCAGGCTATTGTCCCATTGTGTTTTCCAGTCCATAAGTCTCATTTATAGTCATCTACAGGCATCTATTTGCAAAGAAATGTTCAGGCGGAAATAAAAACCTTATACTCTAGTGTGTTCAAACTTATATAACTCAGTGTCAGCAGCACTTAAAGTGATTCTGACTATTGAGGGGAAAAAAGCTTCAGATTGTTACCTTTCAAAAGAGACCAAGACCATGCATTTACTCCAAATAGTTCAAGTACAGCTTCCAATTTACTTTGGGTATACCTGGATAGGCGTTTTTCGGCAGATTTTACAGCAACGCTAAGAGGTTAAAAAAAACATTTGTGGTTTGCTTTTTCACACTCACAATGTTGAATGTCTATAGAAACAATTACAATGGCATAATTAGTTTGTGTGCGTGTCCAGAAACATGGATTTCTTTCTCTCTGTCGATCGTGTGTGATGTAAATGTTTGTACGACAGGACAGAGGGATCTGAGTTTGTAAAAAAAGAAGGAAAGAAAGAATTAAAACCGGAAGTTATTTTTCTGTGTTTATAGGTCCATTACATCGCCATGGCTGCAGTGGTGTGGATGTTCACGCGATATGACCTCCCTAAGAGCTTCAGGCTTCCTGTCACTGTGCTGCTGGCTCTCTGTGTCTACAAGGCCTTCTTAATGGAGTAAGTCTGACACGTACAGTACAAACAAAAGAGTCTCTTATTTTATTAAACTAATTTTGGACAAAAGTGGATATGCTTATCCACTTTTGTCCAAAATTAGATTAGTAAAAGAGGTATTTGTTTAAAGGACATTTCCGTTTTGGTTTGAATGGACCGCCTGTGTGGTGGCTGCACTTTATTTTGTGAACCACAGGATGGCACCAGTTAACAGCAATAACATGAGCAAATAGTGAAAGTGAAATATAGGTGCAAATAAACTACAAATTGCTTGCAAATTTTTTTCCCCTATTTTGCTTGAATAAGAGGGGAGCATTTAATGAATCCATGTCGTAAAAGGGGTTAATTGTGTTGTTGGGGGCTGAAAGAGACCATATAGTATAAACAAAATGCCACCACCGTATAAATACATGCCTGTTTACTTGTGTGCTTTATTTACCTGAAATAATTGTAAAACTGTAGGCTTACAGATGCATCATCAAGTGGAAGAGATGGTGATTTCTAAAGCCTCTGACGGATGGTTTCCGGTTGGTTTGGTTCCTAACACTGTGTTTCTCCTTGTCCGGCCTTCAGGTTGTTCGTCCATGTCTTCCTGTTGGGCAGTTGGACAGTGCTGTTGGTGAAAGCTGTGCTGACCGGTGCCATCTCTCTCTGCTCACTGTTTCTCTTCGTCACTCTGGTCCACAGCAACTAAGTACATCTCAGCAGCCTGGATTTAGCCTGCAATGGTCTCTGTGGTCCAGAATGGTCCTGGGTTTTCATGAATCTGAAGCCCTGATACCATTTTCAGTCTGAGTATCATCATACAACAGCAGAGACTACTCAAAAGGTGCTTGTTAATAGTGGGTATGGGGACGGATCTGACGTTAAGACTGGTAAGATAGTCAGTTCGTCCAGTTAGTTTTATCCGTTTATTGAGATCGTTGATGGAAGACATGCCCTGAAGCTTATTTTGCTGTCAGTCCGCCAGTTAAAGCTGCAGGTTGAGTGGTAACACCAGGAAACATCTGTTATGATTGCTGTGTTGATTTTGTTAAGAGGTGAATTTTGTACCAGAACGGCCACAAATGAAGTGAGACTTGATATATAACTTCTTTTCTATGTGTTGTAATGAGCCCGAGTAAACGCTCAGATTAGATCGTAAAGTGAATTAATGACCGTGATAGTCCCTTGATAGATCTTTGTGTTGCCACAAATGTATCAATTTATTTATATACAACTTAATATTAGAAGTTGAAACATAACTATAGCAAGATTTTTCAAATTTTTTTTTATTCAAGGTCTAAACATTTAATTAAAAAAACAGGCCCGCTGTCTGAATAAACGGAAGTCCTGTCAGCATTATGACCACCATGTTGAATTGTAAGCATTTTGTGATTTTGACATTAAAAACAATAACTACGTATTTTTGTCTACTCTTACTAACATATTTACAAAAGTATTATATTATTTTTTAAACCTGGAAAACTGTCACATTAGCACCGTTCTGTAGCCACAGATATTGTGGCTCACTGCAGCAGCTCAGTGTATTTCTGCCATTTACAGATAGATGATCAGAAGTTCTCATTCTGTTCATGCCCAACTGCATGCATATCCCCTTTCCTGTCGTTGAATAACAATCAAAGGGAGAACAGACGGAACGATTCAGATATACGCCCCCCCCCCAATACACATCCCCTCACAATCATCTCTATACAACTGAGTGTGACTAACTCTGAAGGTCTCACCACAGACTCTTTGCTACTCTGTATAACTGTCTCTTCTTGCAAGGATACATTATTTCATAGATAAATTCTGTTTTACGATATTCGTCATTTGAGCTTAAAAAGACTCAGGTGACTTCTACTATTACACCTGAGAGAATGAATGAAAACATGTAAAAGGAATGTTGAAGAACAAGTAGACAAAGAGGTTGATCAAGATAATTTCGTTTTAAAAAAAAAAAACTTTAGTGTCTAAAAGTGGCAACCCAGTGAAAAGGTTCTGTGTGTTCTGTGCGTTATTGCAATTTTGGAGGAGAAAATGCTGAAAACCCCTTTTCCCAAAATAAAATCTAGATTGTTTGTAGTGAATAAAACCAGCTGAATTCACAAGGGTTGGGCTTCAAATAATAAGCATTCTACCTCCTTCCTAACACACCTCATTGTTTTTCCCTGTGGCCTCCTTTCCCTCCTCTCAGCTGGGGTCCCTTGAGTCTTGACAAAGCTGTCATGGAAGTTCTACAATAGGCTCTGCTGTTGCGTAATACACAGGAACACTACCGTCTCTATACTGCTGCTGCTTGTGTGGTGTTCTGGCAAATGAAGCGGGAGACGGTTCACATTCCCGGGCAACCAGCAGTATGAGCCTTTTATTACATCTGGTCATTGAATGTCCTCGACATGTCGCATCATGTTTGTACAATTGATCTGGTTGACATTCATTTAAGCATATTATTTTGTGCGCAAATCTTATGCGGTCGCATACGTTTATTCTTCAACAGTGGCTGCTGCAAATCTCCCGCTTGCCTGTTGACAGAGAGCCGGCTGCAGTGGCATGGTGTCATTGGCCTGACCTTGTGCATTCCAGTGAGAATTAGAGGAGCGTGACTATCGACCCTAGCTGATGCAGGTTAACGCACACTTTGCAAGATTGATAGTATGGGCTTTCAGGACATCAGGCGCACAATCATACTCAGTCTAGGAACTAACAAGGAGTCACCACAACGTGTTGTGTCAAGATGTAGATAAGGTTCTTAAGCCTCCCTTAGTCCTAGCCTGGATAGCCACATTGCCCAGAGTTACACAGAGCACATTCTTGAGGGTGCTGGTCCCAAAGAACCCCTCAAAGTCAATGTACTTGTGAGAGAGCAGTTCAAAGAGCATTAAGATACACTGTCTGCGGCATTGCAGTGATGTAGGGTCCCGTTACGTCCCCTTTTCAGTCAAGTCGCACCTGGTTGTGGCTAACAAAAAAAACAAAGGTTCTCCATGAAGTGGGAGAGGTTGGGACAGTTGTGGTCGTGCCAAACAAATAGAAATCAAGATTACAAAACTAGGCTTGGCTAATTACCTCTGGAAAAGAAACAAACAAAATTGCTTCAAGTGCTTTCTACCAAAACAAATCCAGAGGGAGCACCGACCAATAACCTATTGTTTCTAGACACAGAGTACCTGCGTGATTGCACCAATGTACAGGGTTCAGGCCTCCTCCTTTTAAACGGGGCTCACTGGGCTGATTGGGCAGCTTGCCTTCAGGAATCCAGGTGTAGCAGGATTGTCCTGCAACTAATACTCAATTGGCACCTGCAGGGAAAACGAGGGGAGGGAAGAACATGCAACACTGACACATAACAGGCCCCACAATGGCATGTGAAGGCTTGCATGAGCATAAACCTGGCTCAAGTTCAACCCCTGAATGAAAAAAGAGACTACAAAAGTAATCTGAGAACGTCTCAGACTTCCATAGAGAGAGAGCGCGAGAGAGGAGCAACAACACGAAGGCTACCAATCCGCTTGAAACCCTTGAGCCAAGCACAACCATGATGTCCTCAGCTGAGTACATTCAGTACCATGGCATTCTCTTACCTGCTCTGGCTCACAGCGTGGAGAGCTTGCAGTATGCTGAAAATTTCTCTGTGGAAGACTCCGATGTGTTTGCTGTGACTTACCCCAAGTCAGGTAAAGTATATTAATTTCTGATCACAGTTAACTTTTTATTTTCAGCTGCTCCACTATTCCCTGAATGATGTAGCACGCTTGAACAACTTTCGTCGACAGAAACCTGTTACAGGAGTAAGCATGTTGAATATTCCCCGTAATGCAGTATCAAAGTATGTGTGGGCTTCATATAACTGACAGATAATAGCATTGGGCATGTTTTTCTGCCTTAAGCACTACATATTGGCCTTCAGGCTACATCAGGTGCTCTGAGCGTCTTTGCAGATGCAACGTCACCATCAAAGCTGCCTAAGAAAGAGAACGGATCTCTGTGTGTTGCACACAACTATAGTAGAGTATGCAAGTTAGTTTTAGTTTTTTTTTTAGCTTTAAATCAGCTTTTCCTAATACAATTGGAGAAGCAATCCCATAAACAGGAATTAGATGAACTTTCCTTAGTATCTGAGCAGGAAGAAATGCTGTGCCGCCTTCAGGTCGTTTGAATAAAATGTATTTTGATTGTGCAGTTATATTGTTTGTTTGCTCCGGTATAATTGACTTCTAAAACAGACGCTTTACGGATTGTGTCTACACATTTACAAATGCGGCAGAACTTTCAAGTATTTGTGCTCCGGTAAATACTTTGCACTTTAAGTACTCACCCACAAATGCACGAGACTCAGCAGAATGGTACAACACAATAATAAGAAATACGCAATGGGAAGAGTTTGGAGGTTGAAGATTATGGAGTTAAATCCAGGTATTATGTATTGTTCATTTGAAAATAAGATTTGAACCTGAAAAATCAAGTTTTGATGTTGAACTTTGAAAAATAATATATTTTTTCTTTCACTCTTTAATTTTACAGTTTCAAATCTCTTTTTCTCGGATTCAAATCTTTTTTTCAGGTTCAAATCTTATTTTCAAATGAACAATACATTAGACCTGGATTTAACTCCATAGAAGATTGGTTGGTCGTAAATTCTTTGAGTCTTTACGCCTGCCACCAGGTGTAAGTCACAATATTTCCCACGTACTTGAACGCAGCAGCAGAGCCCTCATTGATCGCTGTGCTGGTTCTTCTTTTTTCACTTCACTTTGTTATTTTAGCAACACCATGTCTTCCGTAGACATGTATATGCTGTATCACGGGCTTATGCTTCCGAAAGAGACACACTCCGCGGAGAGCTTGAAGTTTGCGCAGGAGTTCACGTTTAAAGACGACGACGTCGCGGTTGCCGTGTACCCGAAGTCAGGTCAGTGTTTCTGTGCATTATTATATAACCTCACCGCCGGGTGCAGAGTGCAGCATACAGTCATTAAGAGTAACTATGTTTGTGAGTGTGCGCGCGCTTGCTTCTTACATTTGTGTGCGCTTTGGATCCAGTTTTTCTGACCCGGTGTCCCTGATCTCCATACTTGGCAGAAGTTTTAGCCCATTAAATTGTGTATATTTTCCCTTCAATAAGCCATAACTATGGAGTTCCCGGCACATGGATAGGTTTACTTGGCTTCAACCCAATTGTATCGACATACCGTTCAGACTCGTGGTTGTTCTCAACATGTGGGCAAATGCCCATTCCAAGTAAGGATGGGTATCGTTTGTTTTTTCCGATACCGGTGCTAAACCGATACTTTTAAAACGATACCGGTGCCTAAACGGTGCCTGAACCGATGCTTTTTTATTGCCAAGGCAATTTTTTGTTTTTCAAATTGAACAATATTATTAACTGTTTGAAGTATACTATAGATATAAATAAATAACTACATACAAAACACACTTCAAACTACAGCTTCAAACCTTTTAACTTCAAACTATAAAAATATATATTTAAAAAAAGAACAGACACAAGCAGGTGGCCTGATGGGACCGTGTGCAACAGAACTCAGAGACTGTTGGATCCTACAAACTGCTGCTTTACTGGACTACACGTCTTCATTAATATCAACTGGAGAGATTTGTTCCAGCAAGCTGAGGACGGACGTTCAAAAGCTCGTGCTCGTGTCTGCAGCGATCTCTGTGTGCGCGCGCTGTGTGTGTGAGCGCTGGAAGCCCCGCCCCCTCGAGCCCCGCTCTGCATATGCAGGCAGACAGAGAGCAGAGCAGCGAGTGTGCTCTGATCTGCGCTATTTTATTAATCGTTTTTAGCGTGCGGGCACCGCGCTACCTTTTTAGTATCTATATACCGTGCAACTTTACAGAGTAGTGTAAAAAAAAAAAGTATTTAAATCGGTTCAGGCACCGGAAGGAAGCACCGAAATCTGCGTTGCTTTTCGGCCACCGCCGGCTGGCCCCGCCGGCCCCCGCAGCAGCGAACATGTTTATTATATTTCTGCTCTTTGCAGCATCAGTGGTGAGAGCTTTTTTTTTCTTTGCCCTCAGTTTTTCTGCACCGCCTTTTCGTTCTCTTCTTCTCTCTCTCACAGATTGCTAATGATGTGTCATTAGCTCATCATTAAAGGTGATTGGTCAGCTGCTCCAGGTTCAGGAGAGCTGCTCCAGGTTCAGGAGAGCTGCTCCGGTTCTCCTCGCAGGAGAGCTACTGTTGCCATCTCCACTCTGGAAGCGTTTCAAACGCAGATATTTGCAAATATTTCACGCGACATATTTTTGGACGCTCTCTATCCGCTGGTGTGTGTGCTTAGATCTCGTGTGTGTGTGTGTGAGCACGTGTCTCCGCTGTGCGCGATACGATGCAGAGGAGAAGTGTTAACGCAACCATGTAGAGACAGAAATGACATGCTGTCGTGAAGATAATATAAATAACATATGGCCGTTTAGTTTGTTTAATAACAGAATAGTCGCGTCTCGGCCTACATTAAGGTCAATTAAGATGAGCACTTTACAGACTTCATTTCCTATCAAGATTTGTAGCTCGAGTGATCGTCCTTGAACCGCAACTTAGCAGGTTTGATTCCCATGTGAGGTTTTTATTTTAAAACTCATATCTTTTCAGTAGGAGCAAGCTCAAATCGTGGCACCGGCACCTCGTATAGGCACTTCCTGTGGCACCTCTCGGGTGTCGCGGCACCGGAGAGGTGCCACTAGTTTTTGTGGCAGCTTGCCACAACTTTGCGCAGTAGGAGCAAGCTCTCAAATCGCGAGAAATGCCGATCAAGTTTTTAAATCGTGGCACACCTCGTAGAGCACTTGTGTCAGACCCATTTTCAGTGAGTCACGGGTCTTTTATTTTAAGCTCAAATCGTGGCAAAATGCCTCCAAAAGATAGAGGGCAAGCTCAAATCGATAGTTTGATAGTTTAGCGAGGGCAGAGCTCTGGGAATCATGAGTAGCCACCTGCAGGGAAAGACGCTTGACAGCGACGTGACAGGATGTGAAGCACATTTTAGTAAAACGCATATTTAAAAGAAAAATGTTATTTTCAGTGGCCAAATACCACCTCAAACTCCAAGATGGGAGGAATTCTCTTTGAAAGATTTTCCAAAGTCTCAGGGAGCCGCAACAGAGGTGCGAACGAGCCGCGGGTTGCCGACCCCTGGTATAGACATAGACCAGGGGTGTCAAACTCAGTGGGCCAAAATAAAAAAAAAATGGTTCAAGTCGAGGGCCGGACTGATTCAATGTTTATTGCAAAACTTATTGAAATTAACTTATTGCACATATTGAACCTGGAACTAACAAAGCTTAAGTTATTGCCTATAAAAACAACATTAAATAAATGAAAAATATGTTCCATTAATTTCTTTTGGCTCTATCTGCAGCTTTTTCAGAGTGATTTCTAATGAATAATTTTTTCCACAGGCCAACAACAGCCAAACAATTATTTCCTCCAAAGTAAAACCAAACATGCCCTGTGGTTCAAAATCCTCAGGATTGAGTGAAGGTGTTCATCAGTAAGATGACTCTCCTATGTGATGTTTTGTTCATCTTCATCAAGGAGAACAGTTTCACGGTATTTTTTTTTCAGAGTAAACACATTGATTCTTTGACGGTGCCGGCCAACTAATCAACAGTGTCGTCAGCGAGCCGTGCACAGCCGGTGCAACGGCAGGCAGCAAGATTTATTTTTCACAGCTCAACGTTGGTCGGAGCGACTTGTGTCATGATTATAAGTTTAGTCATGGTTATAACTTTATAACAACAGTTGATAACCCACAACTAACACTCTTTAACAGGGTTAAACACTACGACACAACACTTTGTGACTCATAAACAATTTGCCAAACTAATAATTGTAGATTTATAAAATTACACCGCCAAACTGCCTGCTGGGTAAAGCTCGCACACAAGAAACTGGAAGAGACAGACCGGAAGACACGCCACACAAACAGCTGTTCGCCAACCAACTTGCTGCAACTGGCCTGTACCAGCATGCAGTTCTGCGGTGTAATTTTATGAATCTACAATTAGACATTGACAATCTTCCTGATGATGGCCTCATTTATTTGTGGAGCTCATACAGGGTCATCGGAATTAAAGTGACACTGTTTCCTTAGCATTTAAAAACTTCTCTTAACTTTAAAGGTGACACATGATGTGAAACACTACTTGGCTTTTCAACATGAACGAGTCCCCGATGGTGTATTTAGAGTGTGAGAAACCATCGGAGCAGCATCTTGACTGTTCTCTAAATCTGTTTAGCTACCTAATTGCTCACAATGTCTGAGAGAATAAAATTCCTCGAAAGTGTGGGAGCATTTTGAGGAAAGTGAAGGATGATCCCAAAACAGTCCGATGTAAGTTGTGTCAACAGCTGATGTCATGCAGTGCCACTCGACAGCAAGTAACATGGCCCACCCTCCTGTAGGCTATAGCTTCTTGTTATTCCGAATGTAGGCATGTTGATGTAGGGGCTTATAGGATGTATAGATTTTTTTTTTTTTTCCGGATTGACAAATACCGCGCAGACAATCTGTCTGAGATGAGGAAGAGGGGAAACTGACAAAATGGCAGTTTGTTGCGCTTAACAGGAGTCCAATCAACATTGTTGACGGTGGAGATTTTCAGTAAATGAATGTGCTCACTTGAGCCAGGATACGCCGTTCCCAAAAGAGAAAAGGCCATACGGTGAGCATGAAATGCACATCCACAAGAGCAGAGATGTCGAAATTGATCAACAAATGTGAAGTGATTACTCACGAGGAGACTGACAGGACTGACATGGAAGCTCAAAGAGCGACTCCTTAAACCAAGCTTTTAAGAAGCTTCCTTTTTCTTCATTGAGCTAAAAGGGTCTCGCTGACGGGCCTCCCCAGGAGAACAGTGACAACGGTGGCATGGTGGAGGAGCGTGAGCCCACAGGCCCTCAAGCAGAAAGAGGGGGACCAGGTGAGGGCAGTGAGATGACGGCTTCAGTAAAGAACCACACGACAAGCAAACCGGGAACGGTGGCAAGACATCGAGGAGAGATGCCCAAAGCGGTCTAGAGCTTCCCATCCACCTCCATGCCGTTCTCTATGGCAGGTTTTATTGTAATCAAAACTCCTTTGTGGTTCTAATGAGATTTACCTTGTTAAAGGTGGATACCCACTGCAGTGCTTGGAGCCTGTTAGGTCTCTGCAGTGTAAAAACTATTGCAATGCAAATTGTATAATGGTAAGGAATCGTGGAGCTTAGAGGATGCCCAGAAATGTGTTTGCTATGTCTTAAATCAAATTCATGGTATTTACAGAAAATTATCCAGAGTTACAGATACACTAGTCTGTCTCCTAAATTAAAAATCTGTGTAACTCGTTGTATGGAAGGATTCATGTTAAGCTCAGTCATGTGGTTCCAGTTCACCAGTATATGTCATGATTGCATGTGACAGTCATTGGTAGCCACACTGACATTATTTCTAATTGGCGTGAGTATTTTTTTCACTGTGCTTGCTCAGAGTAGAACCCTCCATGCATTACAATGGGTTTTCACAGAAAGACAAAAGCTGAACAAGTTGCATACTGAGGGCAGTTTCCAAGGGGAATTACCTCATTAGGGTAAGGCGAGCACATGGTTTAGTGTGCTTGAAAAGGAATGTGCTCTTTTGCACATTCATTGATTTACTTTCCATACATCCTAATTGCTATTCAGGCTCATTGGGACCAAGGCTTTACAAGGATGCCATTGTCTTCAATGGCCATCACGAATAAATATCTATACAACTGCTTAGAAATCATAGTAAGATTAAGGACTCTCTTTGCAAAACCGTCACATTTTTAAGTTTTCTCCAGCATCAAAGTAATCCACTGATGATTGTCTGCACATCCATAGACACAATGCAAACGGGAACTGCTCATTGCTAATTGGGCCTCCTTTTTAAATAGTGATCAAGTGGGAGGTGTCCTGATCTGGACCATATATTGTTGCTTCATCAATGTTGGTGTATTTTACTTGCAGTAGAAGTACTTGCAGCATGTTTTATTTGCTGTTTCATTCTTTTTTGCAGGTACCATCTGGATGCAGGAGATCCTCCCACTGGTTCTGAATGGGGGGGATCTGACACCGATCCAAAGCATTCCTAACTGGGACAGGGTGCCCTGGCTGGAGGAGAGAAGATTAGCATTGGTTGTGGATAAATTGGATTCTCCGCGGGGCCTGGTCACACATTTTCCTTACCACCTCATGCCCCCATCTTTCCACGCCTCGAAAGCCAAAGTAAGAGGGTGGAGGCTTTGTGTTATATCTTCTGTGCATAATTGTGAGAAAACACTGCCAGAACCCCAGTGGTCAAAATGGGTCATTTTATACAGTGATGTCAAGTTTCCAAAAGTTTTTCCCTCACCAAAATGTACCCTTAATTGGAGTGTCATTTAGCCTCCTTCCAGACAAGCTGGACAAGCTGTAGTGTTACTGTGTCTGTTGCTAACACTATCTTTTTCATGGCCTCATTTCCATAAATCCTATTTGATAAGAATAACACCTGTTATGTATGAATTTGTGTCTCTGCTGTAGGTGATCTATGTCATGAGGAACCCGAAGGATGTCATGGTGTCTTCATACCACTTCCACAGGATGGCCCAATTCCTTGAGACTCCAGCAACCCTGGATGACTTCATGGAGAAATTCCTTGAGGGCAAAGGTCAGAGGTCTCGTACCACATGGAGAGTTCGGTTCAGCATTCTGGTGTATTGCCACGTGGACAGATTTTAGATTTTAGGTTGTTTGTTTATATATGCTGTGGTCTATTGTCCGTGTTGTCTGCAGTGTTGTTTGGAAAATGGACAGACCACATGAAGAGCTG
Organism: Taurulus bubalis; assembly: GCF_910589615.1. Lineage (NCBI taxonomy): Eukaryota > Metazoa > Chordata > Actinopteri > Perciformes > Cottidae > Taurulus > Taurulus bubalis. Next base: position 8,867,161 of record NC_136600.1, read on the forward strand.
GAGAGGCTCAGATCTGGGAGACAGAATAATGCACATCACATATGAAGAAATGGTTCAGGTAAAACTCTCATGGGCTTATGTTGCGTTTTTGTAAAACGACAAAACGTTTTGTTTTTTCCAGGCCAGAGATGCTGTTTGACTGAACATCAAATGTCTTGTTGACCCTTATATTTTTTTAATGGATTGTCTCTTGGATCGGCAGCCGTGTGGTGAACCCCCAGCATGTGTGACAGGATTTTCTTTTTGTTGCATCCCATCCCAAATATTGTGTTGTGTTTTTTTGGCATTTTTGTCAGAGCAACCATCCCAAAAGTTAAAGGTGTTGCATGTCTGGGATTAAATACTTAGAAAAAATGACTTTAATACTTCAGCCATTTATTCAGTAAAAAAGTGAACTCAATATATAATTGGAAATCAATCTATTTTAATGAAAAAATGTGTTATATTTCTATGTAAGCTATATTGCTGCATTACAATTGTTGCTAATATTTTGACTAAAAGTCAGTAACGCACCACTGTTATAAGACACACAATGCATTGTTTCAGTGGCTTCGTAGAAAGAAGTTGAACAAAATGTCTTCACAGTGAAAAGAGCGCGTCAGTAACACAGCTGCAGCATCAGTCTGTCTACACAGGAGGCGTTCAGGCACAGTATTCAGTGTAGGGCTCACACATTTTATTACACTAGTAATGCACGAAAAAACAGGAACTTGAATTGTAAAATCAGGCTTCTGGTTGTGGCTTTACATGTATAGCATGTGTAAATGTTCCGCGGCCGGTGCAGATAACAATATTGAATTTTAAAATGGAAAGTATTGTTCAGTCAGACATGACGGGGAAAAAAATGCTGCTTAAATGCCTCCTCTGTAGACGAACCATAAATAAAGCCACAGCAGTTAGATGCTTTTTAAATATGACTAGTCAAACGTTGTCATCTTCATAATCAAGGGCTTCACAGCGAGCCCTCATTGTAGAGATCATGTAGACAATTCTTCATGAGATTATTATGCATTATAGGATTAAGGCAAACACCTGTTGTTATACATAAATGTGCCGCTCTTTTAGGACCTCCCTGCAGCTCTCAGGCGCATGTCAGATTTCCTGGGCCGTAATCTGAGCGAAGAAGTCATTCAGAAGATAGCGGAACATTGCTCCTTCGAGACCATGAAGAACAACAACATGTCCAACTTCAGCCTGGTCCCTAAAATGTACATGAACTCGGACACGTCTCCTTTCCTCAGAAAAGGTGAGGCTCGAATTGGGATTATTAGGACGAAAGAGTGAGACTTGATCAGATATGTCGGTGTTTTTTCAGTCTCAACAAAAAATGTCTGACTGCATTTTTGTGTGCATTTAATGCGACTGTCTGTGTGTTTTTGTATTTGTTTTGTATTAGGTATTGTGGGAGACTGGAAAAACCATTTTAGCCCAAAGCAATTGAACAGATTCACATCGGTCATTTGCAAAGAGATGGAGGGCGAGATCTTCTCTCTGCCATGGAGCATGGATTCATCACTAACTGGAGCAGAGGGGGAAAAGCTAGAAATATAATCAAGGCAAATAGGAAAATGGTGCCAACTGCACCGACATTCTTAGTTGCGTTTGGTTTGAATATTGGGCATATGACCAAAAGCCCTTTTTATTGATTTTTAAAAACACTAAACTAGAAAAGATTCTAGACTGCATATCTATTTACACCACCACAGCTATAGAGCTTGATTGAATGAATACAAACCACAATTGTTTTATAGTAGCGTGCAAAACCGGTGAGGTAGGATTCCCTAACGGCTGAGGAATTCTGTTTCTTTTCCGGCCTAGCCCGTTGTTCTGCTTTTGTTTGATTTATCAAGATGTGTTTTTTCTCTTAAAGACCAGGCTTCAGCCACTGGTTAACAGTGGCTGAAGCCTGGTCCCTCTAAAGGCCCATTTAATATGTGGTGAACCTGTACGATGCTGTCAGTGTGCTACCTGATTGTGTGTTTTCTATATTAAATGTGCTTCATCTGTGTTGTGCCAGTATAGCAGCCATCTGCATAACTCGCAATACACCAATTTAAGATGGTTCATAAAATAAATACCCACTCCCCAATGGATGTGCAAAAGACTTAAGTAATAATCATAAGCTTGGTGGGAAAAGTAAGTCTTACTAACTGCGCCCAGTATCTAAAACTAAATTTGGTTTTGTTTTGTCTACAAATTTGGTGTGTGTGTGTGTTCTTCCTTGTGAAAACACGGCAGATGTCTCATGTCTAATGTATGCACCTTCCGCCTAGAAAAATTCCTTGTTTGTGTAAACATTCCTGGCAAATAAACACATTCTGATTCTGACAATCATATTCTCATTCCAAATCACTATTATATCACTCTTTTGTTACAAAAGGGTGTCCGGGCTCAGCCTTAGAGATAGTGTAAGGAGCTCGGACATCAGGAGGGAGCTTGGAGACGAGTCGCTGCTCCTTCGTGTCGAAAGGAGTCAGCTGAGGTGGTTCGGGCATCTAGTCAGGATGCCTCCTGGACGTCTCCCATTAGAGGTTTTCCAGGTACGTTCAACCGGCAGGAGGCCCCGGGGAAGACCGAGGACACGCTGGAGGGATTATATCTCCCGGCTGGCCTTGGAACGCCTCGGGGTCCCCCAGAATGAGCTGGAAAGTGTTGCGGGTGAGAGAGAAGCCTGGGTCGGCCTGCTGAACCTGCTGCCACCGCGACCCGACTCCAGATAAGCGGCTGATAATGGATGGATGGTTACAAATTTAAAATGAGAAATAAAGACAATTGTGTCTTTATGAATGAATTACTTCATGTAGGGTTCACAAGTCTTCACTCAAAATCTTTTTCAAATTGATAGTTTGTGTCTTATTTTGTTTAAATTATTTCTCCACCCGACACGTTTCAGAAACGGCCCGGAAGTGTGTCTCTGTTAGAAATGACCAGAAACTCACTATGTGCTCTTACATATTAACCGCATGGCTGAGGACTTACTGCTCTCATTACCCATATGCAAGTATGTGTTGCCACACTCCAGAGCATACAAAGTGCTTTGAAATTCAGTGAAAGGTAAAAGCATCAGACGGGCCTTACTGTCATAGTATCCGGCCTGTGTTTGTCTTGAAATCGTTCTTCCCTCGTGGTCTTTTGATATATTAGTGGAAAATGGGAACAAAATTGACAGTATACCCACTATGTCTTTCAGATTGATCTGATTCAGGGACAGACAAGCCCACTAAGAATATGGCTTTGGATAATATTCCTACAGACCACTGAATGATGGTTATCAATACTACAATTATGACCATTCATGACTTAAAAACTGTATGATTAGTTCAGGGTTTCTGTGTTATCTTTTGTAAAAAAAAAAGAAAACCTACCTGAAGACCGAAGTCAAATCTGTTTGCTCGAGAGACATTGTTTTTCAGGCTCCCACAGGACTGAATGCAAATGACGCATGGAAACAAACACACACTTGGAAAGTTGGCAGGAGTGATGCACGTAATTATGAAATGTGAAACACAATTTCGTCAGTCAACACATTGTGATCACTTTGTTACTTTAAACTTATCTGATTCAACCAGTAGATGGCAGCCTCACATCATCACTGTTTCTGTTCACTCTAGGAGCAAATCCCAAAGTACAAATGCATTCACTCATGAACATAGGCTGTTTAGTGGTGATGCTGTGAGAAACTTGGGTTGCTGTTGCTTTTAATGACATTTAAATGTGAAACTGTCTTGTTGGACATAAAAGAAAAAAAAAAAACAAGATTCCCTTTTATTTTTAGGGTAAACATGCTCCAGACAGTTTATTGTACAAAACACTACAAGAAGACAATTTTACTAGGATCAGCTAAACAGCCGTACAGGTGATATGCTGTGGAATTATTACGAGGCAAGACACTGGCCAGTCGACCAATCAAACAAAGGTTTTGTCCCTTGTAGCCTGCATTAAGTCAAGTATATGTCCGGTTTGGCAATAGCTAAATAAATTCATATTTGAAAAGTGCTAATTTATTTCACTTCGTTTGACCACCCTGATTCACTTCCTAACTTCTAATTACTGCTCACTTAAATACTTTGTGAGTTCTACTTTTATCTTCAGCTCTATCTAGTTATTAAAAAATACTATTGCTACTACAGATCCAGTAAAGTTATCCATAATACATTTACTCAACACACATCTCTTTAAGATATATGAATTTATAAACACTGCATCTCCCACATTTGTTACAAATTCCATGTCCATGGGTCTTCAGAAAACATTTGTTTCACGAGCCAAGCAAGACTGAACATTAGTACTATTCATATAAATCAACATTTTCACATGTGCATATATCTAATCAATCAGGAGATCTACTGCCACAGTGATGTAGTGTATCATTAATTACATGGACACCTATGGACATTTAATTCATATTTGTCAGCTCAACAGGATAGATTTAACATAACGAAACAATGTGATTTTACACGTCACATCTGGATGTTGAAAAACAACAGTCGCTGTTCTCTAATTCACTTCAATGATCACTAATAAATAAATGTTAGCCTCAAATTGTACACAACCTCATAAATGTAACATTAATTTGGAGGTTGAATTGGTTAATACTGTAGAATCGGTCCGCCGAGTGTGTTTGTGTTTCCCTCCCATCTCTCCATCTCGCCCTCCCCCGAGTTCTGACACTACTTCAATTATATGTTGGCCTTTTGTGCCTGGGGCAGGGTGTGTGTGTGTGCGTGTGTTTGTGTGTGTGTGTCTGCTGAGGCAGACGATGTGGTGCCTGCCCCAGGACACCCACCTCGCCGTCGCCTTGTACCCACTGGTCCTGCCCTGGGCTGCCCACAGGATGCTAGCCTGCTTTGATGCCCTATTCTCATCAGCGCACTGTAGACATACACACTCACACAAGAAAGCCAACAACTCCTCAGAAGATCCTGTAATCTTTTTTTTCGTCTGTAACGCTGTAACACAAGTCTTCTTAAGTCTGTTGACTTCCTCTGCCCGGATCACATGTGTCTGATGAAACTTCAGTCAGGGCCAGACAAATGTTTTTTGATCAGTTGCAGTGTTTGAAATAGGCTGCTCAGGTCCAGCAGGTATGATGTTCACTCGGAGGTCTTCTGCCACATGGAGAGAGCAATGTACCTGGTACCTTAATTTCTCAATTAGCATATATATATATATGTATATATATATATATATATATATATATATATATATATATATATATATATATATATATATATGTATATATATATATATATATATATATATATATATATACATATATATATATATACATATATATATATATATATTAAAATAAACAACTAAATAAGAAAAATCAAGCTACACAGTATAATTTGAACAATGTATTCCGCTAATTGAGAAAAAAAAATAGGCTGCCAGTTCCAATAACCAAACCTGCTTGAAAGTCAGCCCCAAGCTGGCAGGAACCCTGGGTTTGTTTCTTGGCCAGGGTTATGTGTGATTAACATCATGTGCTTGTGTATGTTCTTCCCCGGGTTTAAAGGACTACTTTGAGTTTTGGGGATAATGCTTTTCACTTTGAGCACGTTGAAACCACTCTAATGTCTGTGCAGTGAATACCAAGCTACAGCCGCTGCTTAGCTTAGCCTGGATTAGTTTAGCACAAACGTTTTGTCCAAGTAACAAAATCCACTCGACATCTCTAAATCCCATATAACATCTCACATAAACTGGACAGAAAGTGCAACGATATGTGCTGGAGTATTTCTTGGCCAGTAGCGGTAACTTCCAGATTCTCCACTGGTTGCCCGTCAACTACTCCCAGCCTAGTAATTGTTCGACACATTTACTTTTGGTAAAATGTGGAATTGCCTTTTTAACACCTTCGTGCAGACTAAGCAAATGAGATATAACATGTTCATTAGCGCCAGTGAGAGAGCAAGGCTAGCACTTTCCCCATGTCCCCCTCTTTAAGTTAGGCTAAGCTAACTGACTGCTGACTCCAGCTACATTTAAAGCGGAAAATGAGCCATTATTGTTTCCATTAAGCCTGCAGTCCCCTAAACTGACTATTTTATGATGTTTCTGGAACATTTGCATAGCTAAATCCCCTGTGCACGATGTCCTTGTTATATACATACAGCCCTCAGCCAGCCCTCCCCAGGGTCATATAGGCTGATGTAGACATCTGCAGATGCAACCAGTGATAACATAGTGCCACATCCAAACATCCACTCCTCCCTTTTTGTATGGTACAAGAAAGTCATTAAGGACATTGATGCACCATCGCCCTTGTATGCCTTCTTGTTGTATACAGTACATGGCATTACATCTGTTTCATCAGAATTATTAAACTTTTTACAGTGTTGCAGGACTTACTAATAATTACATTATTACTATTAAGTATTAAGCAGAAGAGATGTACTCTCCTCATTTTTCTTATTGATTGCCATAATTAAACGTTTTTGTTATTGATGCTCCAGAATATATTTTTAGAACATGAATGTTGTTTTAATAATAATACTAATAATACTTTACTATTGCTTTTTCCTTAATTATAAATGTTTTAATTTATTACTACACCTGTGTGACATTTGTCTCGATCCTTTTGATCGATTACACAAGTTTTGAACTCACGTCATGATGTTTTAGACTTCAACAAGATTTTGTTTTAATTTTAATTTTATTTAGCCTTTATTTTTCCAGGAATATTTCCCATTGAGATTCAAAATCTCTTTTTTTAAGGCACTCCTGACCAAGATGGTAGCATAAAACGTTTCACATAAAAGACAGTGGACAGCAAAAGGTTTAAAACAAACAAAATAAAAAATGTCATGTTTAACAGAAATTCAACAGATTTATCCTGTTTTTACAATCTTCCATTCACATGCAATTACTGTCTCCATACCATCCGTCCCATCCATCCCTCCGCTGTCTACATGCCCTACATCCGCTCTTCATTCACTATGAATGCACCAACAATACTGTCGCAACACATCCACCATATGTTCCCCCCGGACAGGGGACGTGAAGGGTTCAATTCAGCCATGTAAACAGGTAGGTACCATTTGCGGACATATTAATAACTTACATTTTTCTCACACTCGCACACACATACACACACGCACACACAGACACACGCATACTCTTCAGTCACGCCCCACCCAGGGTGTCTGCAGTTCCGGGCCGTGGGGCAATTAGCAGTAATGGCAGGAAACTAGTTAGTGTTATCTGCTGCCATGGCGGTCTCAGCTGGCACTGACAGAGCCTGGGCCGGTCACGTAGAGACATAGACAGTCGGACAGAGAGACTGGGAGGAGGAGGAGAAGTTGGATGGGTCAAAGGGCCAGAGCCCTCAGACAAATGTCCTGAGAGGACCTCCATATTATTTACCTGCTGGGCTTCATATTAAATTAGACAAGAGACTTGAGGGAACCAGGACATATAGTGTTAAGTCACATATTGTCTGTTGTGAGTATAACACCTAAATGTTCTTCCTTACTGATAGACAGAGCTCCTCAGTCTGTGCTTATCAGGAGGACTAGGCACACCTATAACATACACACTTAATAAACATTTAATCAGCAAAATATAAACCAGCTAAATGTATTCCTCAAATTGACATGTCAGTTCATGTATTTTGAGTAACAAGAAGACATAATATAGCATCTATGTGCCACTGCCTCGTCTGCGCTGCGGCTCCTGGCTGCGGCTCCTGGCTGCGGCTCCTGGCTGCACTTACAATGTCTCCCTATTGTTTCAGCAGCCCGTCTCTCTTCCTGTATGCATGACACTACACACATGCCTATTGGGTGTTTGGTGGGTGTGTTTTTTTTTTGGGGGGGGGGGGGGGGGGGATGATGACACTTGAGTAGCGCTGCAGAGCGCAAGAGGATGTTATCAGGGAGGCCCAAAAAAGACCAAACAAAATAAACAGCAGAAATCCCTGAATGACGCTCAGACATAACAACAGTCACGTCGGTTTGACCAGCTGCGGGTCGCATCGTCAGACTGGCAGATGCACATGGATGGAAGCTTTCATGATCCGCTGTGATCGTATTCACGCAGGATTGGTGTTATACAGCATGTTGAGTATTTCAAAGACTGAATAAAAAGTAAAGATGTGATTGTCTTGGAGCTTAGAATGTAGCGGATGCTAAATATATATTAAACTGGTTATTAATGTACTGATAATGTGCACTCAAAGGCCTAAATGTCAGAGTGAGCTTCTAGTCATGTAATGATGCAGTTGGAAATAATTGCTATACTACAGCCTTAGTTGTATACGCTAATACATTTCAGTTTGTTCCTACATTGTCTGTAAAAATGAATCAGTCAAGCTCAATATGTGTCAGCAGGTTGCGTTACTCAAATAAAGTGGGTATATTTTTGTGTGTGTCTTTTTTGTACAAAATGTTCTCTTTTATCTTGTATCTATCGCTCTGCAAGGATACAGAAAAACAGACCATGCACCTTGTATTTAAAAAAGCTACACGATTGAAAGATTTTCATCTGTTATTACTCAGACTATTGAAGCCTCATATCGTCACCTTCCTAAAATTTTGACAAAAGTGATTTTCTTGTCTAAATCATCTCATGATACTGGCCACCTCTGGTAAAATCGCCTACATTCTCAGTTGAACAGATCATGCGATTCTACCCCTATAGTATAACGGCCTATGTCAATAGTCAAAAGACAATGTGACTTAGGCAATTTTACAAGCTTTTCAAGTGGCATTTTGAAGCTAGCAATTTAGGTAGCAAATCTCACTCGAACATAATATTAGTAATCATAACATAATTTGACAGGTACTATAGTATGCCTGTTGTGCAGTGTCTAGAGGCAGCTTGTGCACCCCTATTACATTTGGTCAAGTTTTTTTGTGTTTTCTGAAAAACCTGAAAAATTACTTTTTATTTTAGGAAGGTGACGATATTAAAGGTGCTAAATTAAAGATTGGGAGCATTTAGCTTCTCCCTCAACGGCTCTCAACATGGCGACTTCTAAGCTAGTGGCTCATAGCTAACAGCGTCAACAGTACTATGGCAAACGGCCTTGCCAGAGCTAACAGTGTTTACCAGAGGGGGAAGCGGAGGGTGCTCGGCTTCAATGATGACACAAAGCTGTTTTGGTCAACTCACCAACAGCTCAACAAAAGAAAAGGTCTCAGTCAACACTAGAAGCTTAGATAAGGCCCACTAACAAATAACTTGCACTAATGTAGCATGGAGAGGCTATACGTGCCAGTATACCCAACACTGTGTCACTGAACCTCTAGTCCACGAGTCCCTGTCTGATGTCTTACGTGTCAATGTACAAATATCTGTTGTTCTTCATATTGCGTAGATTAAAAAAAGCTTCAACTTTCCAAACAATGATCCTGTACTCGTCAGTGCCCTACTAGAAAAAAAATGTATTCATAAAAATCCTTGTTCCCTCATAGGCAGATGACTGACAAGCACAACATGCCGTTTTAATGATGTCTGCTAAAGGAGAGGCCGCATGTGTTTGGAAGAAAACATCCCTAACGGAAACTCTAGTAAAATAGCAGCTGCTCGCACTGTTTGACATGCATTCATTCAGTCGTCAGATGGCATGCAAAATAAACTGCAAGTCAAATAAACAGAGCTCCATTCTGCTAAATATTGTTTGTATTACTTAGCTCAACAACTTCCCCTTCAGTTCAAAATGTGAATGGAAACTTTCCCCATTGTATGTATAAGACGTATGTTATTTATGTAATCTTTTGGTAACTTACTAATTCTAAATGGAAAACAAATCTAATTTAATACAGGCCTGAGCAGGTTAATGGATCTAAATTCATCTGAGTAAGAAGGGAAAATTAGGGCCAAACCAGAAACTCATTTGACATGCTGCTTGGTTTGTCTACAAATAAGATGATAAGTTGATTAGTCTAAGCACACATGTTAAGATGCTTGGTTTCTAGACAAGCTGACTGCACACGAGCCTACCATCTGTCTTCCTACTATTGTTGTTGGTGATTGTATTTTGAATTTCAGTGACTTACAGTCACAATGACAGAGGCTGGCTTCAGATGACAGATTGATGAATGACTGAATGTGTGTGAGTGAGTACTTCAAAATGTCTTCACTAATTTTAGCACTTTTCCCTTCTACTTATCAACAGATCTGAAATGCCGTCCCACATTACACAAATAAAAAATGACTTTAAGCTGAGATCTTCGTGTCAAACAGCTCTAGATTTAGTTTAGTTTCAGTTCTCACACTCTGATTGTTGTTGCAAGGCTATAATTTAATTGGAGCGATGGGACATCTACAGCTGGATCAGCCAGAGTCGGCTTAGATGTTCAGACTAAAGATCTGATGGCGACCTCAGGATTGTTTAGTCTGCCCAACTGTTTGATGAGGGACATGGCTTCAGCTGAAAAACCATCCCTAGCCTCCTCCTGCTCATCTTTCTGTGGGCATATGAGTTGCTGTACCCCTGACCTTTGGCTTGCATAGCCATAGTTTGCCTTAATAGTTCATCCTGCCGTGCACTGCAGACAGACAGATGTTAGAAGACTGTGTCTAGCACCTGTCTGGAGCCTCCGCTGATCCACTATGAGTATCCTGTATGGCTCAAGAGGCCAGGAAGAGAGGAGCACAGAGCAGGAAGTAGTCTGGGTCACTCCCATTATTAGCTGAAGACGGTGCGGAGGTCTGGCAAAACTCTGGACCGGTCCAGAATATACACAGCACAGCAAAAACACACTCTATGCACGCACACACGGTGCACAGGAGGAGAACACACCGCAGTGTTTGTTTATTAGTTGTTTATGTGACAACAATGGTTGGCGTAAACAGGTTTAGATGACCTCGGGGCGTCTCTTTCACTGTCTTCTCTGTGTATAAATATACGCAGGATAAATATAGATAGACGCTGGCTTGCTGTCACTTTCACATTGATAACAATGGAGAATATAGAGGAGAAGTGAAGTTTTTCTTCTGTTTAGAGTCGTTCGGCCTGACACTATTTTAGTAACAGTGATTATGTTACAGAAGTGAGCACACACCATGGCTCTGCGTGCGAGGAATAGCTGCACTGTTGCGGGATTGTTTTTACAATAACTAAAATATCCTGGTTGTATACATGTTTGTACTGTCAAGTACAGTTGTGTTCAAAATAATAGCAGTCCCACATCACAAGCAAGATAAATCACTGTTTTTGCTAGAATTTCAACTTCTACACGGCAAGTAAGTTTTAGTAAAGGTATAGAAAACCAACAGACCCAACAGGCATGACGTGCATGCTGCTGATTCTGTAAAACTGAATAATTTACTGAAAGGGGCGTGTTAAAAAGAATAGCAGTGCCGAGTTCAATTAGTGCGGTCATTGACTATGTGAACAAAATAAGTGTTAAACAGGTGGCTTAAGGCAACTGACACTGCATATGCTGGCTGTGCATTTGTCCTTGGAAAAACAGAGTAAAATGGCTCGTTCAAGACACTGTTCAGAAGAAGAGCGTTCTTTGATTAAGAAATTAATAAAAGAGGAGAAAACCTATAAAGAAGTGCAGAAAATGATAGGCTGTTCAGCTAAAATGATATCAAACGCTTTGAAATGGCAGCCAAAACCAGAAAGGCGAGGAAGAAAAAGAAAAACGACTATTCCAATGGATCGGAGAATAACCAAAATGGCAAAGGCTCAGCCAATGATCAGCTCCAGGAAGATCAAAGAAGATCTAAGATTGCCTGCGAGTACTGCAACAATCAGACGACGTTTATGTGAAGCCAAGCTACCAGCAAGAAGCCCCCGCAAAGTCCCATTGTTAAAAAAAAGACATTTGCTGAAGCGGTTCCAATATGCCAAAGAACACATTGACTGGCCTGAAAAGAAATGGCGTAATATTTTGTGGACTGATTAGAGTAAGATTGATCTTTTTGGGTCATCATGATATGGGGATGTTTCTCGTACTACCGTGTTGGTCCTATTTATCGCAAACCAGAGATCATGGATCAGTTTGAGTACATCAGAATACTGGAAGAAGTCATGTTGCCGTATGCTGAAGAGGAAATGCCCTTGAAATGTTTGTTTCAACAAGACAATGATCCCAAACACACCAGCAAGCATGGGCTATGGAGCTAAATCCAGGTCATATGGTTTGTTCATTTTAAAATAAGATTGGAACCTGAAAAATCAAGTTTTGATATTGAACTTTGAAAAATAATATATTTTTTCAGTTTTCAGTAACAGTTTTTATATTTTCAACTTTCACTCTAATTTTATAGTTTCGAATCTCTTTTTTTTTTAAAAACTTTTTTTCAGATTCAGATCGTTTTTTTTCAGGTTCAAAACGTGTTTTCAGATTCAGATAATTTTTTTCAGGTTCAGACTTTTGGCCTGGATCTAGCGTGAGGGCGTGGTTTCAACTGCAGGGGCGTGGTCTCATGAGTGACAGCTTAACAATGAAGGTTGAGAACCAGCCTCAACCACGTTGCCTTCAGGTATCGTGGGTACCGTGAGCATTCTGACTCACTATACCTTCATACAGCATATTCACGGGATATATATATATATATATATATATATATATATATATATATATATATATATATATATATATAATACACATATATGTATGTAATACACATATATGACGGACAACAGCGTTTTGTAAAGGATTTATTGACGTGAGTGTTTTAAATAGGCAAAGGCACGTAGCACCAACTTTCACTTTCACTCTTGTCCTCGCTAAGCCTAGTTTATGGTTCTCCGTCAGGTCGACGGCGTACCTACGCCGTAGCTACGCCGTCGACGCAGACCCCTACGCCGTAGCCTGACGCGCACCTCCAAAAAATCCTAACTACGCGTTGCGTTCAACATTTGCAATATAAGCATTTGCTCTTCAATATTGATGAGCTCCAACTTCAATGCAGCCGCTCCAACTTGGTCGCCATTGTTTACTGTGACCGGAATTCGGCTATAACCCCTGAAACCACACAGCCACACCCCCCTGGCGGCATGGCGGTTAATTGCAGGCAACGCGTTCCCTCGACGCAGAACTTCGAATGCTCAACGCCGTCGACGTGACGGGGAACCATACACTAGGCTTAAGTGTCCCTGACGTCTCAAGGAAAGCCTCATGGCCGGGTAGTGAAGTTTACAGCAAACTGATCTGTTTATAGTCTCAGAGGAACATCTGCCTCACACAAAAATAATAAACCAGTTAATTCAAAACCAGTTCATCCCACACAGCGGACGGCATCGCAGGGACAGTACGCTGTGTTCACAGTGGTGCAAAATGTCAGATATTATAGCGTCGTTTTTGAAAGGCACAACCTGGCATAGTTTATTGGTCTTATACTTAAAACCGCAGCTAAACATAACTGTGTCACTGGCGTCAATTTAGTTTACTGCCAATCCCGTGAATATGCTGTATGAAGGTATAGTGAGTCATAATGCTCATAATGCTAGCCTTCATTGTTAAACTATCACTCATGAGACCACGCCCCTGCAGTTGAAACCACGCCCCCACACCAGATCCAGGCCAAAAGTCTGAACCTGAAAAAAAACGAAAAAAAGTTTTGAAACCGTAAAATTAAAGAGTGAAAGTTGAAAATATAAAATCTGTTACTGAAAACTGAAAAATATATATTATTTTTCAAAGTTCAACAACAAAACTTGATTTTTCAGGTTCAAATCTTATTTTCAAATGAACAAACCAATATGACCTAGATTTAGCTCCATACATGTCAATGCTGCTATTTTTGTAACATTATATTTCTTGACTTTCTGTAAAATATTATCAAATTCAATTACTTTTTCCAATTTTCTTGCTTTGAAATATAATGTGCAGTGTCCCCAATGCATTTGTGTTCATTAAAATACAATTTATTTGAAGAATTTTGAGGTTTATTCACCTTTTTAAACACACTGCTATTATTATGAACATTACTGTAAATGTAAAGTCATTTTTATTTACAGTAAAGTAAAGATTTCACACAGAGTTTTGCTAACCAGTTGTCATAAATAGATACATAGAAGGCTGCAACAAAGTGTAAGGTAATCATCAAAACTATTCTGACATCCTTAAACATTTATTAAAATCAGTGTGAAGTTTTGTGTCCATTCATTTATCTTGAAACAGAGACACAATGAATATAAACGCATGTATTTTAATGACTGTAAAGTGAAATTTGTGACCTAATATAATTTTGAGTTTATCCAAAACAACTGAAAAGAAGATTTTCCCAGTCTGAGTCAGTCAAATGTTTTGAATTTCATCTTTGGAGTTTGACTATTAATTGATCAAATCCATATTTTATATTTTCCAGAAATCCATATTATCATAATTTGAAATTTGAGATTGCTGGAGCTTGACTGATGCGTGTGGAAGCAAAAGTAAAGGGAACTCTCCCGTCTTGGTTTCTGCACAGGTGACTGATCAGGAAGAGCTACGAGTTGATTCGGCTGTCAAGTCAACAGTTCCAAAACTCTCCTTTCCCACTTTCTACACATTCCCTGTGACGGAACTAGATATCTGCTTTTCTCACTGTTTTGTGTGCTGTAGTGAAATCTGGCAATAATATTGAGAGCAAAAGGCTGATTAAAGTCAGAGCGACAACTGAATTGATATGTGTTGAGCCCTATTGTTGCATTAAATGAGTGTTGCTCCACGTACAGCTGTGAGCTGAGTGATTTGTTGAAATTTGAAATCATCAAATATTTAACGCTTCCGTAGTGTTATGTACTCTAATCTTTTTCAATATTCACCCTGAACCAGCTTTCAAAGGCACCACTGCAGCATAAAAGCAACTTTGAAATCGTCTGCACACTTTTAATGAGTCAGATTGAACCTTTTAACTCCACATTCACATCTAGCACTTTTGATGATTAATGATATTAAACTGTTTCGAGCTTATTTCAGTTATATTTCTTATGTAATCTTTTGACGAGAACACACACACACACACACACACACACACACACACACACACACACACACACACACACACACACACACACACACACACACACACAGTGACGGCACTGCTCTTTGGCTCTTTGGTTTCCGCTGGGTGGAGAGAGGATGCGTCTGGCGGTGGCATTACACACAAACCATTCCAGTATCACGTGTGCAAGCTAAGCACCGATTATTATCTTTTTGAGTTTGTCCTGCATCTTGATGTTACAGTAGTACTATAGTGATGACATGGTAGCACTGTGTTGGGA
Source organism: Taurulus bubalis (assembly GCF_910589615.1). Taxonomy (NCBI): domain Eukaryota; kingdom Metazoa; phylum Chordata; class Actinopteri; order Perciformes; family Cottidae; genus Taurulus; species Taurulus bubalis. The sequence continues at coordinate 8,882,336 of NC_136600.1, forward strand.
ACAATGGTATGATTGTTACAAATTTAGATTTATTTTCTTCACTATTAATACTTTAGTTTTTAATTTAGACGGGAAATATTTAATTTCCTGTCAGCAGTAGGAATTTGATTCATCATTGTTGGAGCCATAATATAGTTTTGTTGCTTTCTTTTATCTCTGAAGGAAACACAGGGTAAATTTGGACATGCAGTTCCTACATTGAACATAGGGTGCCACATTAACATCGAAGGGCATATAAGTAGGTGCCTGCAAATGAGAACAGGGTGTGTGGATGGGAAGCAAACAGTTTTTGACCGTGGTCGTATCAACTGGATTTATCAACGTGGTTGTGTCTTATCCTGTCTGGTGGTATCCTGTGTATCCTGTGCTGCTATAAGCATCCATCCATCCATTTTCATCCACTTAGTCCGGGGTCGGGTCGCGGTGGCAGCAGGCCCAGCAGGCTGACCCAGGCTTACCTCTCTCCCGCAACACTTTCCAGCTCATTCTGGGGGATCCCGAGGCGTTCCCAGTCCAGCTGGAAAATATAATCCTTCCAGCGTGTCCTGGGTCTTTCCCAGGATCTCTTACCAGTTGGACGTGCCCGTAAAACCTCTACTGGGAGGCGTCCAGGAGGCATCTGAATTAGTAGTCAAAGGTAGCCGCTAAAGTTGTCAAAAAGCTCCTTGGTGGCAAGACGCCGGGGGTGGATAAGATCCGCCCTGAGCGCTGAAATGAACAGTTGATTTGTTTGTGGTAGAACACGCAAGTTCTCCCGTTCGCTCCCTAGTGGCTTCAAGACTTAAATTGGATATGTGTTAGAGCTGCTACAATAAGTCAAAAACTGACTTCATTGGGACCGTCGTTTGTTGGACAGCTGATTGACATCGCTGAATTGGACAGCTGGTCGACATCGCTGAATTGGACATCTGATCAACATCTCTGAATTGGACAGCTGGTCGACATCGCTGAATTGGACAACTGATCAACATCTCTGAATTGGACAGCTGGTCGACATCGCTGAATTGGACAACTGATCAACATCTCTGAATTGGACAGCTGGTCGACATCGTTGAATTGGACAGACAGATCGACATTGCTGAATGGGACAGCTGGAGTCAAGAGCTATTCGCATCGCGGGAGTCAACAGCTGATCGACATCATGCGATTCAGCAGACGGTCGACATTGCTGGATTCAACCGCTGAGCGATTAGACGTCGCCTGATGTGGTGTTTGCATTTTTTTTTTTTTATTGTTTAATATATGATGGATTCTGATACAGGCACCAAGGTACCAAATCAAGGTTCTATTGCTAAGGAGTCAACTACGAGTGAAACGCAGTAACATCCCAACGTGGCCAATGGTGAAAGGGAAACACAATCTGTCAGGACACGTCCTATTAAATTCACGCTGCAGCCTTAAAGGAGCCGAATTCTCGATTCGTACTCGCGAAGAGGGACTTTTGCTTGCACTGGAGGGAATTTTGCTTGCACTGGAGGGAATTTTGCTCACGGAGTGATGTAAAAGCGCTCGTCAAAATAAAGTACACACGCTCATTTGCGCTCTCGGATTTTGACAGTGACTTGCTTTCAGAATCAGAATTGCAGCCAAGATTCAAAGGAAGTAGCTTTGCAACATCTGTTACCGTTGAAACCCCAGCCATTAAAGAAGCCGGAAGGTTAAAACATGCTAAAGGACAAAGTAGTTAATCTGCAAAGAACACCAGATTTTGTTTGTGTTGCTCTCGTGGAAACACACTGGAGATATGTCCACGATTAGACAGGGACAAAATGTATTTTCTTAAGGAAAATGGTATCTGTTTCGGCTGCCTTTTGCATTGGCCATATGAGCAAGGACTGCGATAAGCGCTTGACTTGCAATCTGTGCAGCCTAAAGCATCGCAGTGTTCTTCACATCTGCCAAAGAGAGAAATCAGTCAACACAGACTCAAGCCACCCAAAGGAACCATCATTGAGTAGCGCACATGTCTCTACACACGCATGTGGTCATACAGGGGCCGGTAACAGTGATGGGATTCTACCCATCGTCACAATACAGGTGAAATACAATAAGGGAGACCAAGTCATAAAGACATATACTTTTCTAGATCCAGGCAGTACAGAAACATTTGGTTCTGAAACCCTGATGAGGAGGCTTAATCTGAATGGAAGGAAAACCAAAATCCACAGGTTCAGGAGCAACAGTTTCCAGCTACATGTTGACGGATTTGGAGATTTCAAGTCTCACTGGGAAAAGGTTCTAGATTTGCCAGAGGTTTATACCCAGAAGAGGATGCCTGCGAGCACTGATAACCTCATCAAAGAAGAGGATTTGGCAAAGTGGCCATGCTTGGATGGTGTTGGTGTTCCTAGAATTCAAGCTGATGTGGAGTTGTTGATAGGTGCCAACGCCTTCAAAATGCTTGAGCCTGGGAGAGTAATCAACAGCCATGGAAACGGACCGTATGGGGTGGGTTATTATTTATGATTCCCTTCAAGGATGCAGTGATGAGCGGTGGGGGCGTGGCTATCCCACTGCTCCTGTTAACAGGATTTCCATAAACAACCTGGTGGAGTTGCTGAATAATCAGCACATCCATGATTTTAATGAAAAAACATCAGAAGACAAAATGGAGATGTCAAGAGATGACATGATAGTCATGGAAATCATAAATTATTCAGTCAAGCATGATGGACACTATAGCATGGACCTTCCATTCAAGAAAGAAGAGGTCTCAGTTCCAAACAATCAAGGTGTTGCCAGGCAGCACATTCTTTGATTGAAGAGAAGGTTTTAAAGAAACAAGGACAAGAGATTCCAAACCTTTGTGGCGGACATGATATCTACCATCCGAGGAGCAACTGATCTACCACACAGAATCCTGCCGATGAAGCCTCAAGGGGATTCAATACAGACTATTTGATAACAAAGAGAAGATGGATTGATGTACCTGACTTTCTATGGAAAGCATTGGAGGAGTGGCCGGCTCGCAGATTTGATTACAACATTACTGCTGATGACCCAGAGGTAAAAAGGGAGACATTGTACTTGTTGCAGATGCTACAGCTCCACGTAGTTCCTGGTTAGTGCAAACTAAGACTAGCACGCTGGACAGGCCAGTGAGCAAACTTTGTCTGACACATAAGTGACTTCTTACCCATAGTGGTAGCAAACAGTTTTTGACCGTGGTTGTGTCAACTGGATGTATCAACGTGGTTGTGTCTTATCCTGTCTGGTGGTATCCTATGTTGTGCTGCTGTAAGCATGTAAGATTAATTCAATGCAAATGTATTGGACATTGCTGATTTAATGCCATGGTGTCATGAAGCACGGAATAAATGGATCGAAAGGGACACAGTGCTGAAATGGACAGTTGATTTGTTTGTGGCAGAACACGAGTCCGAACAAGTTCTCCCCCTAGTGGCTTTAACACTTAAATTGGATACGTGTTAAAGCCTCTACAATCATATTATTTAAGTTGTTAGATGGAAGCTCTAGCAATTTTTTAAAAATAATTTAGATGTAATTTCAGCAGAAGGCTTTGCATAAGGGAAGGTTAAATCCTGTTTCCAAGCTCATATTTTCTTCTGAATCTAGGACTGGTGCAGTGAATCTGCATCTGTCCATTCTTCAAGCAGAATATTGCACCACTGGTGATCCAAGCTCAGTCAAACTCAAAGGAACAATATGCCCGTGTTCAGTACACGACTATCCTGATAGCCTTACCGATTTTATCCAAAAGGGGAAAAACAATTATTGACACTTGTGTTCTGTCATAATTCCCAAAATATCTTTCAGGTTAAAAATGTTGAATGTTTTGCCTTTGATCGCACAGTTTACTTCAACTTACATAAACCATTGAGCCAAGCTTATCTGCATAGCAAGGATACTTGGAAGCATGCACGCATACACACACAGGTCTGTTTTTTTTGCACAAAGGGGAGAGTGAGGGTGTGTTTTCTTCAGTCACGAGAGTCTGTCTCCGTCTCACTCGCTCTTCCTGCCTGTCTCGTCGTCATGTCTTCGGCTGTACCATCATTGTTTCAGTCAGTCTGTGAGTTACATGTAGCTGCTTGTGTCTACATTGTTTTGTGTCTGTATGATATATATACTGTGTGTGTACACACAAAGACACAACAATGGATTATATATTACCATATATTTTTACTACATACAATGTATTTTGTGTATTGTCTGTGTGTATTTGTCCCAGTACACGTATAACGTCCACAATCAAACACCCTGCTATTGTGTCCTTTCTTCACTGTTAAAGATGATCGGTTAATGCAATCATTGTATAGATACTCAACCATTTTAGCTGATGCAGCTCTCTACACCAAAACCGCTTGAGCCTCACTCACATTTTACAGACATAACTGCAATAGAAGCATCTTTATTGTTCTTAAGTCAAGTACGCGGCCGTATTATTCCTGATCTCTGTCAAAATGCACAAGTAAACACCTTAAATGACATAGATCCAGTTTAGGTACCAACGAAGGACTGTAACAAACTGCTTTCACTGCGTGGGTGGAGATGACAAGGAATTCTGTCTGTCCACACATTCCAATTAAAAAGTGTTAAATTAAAGGATGTAGATATATCAATTGACCAAAACCCTCTGCATTGAATTAAAGAATAACATGGAGCAGACCAGAATGGTCCTCATAATGACTCCAACACGTCCTCAAAACATTTAGCCTCTGCGTCAACTCTCTGAGTAACGACATAATGTTTGAGTATCGGTTAGTTGTTGTTGTTGGGTCAGCGGTAACACGATGTTGACAGCAAAATCAATTAATACATTTCAAGAGTTAACAAGAAGTTGCTCAAAAGAACGTGATGTAGGGCAGCTGCTGTGTGTGTGTGTGTGTGTGTGTGTGTGTGTGTGTGTGTGTGTGCCCACCCTCGTTAATGGCCCTCGTTAACAGCCCTCATTATGAGCACACTCCGATTTAATGAGCCATAATAGCACCTCCTGATAATCAACCTGATAGGTGGCCCCTTTGGACTCTCTACCCGTTTCATTGGCCGGTGGGACGGCGGCGTGGAGACACTGAGAGGCTATCTACGGGCAGGTGGGAGGGGCAGGCTGGCGGTTGGCCAATAGAAGTGATAGGACCCAGAGGAACGCAACTTGACTGGCAACAAGCAATAACACCACACGATGAAAGAGCAGTGACGTACAGTAAGTTGTGTGAGTAAGTTGTGTGAAGTTGGGTGTTTCAGTTTAGGACTCATTTTGCTGACCCCTTAATCCCATTCATGTTAAAGCCCTTTGGCAAATGAGTAAACCATGATGTTCAGAGTGTTGTGGTGATCTCAGCAGGCATTTCGACATGTCACAGGAGGAAAAGCACAGGTGTAAAGAATGCTGTCCTTTTAGCTGCTTCAGTTTCAGGCTCCTGGTACTTATGACACTGGGCCACAGTCACATGGCTTACTGGGAAACTTGAATAGAGCGGCGCCATTGTTAATGTTATAAGTAAGACTTGTGTTTTTCCTATGAAGTCAAATTGTCTGCTGTTTAAGTGGCCTATTGTCTTTTTAAAGAAATTTGATTTAAGGTTAGCCTGTAAGGCCTTTTTCTTTTCTGCTTGCTCACTAGCATGGTTTACTATGACAAATTGTAGTAACATGTGCTTTCCATGCAATGACAGGTTGAAAGGTCTGCTTGGTGAAAGACAAATGCTATTTACTCTTTCATGCTAATTTAAAAGCCTTGGGCTCTGTACATGTCAACACACCACTGACTTTAATCAACGTTTTACTTTTAACTTTGACTTGACTACATTAAGTAGATGATTAAATGTTCTCGGCCTCGTTGATGATCAACACCAACAAATACAGTTTATTTTGCAATCACCGGGTATGAGCTGTTAAGTTAAGACAATGTTTTCTTTGCAGTAGATCATTCACTCAGTCATTGAGGTTGTTGATTTCAGCATCCTAAGGACGTACGTTTTCAGGAAATGTGAACTGTGGCAGCGTTTGGCACATTGGGTGAGCAGTTTGTTGCTTGTGCTTGTGCTTGAGCAGTTTGTTGCTTGTGCTTGTGACCCCTTTTTGAATGATACAAATATCTTTCCCCATCTCTTCGTCCCCTGAGGGGGCTTTCATCCGGTGGCCTGGAGGAAGAGAGAGGGAACAGGGTGGAGTGAGAGAAGGAGAGAGATGGAGAGAGAGCAGATGTAAAAACCTAGAAAAAAAGGGACAGACAAAGGACAAGTATAAGGACTATTGTGAGTCAAGAAAAAGAGAGAAATAGATTGGAATCAGATTCAGTCATTGCCTCCCATTTCTGTTCATGAATGTCCAACAGTAATTTGGTTGCGGTTAAAGGAGGATGAGAGAGCAATGCTCTCTCTCTCTCTCTCTCTCTCTCTCTCTCTCTCTGTCTCTCTCTCTCTCTCTCTCTCTCTCTCTCTCCTTCTCCCACCCCTCTATCGTTTCCTCTCATCTCCTCTGCTATTGTGCTCCTATATAACCTCTCCTTATCATACTCATGTTAGGTGGTGAGGAAATAACAGGTGTCTGCTTTTCAGCGTGATATAGAGTCACATATAGGTTTGAGGTTCATCTTTTTTACTTTATCACAAAAGTATTTGGGCATTCTGTCCAGCTGTGCTGACTAGAAAACCGTCAGACTGAACAGACAAACCGCAGAGTTTTGATTTCAAGTCACACAGGATTGGCATTCAGCAGTCGGGTGAACATGACGAAGCATTGCGCTGTCATCTTAAAGATGGCCTTGATGCTGCTGCTGCTGCTGCAGGGCACAGGTAAGATCTGTTGACTTTATTACGATTTCTTCAAGAAAGACAGTGGCATAATGATATGTTTTGATACACACTGCATGGTTGAAATATGGAGATTATGAGCGTAAGTAAGTTTATGTTGGTGATTTATAGTGTAAGCAGGAAATAACTCAGGAAACTGTTCCACTGTTCCACTGTTTTGTCCCAAATATAAAATTTGTGGTCCGTATAATCAAAAAAAAGACAAGTGTGAGGGGATTCTGCCGGTTTAAACAGTCGACATCTCTGCCGTTTAAAAGGATGATGAAATAGATTAAATTAGTTTTTAAGTTTTAATAATAAATACTAAGCAGGATATTTATTTAAAGCTTACATTCTGGGATCCGTTTTCATTGAGGTCTTCAATTCAGATGATCTTAATGTCAGGTGCTTCAAACCACATTTGTATTTCTTGCACCATGACCATCTTTGTTATTTTTCAACAGACATTTATGTGTCCTATTAGTTATTTGTTTATGTTTAAAAAATACAAATAGTAATGTTTACTGGTAGTGAACTGGTATTTTTGTAATCATAAGACTTTACAATGGGGATGTTAAATCAAACTGTTTTGTCGCCAACTCAATGTTTTCTCTCCTGACGAGCATCATTAGGAAACACATATTTAATTTGAACTACTTTTTTCACTACCATTTTGGCAAAATGAAAACAAAACTCTTCTCCTACCCCTCTAGAAACAAAGATGGACATAATTACCAGTAAGCAAGATATTCAGATGGGAGAAGATATCTTACTGTTGTGTAAAGGTGAGTCATTTTACTTTTTATTTGATGTCTAATGAAGCTTTTTCATGTGAATGACATTTTCCAGTTTTATTCTCTTCTAGATGTTTCAAAGTAAGCGTATTCAAGCATTTATTTTCGCTGTCTCTTCCTCCTTTGCGGTTCCTCTCATATGTCCTAGCTGGGGGAGAGGGAGACATAACGTGGCAGAAGGATGGGCAAGACATCGCCGATGAAGACAAGGTGTCAACTCTGGATGAGTCTACTTCTAAGTTGATCATTAAGAAGGCTACGATGCAGGATGCGGGCAGATATACCTGTCTGTGTGAATTCGACAGTGGGCACAAAGATGACGTTATGACACAGCTGTATGTTTATGGTGCGTAACAGATGGCAGTTGTTGCTGAACCTGTCTACTGTAACTGAGCCTTTATATAGCTAGGAAATAGGAATTGTTCATATTCAGCATATGAGGACTTGTTTAACGAACCAACCCACATTTTGATGATGATATCCTTCATTTGGTTGCTTTGTTGCATAGAAAGTAAGCATCCTAACCGTCTTTTCTTTTGTCAGAGGGTCCATCATTTGGGAGCACCAACACCTACCATGAGTTTCTGGAGGGCAAAGACGGAATGGTGCCATGCCTGGTGACTGGCCAGCCGGCCGTAGACGTCCACTGGCTCAGACACAAAGAAGAAATCTCCTCTATTGGTAGGACCAGCACCCTGCGCTTGAAGCTCTACTGATGTTTGAAGGGTTATTTTGTAGTATACAAAAAGCATTGCACATTTTGTAAACTTGACATGACTGAATATTAGACTCTCATGCAGCAGTATAACTTTCTTTTTCTGTCTTTTTCCCATTTTTCGAATCTTTCCATCACTCTGTCTGTCTCTGCATTTTTGTCCTGCCATCTCTGACTTCAGCTGGAAACCGTGTGCGGCGGCTGCCTGATAATACAGTCCACATTGAAAATGTGAAGCGAGAGGATGCTGGGACGTACGTGTGTCAGGCTCAGATCAGAGGAAGGCCCATCAAACAGGAAATCTCCATCTCCGTGGTCGTCAATGGTCGGTGTCTTTTACACATGAATATTAAATAGTGGTCAGATCATTTATGACTCGCCCTTCCGGCTCTTTGAAAACCTGATGGGGTAACACAATTGTGACAATGAGGGTTATAGTTCGGGATGGCTTCATTTTGCTTTGAATCACAATGATGCCAGAATACATCTGAAGTGTTAACAAAGCATGATTTGGAATAAAAAATAAGATTCCGTCCTGCAGCTCCTCCTACCGCGCGTCTGAGAGAAGAGGTGAAAAAAGTGATGGCCGGACCAGAAACCAACGTTTCCCTGCTCTGTTTGGTGGACGGCCTGCCAAAACCCAACATTACCTGGATAATGTAAGTACTTTGGGAGAGGTGGACTCATCTTTTGAGTATTTTGTTCAGAAAGACATATTATGCATCAGTTTGTTGATAATGTGTATTGTAAGTATAATGTGGAATGCATTTAAACCAGTTTTCTCCCTAATTCTTCTCCACTGTGTGTGTGTGTGAGTGTGAGTGTGTGTGTGTGTGAGTGTGAGTGTGTGTGTGTGTGTGTGTGTGCGTTCTTATGTGCGTGTGTGCGTATGTGCATGTGTGCGTATGTGCGTGTGTGTGCTCTCTGGCCTCTTTCTTTCTCATATCCTCCATTAATAAGCTGTGTCGACATGGCCCAGTCTTCCATATGAATATGAATAACAGATCCCTATAGAATTATTCATGGTGTGTTTTGCTCTGCTTGTCCTCCTCCCAGGCCGGTGGTGTTTGACCCTTCACATCATCAGTATAACACAGACCGCAGCCGATTGACTATAAGGTCTGTTACCAGGGCCGACTACGGAGAGTACATCTGCACCGCCACCAACAAGATATCTGAGAGCAGCGCCACCTTTATGCTTCATGTTTATGGTAAGTTACATTTTATATGATTTGTTTCCGCCTCTCTGATAACTTCATTGGATCACCAAAACAAACAAACAACAAAGACATACAATGACACTTAATTTATAACTCACTATGCATATTGGGGGACATATTTACTGTATCCTGTTGTGCTATGATGACACATGGGATGTTTTATTCCAGAGGCACCAGAGGTGTTTGTGTCGGCCGAGCAGCAGAGTGTATCATTAGGCGAGAGAGTGTCTGTGTCCTGTAACGTCTCTGGCCATCCTCAGCCTGAGCTACACTGGCTCAACAAGCACAATGGACGCACACTGGTAAGAGTTTATGGTACACACACACACACACACACACACACACACACACACACACACACACACACACTCACAAACACTCCCACGCGCACACACACATACACAACATTAGCTGCACGTCTCAATCAAGCTAACATTTGTAGCAATTTTTTATGCATGTTGACTTTCAACAATGTTCAGCTACTTCCACAACATTACATTTGAGCATTTACAGACTTAAGCTTGGTCCAATATATGATTGGATTTTATTTCCTTTTGTGCCTCCCTCTGTCAGGACTCTAGCTCTGGTCGTGTCCGTGTTGTTGATGGTGAGTTGGTGATTGATGAGGTACTGCCCTCTGATGGTGGAACGTATTCCTGCATGGCTGTCAGCACCTCTGGAAATGCATCAAGAGACGTTGCAATACACAGTAAGAGTTCATGTCTGTCTTTGTCTTAAAGAAAAAAGTGGAGGGAAAGTAGATTATATATTTACTTATAACCATGACACTTACACGTTTCTATGTTTCTCTGACCTGCCTCCTTATGCACAGCCCAGCCTGGTCCGCCTCATGACCTGTCAGTTTCACCTGGACTAACCACAGTCCTCTTCTCCCTCCAATCCCTCCCCATCAGTGGAGGAACACCAATCACAAGCTTCGTCCTGCAGTGGAGGCAAAGTGCAGCAGAACAGTGGAAGGAGATCACAGTCCCAGTTTCAGGTAAAACATCTGTTTTTCAAAGGGGCTTTTATAGTTGTGTATCATGACTCTCATGACAAAATCAGTGATTTAATTTATACTTTCAACTGCTTATTATGCCACCAACTCACATTTAATCATGCACATTGGCTGATGGTGTGTTTTTCTCTGTCTGCTTTCACAGGTCCCACAGCCATCACCTCCCTCAAGCCGTACACGCTGTACACAGTGCGTCTGGCTGCCTTGAATGCAGTGGGAGTGGGACGGTTCTCAGACAAACACACAGTCCACACCCAGGGAATACGTAAGTGGTACAAACACTACATTTACAACCATCGCTATCAACACATACACCACATACACCACATCTATGTATTATATGTGTTGAGCATACATATTTACAAGATGTATAATATATTTAATGTGTATGTGCAAGTATTCCTGCATGCTTGTGTAAATATGTCTTGCGAGGAAGGCTTTTCTTCCATGCCATCACTCATTTTTCTTCTTCTTCTTTCATGCAACCGTCATCGCAACACTTCCATGACATCGTCATCTGCCGCCTGATGGACATGTGTCGTGCTGATGACACCACGTAATCCACTGTGATCCATTCTCAGGAGGTGATGTACCCACAGTGATCTACTAAACAATGAAAACATACGCTGACATGCCCAGTCAACCTGTATATATCATGGAAGCTCACCAGTTAGTCATCAATTCTTTCTTTTCTCTTTGCCTTCTGTTCGTAGGTGAACCAGACAGCCCAGTGTTGTTGTCGACTGAGATGAAAGTAGAGGGAAACTCCTTCTCTGTCCCTCTTAAAAAGACTGATGATGGTGAAACTCCTCTGCTGCACTTTGACGTACGATACAAACCGGTAAGAGACGCTGTGAGCCGGTCTCTGCTTTTTCAATGAATAGCTCTCCTTTTTTCATGTTGTTTTCATCCTTCTGTTCCTCTCTCAGGATGAAGAGGGAACTGAGTGGAAAGAGATGCAGCTGCCGTCCGATGCTGATTCCGTCTCCCTTCAAGATCTGTCCTACGGCTCAGACTATCAACTAGAGGTTTCATCCGTCAACCCTAATGGTTCCTCCATCCCTGCCATGTTCAACTTCACCATCGCAGATAAGCCTGGTATGTGGCCTTTCACTCCCTAAATCATACACTTAAATGGCTTCAACTATGAACTGGGAGCAGTGACACAAATAGAGATTAACTGCTCCTCGAACATTGTGGCGTGACAAAAATATGTTGGTGCCACATTGAAGATGTTTGCCATACTTTCAGTTTGGTCACCTTGACTCTTTCCCCTCCGTCTTCCAGTCAAGAGCAGCATGACCAAAGGCAGCGTGGTTGGCATCGTCATGGTGATCTTCTTGGTGATATTCCTGGTGGTAGACGCCACCTGCTGCTACAGAAACCGCTGCGGCCTGCTCATGTCCATCGCTGTGAAAGTCTTTGGACAGAAAGACCCAGGCCTCCAAATGCTCGAAGAAGGAGAAGGAACCAACGGGTAAGTAGGCGTTGGACAAGTCTGTCAGTGCATGTTCAAGTACATTTTCACTATTTTTGTCCATCCTTAAATTGTTGTCATCATACTGCAAACCTTTGTTTGACGGCAGAGGAGTTAAGCTGAAGGGTATATCCACTCCGAGAGGCAGTGTGCAACATTCGGAAGCGGGGGTGCAGACACTAACTAAGGACGGGGGGCTGCTCACAGAGATTACCTGCGACAAAGCGGCCCTTACCAAACACGAGTATGTTCATTCATTCCCATATACAACAAACAAGTTTAAATACCTGCTGTTAGCTATTTTCTTTCACTCTGATAACAAAGCATTGCTGGGAAGAGCAGTAAACTACATTATATTCTTATCCCCTCCTCATGCAGAGATTTGGGCAAACATTTAAAAAAATGAAGAAAATATCCTTATGAGCATCTGCTCGATCTGTCTGCAAGACAGTGTAACTCTCGCAACAGTGTTTGACGCGAGGAAAATATAAAACTCCAATTCCGCTCATTTAAACTGGCGCATGAAGATCAAACCTATCCCACAGAGAAAATTATTGATCTCCACTATATATTTGTACATTCATATCTCTTTATACCAGTGTCTTATTGTCTTTTCTGCAGGAGAAACCAGGCGGGCAGAGACCTGCACACCGCCAACGCATGAGGCCAGAAAGAAGAGAAAGAGTGTGAGAAAGCAAGGATAATGTATAGACAACAAGAGAATATATCAAACAACCACACAATTAATGACTGAGACCATCGACGATCTCTACATTCAATACAACTGCTATGGGAAAGACGTCTGTGCTGTTGGAGTGGGAGGATGACTAGTTTGAAATCTCACAGCTCCCAGTTCACACAAAGACCGACACAGACAGGCATCAGATGTTTTTGATTGACTTTTGGCTCAAACGACAAAGTCTCATTTTACAGGGTAATCGTGTTGTCTGTGTTTTTACAGGGTAAACTTGTTGGTGTCATAATTTTATTTTTGTATTGCTATATTTACTAAAAGTCACAAAACCGTGTTTACCTTCTGCATTTTGAATGTATTTGACACTGTAACCTTTATATAATTATCATGCACTAATATGTTGTCAAACCAGACATGAGAGATATCTTTATTATTATATATCATGAGAGGCTTTAAACTTGAAGCCATGTTTGACTTTGTAACCAACTTAACTGTTGAGCACTTTTTTGTGGACAAACTTTTATAAATGGTCGGCAAACAACTCTGGCCACTTAGGGAACCTAATTAAAAGCAGCTGTTATTACCAGAACCATCTTTAAAGTACCTGTAATAATAGGTGACATGTCAGACATATATGAACCTAACTAAACATATTAATGCTGTAAGTTATTTAGTTTGTATAGTCACTATATTTACAGTATTCAAATAAGTGAAAATGTTTAAGCCAAATATTTAACTTGCGCTTTTTTGATTTGAGATACTTAAGGATGTTATGTTTGCAAATTGCCTGACCATGTTAATGAATTATTTTGATATTAATGTGATATTGCTTTGAAAGCCAAACACTGTCTTACACATGTCTTTACATCTTTGTGTTTGATAAAAACACTGTAAAATAGCTTCATCTCTTTTGTGCTCAATAAACCTCCATCACAAACAGGGTGGAATGAAAGAAAAGAAACATGCACTTCTATTAATCCACTTGGGGAGATTCTTCTCTGCATTTGACCCATCCCTGGATGGGGGCTGTGGGCGGCCCTGTGGGGCGCCCGGGGGGTTTGGTGTCTTGCTTAGGGACACTTCGACGTGTGGGCTATGGGGGGGACTGGGGATCGAGCCGGCTGCCTTGTGGTTGCGGGACAACCACTCATCCCCCTGAGCTACAGCCACCCTTGAGAGCTTCATGGTGCTTACTAAATGAATGTTTTAACCTCTTCATCTCATACAGTAAGATTATAATTTACAGCTAACTACTTTAAGGGCTGTCAAAATTGTTACAATTTGAATAGAGCGGTTTAGAATATTTGACAAAGCTGTCCAAAACCTTAGTTTATCAGTATATTTTTTGGGGTTATGTAATTTCCCAGATTGACTCACATTTAAAAAGTAAGGCAAACTGCAAAATGATAAAAGTGGGCTTGGATTGTTTTATATAATTGGATAAATCACACCAGATTGGCAGATTGAACTTGAACTCCTGCACCAGATGTCACACACAAAACATTTGCCTATTTGGGGTTTTAGGAACATGTTGTGAAATGCTTTTACACTTCGACAGCCGTGGGCCACTCATCAGGAGTATGATGAAACTGTTCTGCTCTGATGTTGATCTTGCACCGACATGAGTGCAGGGAGGAAGTGGAAGGTTGGCTGAGATGTCTGAGTCAAAGCTGAGTCAGACCGTCATTAAAGACTGAGTGATAAAAGATGTGGCAATCAAGACTCTGAAGGTGCTGAGGGGTGCGTGACACTTTATATCGTTTAATACCTTTATAAAAATATTTGTTCAAATGAGACTGGACTGCACATTGGCAAGCATGACTAAGTGCAATTTTGAGGCACTTGTTCTTTACTGGACTATTTCTATTTTAAGCTTACCTTTAACTTTTGTTTTACTATTCATCTGACAGCTGTAGTTTCTATTACTGTGCTTATTCTTCATACAATCAGATTATACAATATGGATTGTTACAAAGAACTCAGCACAATGTTAAGTATCTAATATGAGTTCCACCTACCTACCTACCTACATAATATATATATATATATATATATATATATATATATATATATATATATGAGATATACTAGTATTTTTTACATTCTGACACTTTACTGGCACTTTACAAAGTCTCAATATGTATTTCTCCACTGCTTCATAATGCAGAGTTAAACCTGGATGAAACAGTGCCGGTCGATACACAGAGACATGCAAATATGAGACACACTCAAAAAAAGGTTTGAATATATAGTTGAGTCCTGCATAACAGCAGTCTCCATAATATAAAGTAGTCTTATGCAAAGCTACAGCAGACAGTATGGCTGTTGAGTTGCAGCTCTATCTGCCTCAGTGCTGTGGTCCTGCCGCTTTGGCCACGCCCATGCCGCTTTGGCCACGCCCCTGACGAAAGCACATGACCAGGCGTGTTTACACCTGCGTTGACAGAGAGACACGCAGCGCCAACAACGACTGTGTTACTGACAGGGCAGCCTTTCGTTTGAACCGATACAAGAAGCAGTTTTGTCGCGAGGGGTAATTGTTTAGCGGACGCTCGCGGGGACTCGGTGAGTTTTTTTAGCACGACTGTTGTTTTCCTTTAGTGTGTCACGCGTGGACGCTGTCGGCTCTTCCGTAGCAACAGCTGCTAGCTTAGCCTGCTAACGCGTCTCGCACGGGTAGCTCGCTGCTGCAGCATCACCACCCAGATGCCATGTTATAACGTCAACTGAAATAGTTCACTCAGCTATCACTGCGAGTTAGGTTTAGGATGAATGTCCTAGTACTCGTACAGGTTACTGCACCAGTTAGCTAACAGTGAAGCGAACTTTAGTCTGTCAGCTGTAACCCCCCTTTATCTGGTTTGTCTGTCAGGCAGCCTGTGCCCAGCTGTACCCCGGGAGGGAAGCTCCATCCTCGGCCACAGGCTCCAGGAAGCCAGCCCTTCTGTCCACCATGGAACAGACGGATGTGGAACGTGAGCTTTGTTCACCTTTCTGCTCTTGTCTTTTCCTTTCTTCGCTCCTCTTCTGTCAATTAGTTTTATGTCTGACTCTGTTCAGCCACAATAATTGATTTGCTCTGTTAGACACAGTTCTGAGCAGAAAACCATATGTCCTCACATTGGTCTCAAGCGTTGTCTAGCCATTTGTGTTTCTTCCATTTCTCTCTTCTTTCTACATTTATCTTTTCCCACTCAGATTTGTCTCTGTTCTGTCATTTTGTTCCCCTCTAGAGGTGACCCTGGCTCTGCTAGATGCGGCCACTGATAAAGACCCAGAGGTCCAGGAGCAGGTCAGAAAGTCTATGTTGACTCTGGGACAACAGCAGCCAGACAGAGTGTTAACCATGTGTCGGGACTACCTTCTGAAACACCCAAAGGTAAAACCCCCAGAAAACCCCTTTTTATTACACTGTATGTCGACCCACTCTGAGTGTCAGCCTGAGGCCTACTCTAATAAACCGTACCAGGGTGACCTGGAACTAATTATCAGTCACGCTCTTGTAGCCAGAGTCAAAAAGCCAGATAAGCATGCACATGAGCATGACAACACTACCATTTAACTCCTCAAGCCTCGAGTGCTTGTGTCACTATTGGTGTCATGTGGTGTCCTTGTGTACACATTAAGAGTGGAAGCTGCAGGGGAAGTCCCCCATGTCGAGCATAAAGCAGATTGGTACTAGATGATGTAAATTATTGTGTGGTTTTGTTAAAGATGTGTCTTGACTCCAGTAAGTAACCCCTGCTAACAATAGTTTGCTGCTAATCTGTTAAATCTGGTCCCATTTTAAAGCCCTGTCAGATCCCATAGTATGTGAGTGGTTTCACACATCTACGAGATGTAAACCTTGTCAGAAATAGTTGTATGTGTAATGTTTTGTCAATTTAGTTTCCTGAAAATGTACGATAGTACTATTGCAATACAAAGTGACACATCTCAGCCTCTGACTTTGTGATTATCAGATGATCACATCTTTACACTGAAGAAATGCCTTCGGAAACATCAGCATCATACTGTCGTACAAACTATGTCCTTTTTGTATTGAATGTGCTGAGGCATATTTTATCTAACCCGTATGAAAGCCAATTGAATATATTTTACTTGGCTGTGCTGTAATTAGTATTTCATTTTGTATGTGCTCTTAACTGTTATTCCTTGTCTCTTTTTTCTTCTTTCCTCTTCCTCCCTCTCCTCTAGTTGGTTGTAAGCCACAGAGTTGTGATTCTTCAAACTATTGAGCTGATTGTTGGCTGCAGGATAGAGGAGATCAGTTATCCCAGGATAAAAAGTATCATCTCTCTGGCTTCAGACGAGATGACACGCTCAAAAGTAATATTTTACATTTTTTGTTTATTTCGGAAGGCTGATGATAAATGATGTTCCTCACTGTTTTCTCAACGTCTTCCCGGTTCACTCAGGAGGTCGTTCCTGATTGGCAGCAGGCAGCCAGTAATATTTTGGTAGCTGTGGGTAACAAGTACATCAATGACATCATGGAGGAAATACTAACCAAGTTTCAGCCAGGGCTCCTACCTCACTTCTTTGTGGTCCAGACACTGGCCAACTTGTCTGACTCCAATGGTAAGAGAGTATTTACACCCACAAAGGCAAAGAAAGCACATATTTGCCTTGTTAAGGCCATAAGGAAGAACACACACACAACACACACACACACACACACACACACACACACACACACACACACACACACACACACACACACACACACACACACACTGGTATTCAGAGGTTGTTGAGAAATACATAAACCTGTTAAACCTGTCCAAAAACAACTCTGACACTCACACTTGCTGCAATTAGGGATGCCCAGAGCCACTGAACTGAAACATTTGTATTAGTGATATTTACTCCCTGATTTATTTCCAATCCGTATGTCCTGCTGCCAAAGTTGCACTGTTGCACTCTCTACTACTAAAGGATGTAGGACATAATGAACTGTGTGGCATGAACAAATACATAGTTTTATTTATTGATAACCACATTGACTGTGAAGAACAAAACTGCTCTGTTGCAGCCACATTTTGTAGGTGTTATTTTTATCTCCAAAGTGCTGCTGATTAATCCTAAATTTAAACTTTAGTCTTTGTTTCATGATGTGGACGAAGAGGGTTTGTCCAAACCTTCCTGCCACAACAGTTCCAGACTGCAACCATAGTGAATACGCTGTCAAACATATCTTCACTGGGCTTGCTTAACACCTTTTAATGCAGGTTCATTACATATAAAAATATAGATCTTGAATTAAGGAATCAAGATGAGCAAATAGTAAATGAGTAAATCATATTAAATGACTCTGATCTGGATCAGAGGCTAAAAGAGGAAGTAGTAAAACAATAATGTCCCATTAATGCAGTATTCTTCCTTGTTCTCTAGTTTATGGCATGGTACCCTTCCTGAATGCTATTCTGGGCACCATGTTGCCAATGTTGAGCATGGCCAAACAGGACAACATGAAGTGGGTCTTCTCATTTGGTAAGAACTACTTTGCTTTTTCAATTTGTCATAATTGTTCATGTATATTAACCCCACTGCAAAACTCTTTAAACACTAGTTCCAGGTACTCGCATAGAAAAACATTAAACTTTCAAAATATGCAATTCTCCCTGTTCTCTTTCTTCCCATTTTATCATTACATTAGCCTTTGGAAGATGTTTTTACGTTCTCTTGAAATGTGAAAAGATATTGCGTGAAATGGATTATGGAAACTCCTTTGCCGGATTCATGCCAACAGAGCGAACGTGACTTTATCTGCTGTTGATGTCTTCTTGGATATTCCCACATCGTGCAAATGCTCGTCTTTGTCTCCAGACAGTATGAAACATGGACAATACCAGCTGACATGATAGAACGACTAAAACTTGCCCAATTGAAACAAATTTCTGGAGAACTCTCCATTTTTCTCTCATACGTGGGCTAGATGGCCAAACCGACTTGTTTGGTTTCCAGTTGGCAACGTCTACTTCCTCTCCTCTTTTTATTGACGGATTACAGCCTTTCATAGCCTATAGAGCAAACCTCGTACCAAACTACAGTGTAGCTAAGTGTATTCGCTCAAAATAAGTTGATGGAAAATCTTCTCAATGTCCTTCCCCCTCTGTTTTGTTTTTCTTTCTTCAGCGCTGTGTCATTTCAGTGACGGTATCTTGGAGTACCTCGCCAACCTGGACAAGGCTCCAGATCCCACTGTGAGAAAGGACACATTTTCCAGTGAAATCTTTGCTGCTTTTGACATCCTCTTCAATCATTGGTTACAAAGCAGGGAGTCTAAGGTAAGGTCACTGTAGGTCAATGTCGGGGGTAGCTAGTTGGTTTGATATACAGTGAACTATGCATCTTACGAAGTCATGTTTAGGCAGAATTGAAAGAAGTACTTGAGCTGAGGTTACAAAGGCTGACCTTTTTAGTATATTTGGGTTCCTGAGAGTCATTCAATTATATGTTCTCATCTGATCCGGGATTGTGAAGCTGTATCAAGTCCCAGTCTAACAATTTAACCACTGTACCCTCGTGCTGCATTACAGAAGGCAGGGAACCCATTTGAGCTAACTTGTCCACTGGGACAACATTCACAACTGAATAAGATTTCAGTTCAAACAAACACAAAAACACTGGGGAATCAAAATCATCTCAGAAGGATATTTATAAAGTGACGGAGCATTTGCTTTAAAAGAAATCTGTCTATTCTTCCACCTGGAAATTACATTTAGACTACAGTATAGAAATGTGATGAGAGAGACTCAAACGCCAATTGACAATAAATGATTGCAAGTTGTGTTATTTGTTCATACATACATATTTTTTACATTTATTTTATTTATTTACACTCATCTATTTATTACTAGTGGGGGTATCTCTGTCATGTCTGTCACTTGACTTCCTGTATCTGTGTGTTCAGTTGAGGCTAACGGTAGCGGAGGCAGTGGGCTCTATGTGCCATCTGATGGCTAGTGACAAGCTGGAGGAACAGATTCCTAAACTCATTCCTACCATCTTGTCCCTGTACAAGAAAAACAACGAGCACTATGTCATCAGCAAGGTGGGTGAGGGCTGCAGCATGAGTGTGGTGGACTCTTTGTTTTTATATTTCATAACATAGATAATTTGTGTTAACAGTAAACATCACTCTCCCTCTAAACTGCCTCCTGGCTCTTAACAGAGACTACTCTTTTGTTTCTGTCAATTATCGGGCCTCAGCAGCGCTTGAGGTGTGAATTAAATACATGTTTTCAGAGGTTGATTTGATTTTTTTTCTTTCATTCTCCTGCCTCCACTCAGAGTCTGTGCCTAGTGCTTGATGCTTCGGTCAGTATGGGCAGCAGGGTGCTGGAGACACAACTGGACGGTCTACTCTTGGCACTGCATCAACAGGTACATGCATACATACTAAATTCAACACCGCAGCTTTAACCTTGAGTGAACCAGGTGACTGATGCATGACACAGATGTTCACACAAAGGTGTGTCTATCCTGCTCATAGAGACTGTGCTCCTCCTGTGCTCATAGGTTGTGCTCAACAGTTAACTTTTAAAAGATTAATAAACTGGCAAATAAGAGGAAAACATTTTCTATTTTGTAGTTATCTCCTTGATAACCACTTTGTTGGCATTTTAGAAGCCCACAATTAATGTGAATTATAAACCTTAAATTGTGCTGAGGGGCAAAAGGCAGGGCACCTTATCATTGGTCTGGAAAACTCCACAACTTTTTGGAATACGTTTTTAAATAAGAACTGCCAAAGTCCTGACAGCTGCACTTGGAAAACACAGTTTTTGGCACTGTAAAAAAGAAGTTTTTAGCATTGTATAATAAATAGCAATTTAATTTACATATATTCATTGACTTGACACACACCGAAATGAACAATCCCCAAAATTGAGCATTTCGCAGTGCATAAAATAATTACTAAATTCAATACAATAGATTGGTCATTTTCACCGTAACTTCCCTCATCCAGAATATCACAATTTTGATTAATTTCCCAGACATTCCCAAAACCTTCTATACTATGTCTGAGTTTCTCAAGAGTCAAATTTGATGTTAAGTTTGTCAACCTACACTCTACCAACACAGAGCCATTGAGTGCTTTCTGGGTTGTTTTCATGTCAGAATGGTGGGGGACAAAAAGAGCAGTAGGGTGCCTACTGTCAGCCCTGGAGAAAAATGCACCCATAAATTACTTGCCTACACTACTACATTATATTAGTTTTAGCTGGATCGGTCTGATCTAACAGACCAGTACACCCCACCCCCTTGAAACCACAAATCTGTCGACGGACTAGCATTACTCCTATAGCATATAATTTTAAGACGTGTCAAAGGGCTGTCAGAGAGCTGCTGTAGTTAGCTGAGTCACAAGGTTATGAAAACATCTGACACTTGGCCCTACGCCTTGACTGTTGCAACATTTTACCACAATGACTCTGGCAGTGGTATGTGTGTACAAACTGGATTATCGGCTGGGGGCCGAGAGTATTTCACCAGAATGATAGAGCAGCAGAATGTGACAGTTGTCATTCCCATTTCAATGATCTTACACACACACTCTCACTAAACACTTGTTAACATTAAACTGTGCATGCCCATGTGTGTAACTGAAGTTGACAGAAGTTCGGCAGGTCCAAATTACGATAGCTGTTTGAAATCTCATATCTTGTATCCAGTTGGTCATAAATTTAGCCCCAATTAAGAGATTGTGGTTGAATGAAGCTTGCCATGTCTTGCTTGCTAGAGAATAAAAATAACATATTCAGCCGATCCCTTAGACCAGTGGTTCTCAACCTTTTTTCAGTGATATACCCCTGTGGAATTCTTTTTCCAGCCAAGTACCTCCTAACCAGCGCAAAGCATTTTTGGTTGAACAAAATAATGTTTACACATTATGCACATCAGTGTCTGATTTAATATAGAATATATAAAATTCAGTTTATAACTTACACTTAGAATTATCGAATATTTCTGAAAATATAATTTTGAAAGGGTTTTTGAATGGATGCTAATTTTAAATATATTTTATACAAATCTCACATACAAATCTCACATAGCCCCGTTTGAGTACTGCTGCCTTAGACAAACAAATAATAGTCTCTACAAACTAACGATATAATTTATACTATTTTCCTCATTATCATAATAATTATTACGACTGCTGCATGAGAAGATTTAGGTGTTTCAGTAAGACATTTCCACTGATTTTGAATAAATTGATTCTATTATTGTTATACTCTTCAAAATGCCAGGACTCATCATAATGGTGTTTGAGGGAGCACAAGTTAAAACATAGCTGTCACGGAGTGTAACGTTTCCTTTCTCTCCCCCAGGTGTCTGCCCCTGTTGATTACAGCAACCCTCCCACTGTCAAGAACCACAACGAGGTCCTGCGCTGCTTCAGCTTACTAGGTACAGAAGCTCTTTAGTGGGTGTTTGTGTTTATGTGTGCATCTGTATGTAAAACGTGCTCTGTGTCGCCACTACATTTAATTCTGAAGGTTGATTAAGAAAGTCTGCGGTGGGATGGTAGCTGAAAGTTGTCCAGAAGCGTTTCTATGTGTTTTAGTTCTATGGAGTCACAAGAACAGTAATGAGATCATCCATTAGTGTGCAAGACTCTGTGTCCTCCACAACATAATCATATTAACTGTGACAGATGGTCTACTTCTCAGCCTTTCTCTCTTGCCTTTCCCGCGTTTCACCCTTGTTTTTGTGATTAATTTATGCATTTAAATTTGTCTTAACTTTTTTCTCCACTCCTTTCTGTCTAGCTAACTCCTTCCCAGACCGACTGATCATGTTCGTTCTTCAGAAGTTAGAGAACAGTAATGAGCGAAACAGGATGGGCTCGCTGGCCGTCCTGCGTCACCTCATCAACTCTACCAGTGAGACAATACACATGCATCCCCAACTCATCCAAAACACACATCTGTTACTCCACAAGCATCAGTGATTGATTTGGCATAAGTTGATATGTTATTCAATGTGCCCTGAATTATACCAAAGTCATACAAAAAACATATTCCTCCTTTTTATTTTATCCGCTAATCTTTTCTGTACGTGTCTTAATGTGGTTTTTTTTTTCAGCGTCCACAATGGAGAGTAAGAAACTGCTGATTCTGGCCAGCATCAGACAACCAATGGCTGACCACAGCAACAAGGTAACACACTTGTAGACACCCATGTGACCATTCCGCTTAATCACAAACAATATATATGTTATCAGTTAAGTTTGTCCTGAATAAGTTGTTTTGTTCTGATAATCATGATGTTATGTCTCACATTCTGTGTCCCAGGTCAAGAAGCGTGTGGTCCAGGTGATCAGTGCGATGGCTCATCACGGCTACCTGGAGCTAGAGGGAGGGGAACTGCTGGTTCGATTCCTCGTTCAACACTGTGCCTTACCTGACACATATCGGGTACAACTCCTGTTGAGTTTAAAAAGTGGATTTGTGTGGAAGTTATTATTATTTATGTGGCTTCTATGATTGTGGTAGTTTTAGTTACTTTATTTATCTTCATTTCATTTTCATTTTTATTTATTTGAACAGGGACCGTACACATCAATCAACCCAGGGGTAAATGTGTCAGTCTTAGCTAAGGCTAAATTTCAACCGTAGTCCCTGTGGCCAGATATAATAAGCCATCACTAAAGGAAAGAAATGGTTATAACAAAACATCATAAAAAGCAATTAACATACAGGTTACGATCAAATATATAAATAGGCCTCATCATAAAATCATAAAAACATCATAAAGATCAATAAACATACACACAATCATTGAGGAGGGAGTCACGATTCATGCTCACACACCTGATTGCTAATAAGCCAGTTCTTTAGGCCGTGTTTAAAAGAGGGATATGTTCTGCTAGTGCGGATATGCAGAGGCAGGGCATTCCAGAGGTGTCCTGCTTTTACTGAGGATGCAGACTGGCTAAAGGAACTTTTCCTAAAGGGGATGATACAGTCACCTCTCTCCGCAGATCTAGTTTGTTTACCACTCTGCGTGTTTTGTTTGATAAATTCACCAAGTGGAGGAGGAGCCATATCATGAAGAACTTTAAAAACAAGACACATATAGGAGAATTTAGTGATGTTATCCCAGCTCAGGAGACTATGTTTACTTAGAATTGCACAGTGGTGATAACTCCTGGGCTTTTTATCAAGTATTTTAAGAGCCTGCTTATGAAGGATTTGAATTGATTTTTTTCCTGAAAGAGAATTACTACTCAAGTAATTTAAACAATTTTCCTTCTCATGTTTAACAAAGCTGTGCAAACGACACAAAATATAAGAATGCACATGAGGTCAATTGACAATATGTAAGATATGTGATGCATGATGCAACAGAAGATGTTTTGCACGGGTGTTTCATATCTGCTCAATCTGAAGCCGGGGCTTGCAAATCAAGTTGTCCAAGCTTGAAACCTTTACATTGATTGATGTGTCTGTATGTCTCCAGCGAGGCCAGAGGCCCACAGATCCAGAGGAGGTGACTAACGAGGCACTGAGGACGATGTGCGACAACACTCTTCACCTCCTGACCACCACAGTTGGACAACTAGCAGATGTACGTAGATTATCTACTGTCTGTTGGCAACTGATTCATCTGTCTCTCCAAAAAAAAAAAAACATTTAAACTGACGATGTTGTTGCAGAAGTTTCTTTTACTGTGTGTGTGTGTGTGTGTGTGTGTGTGTGTGTGTGTGTGTGTGTGTCATTTGTTTAGAAACTTAACGTGTGTATGTTTTGTGGTTTGCAGGTACTATGGCCCAAGCTGCTGTACTTTCTGACCCCGTCGCAGTACAGCAATGCCACCACTCCTCTGTGTAAGAGTCTGATAGTGCTGGGCAACAAGAAGAAAAATAACCAGGAGCCCAGCTTCAACATAGACTTTACAAAAGAAGGTAGGAGGAATATTTACTGACCAGGTGTATCTATGTGAAACTTATCTGCTGTGTGTCACAAAATATCACTAATTAATTATTAACTGTTGAAATTTGCTATTTTCAAAGTGTTTCTATTCCAAGATAAATGTGTTTTTTATCTCCTACAGTCAATCTGCCCTCACCTCAATTACTAATGGTCCGACTGCTGGTAAGTAAATCCAAGTCTATAACTACAATCTCAAACTCGCATTCCTTTTGTGTCTAGAATTTAAAACAAAGGCTCACTGAACATCCAGTTTAATAACTGGCTGGAGAAACAGATTGTCATTGATGAATTTCAGCGTGACCAACATTTTTGGTCATACCAAAAAATCTTGTCAAGTCGGCTTTTCCCTTTTCATGCTTCAGCGACAATCTGTTATGTCATAATTATTAGATTTACTTTTAGAGCTACTCCTACTGTTTCTTCAACATCGAGGATGCATGAAAGGAGTTTCGCAGTAATCCCACTAAAGTGATGCAGTTTGCTTGCTAAGTGAAAAGCATTTATATGACTGGTTTGTCTACATTTGTTTATGCCCTGGTTTGCCTTGGTGTGTCCCAGGTGAACGCAGCATTCCCGTTCGGTAGCAGAGGTCATGGAGCTCCGTCCCTCTCACTCCTTCAAATCCTCAGCATCAACATCCACCCCAAAATAGAGATACTGTGGGAGAAAGAGATGCCTCCTCTGCTTTCCATGCTAGAGGGTATGGACATATCGTAAAAAATAAAGTAATAGCTTTGGAAGAAGCTATCGTTTGCTGTCTGCACTACTTCATTTTCCTTCTCATTCCTTATTTACAGTAATTTTCCTCCTTTTATAGTATTGAAGTCTGACTGCGTGTTGTTGTTTCCAGGGTCAACAACAGAGAGCCTGGACAAGAAACACTGGGAGGAAAAGATGCTGAAGGTTTGTTTGTCTACTGTTTGTGGGAATATTATCTCATACAACAATGTGTCTGTGTTTTGCATTTTAATGAAACCAAAATGTGGGGATAATTGACAAAAAGATTTATTATTTTTAGCTCATATTGGATAATTCCCATTTATTGTGCATTAATGGTTTAATTATCTGTTGTTGATGTTGGAAATATTCAGTTGTCATTCTAAACGAGATTAAATTGTCTCCAGCTTTTGTTTAAAACCCTGGCTACTGTTGATGATGACAAGTGGGTGTGTCAGCTGGCAGCTGAGGCAACAAGAGACCTCTCCACGTATAACAACGCCTTAGAAGAAAAAGTAAGTGCTTTCAACAGCTTGTCCACCCACAAATCAAGAGCGAACTGATTGCTTTGTTATAGTTACCAACACGAGTCCAGTGACATTAAATGAATAGACATAGTTTTGTGGTTTGTCCCCCGCAGCAAACCTAATTTGGAGCTCCCGGTTGGTCATCAGTCATCTCATAGAGTTGACTGTTTAAAAGTGGTTATCATCCGTTGGGGCACATGACCTCCTTAAGTAGAGCCATGCCTCCTCATTACTCTGTAACTGTATTTGTACACAGAGAGGTGAACAATTAAACTCACTCCCATCACAGGGTGAAGTGTAGATATTTTTTGTTTCTGCTAACTTTTCACGACACCCTAACATGATCTTATGACCCAATGTGGGGAGCCAACTAGTAGGATGAGAACCATTTACAAGGAAAACTGTCCTTAATACAGTTCTTAATACAGTTGAGTAAATTAATAATATAATAAGCATTTAACACTCTCTCTCTAGAGTTTCCTGTATAGATGTTTAGGAGTGACTCTACAACAGTGTTTCAACAAGGAGTTTGTCAAAAAACAGCTGCAGGAAATCCTCCTTGCAGCGCGGCACAACGATGCTGTCGAAAGAGAGGTACCTAATAGATGTCATGTGATCATTTCTCTGGGGTTGTGGTTTTCAAAACAATACGAAAAACATCTCTCAATTATCGTTTCACACCTGGACAAGTTAACGCTCTAACTTGTCCTGTCTGTCACCATCACCATCAGGGAGTTGCTATGGGTGTTGGTCTGTGTGCCAACAGCCACCTAGAGGGAACTCTGGCCAAGCTGGAAGAGTTTGGCAAGTCGGACGCCTTCAAGAAGTCACCAAGCATCTTCAACCTTCTCAAGGTTGACTTCTTTCAACTTTTATCATGTTTCGCAAATGAAGATGATTTTTGTGTTACTATTGTTTTTTTGTTTTTTTTAAAGTGCGCATCATCTTTCTTTACCGCGCCTTCCTTTCCTCTCCTCAGGAACGTAATGATGTTGAGATCGAGAAGGTGAAAAGCACACTGATCTTGTGTTATGGTCAAGTGGCTTTCAACGCACCTCCAGAAAAGATACTGACCCGCATTGAACAAGACATCCTTCGCTGCATCAGTAAACACTTCAATACCAAGGTAATGGAAATGATTTGCTTTCTTATTTGCATTTCAGACAAATAATTTGCATTTTAAGGGAAAAAATATATACTGATGATGAGGACAGGTGTAGCAGGTTGTACTAAAAGCGATGCTATAAAGATGAACATGGCTGATAGTCATGAAAACGTATTCCAGTTGGACACAATATTTTTCTGTATTCCAACTAAATCCAGCTGAATCTGTTGTATTGTACCATGTATGTCTTCAGCCCACTCAGTGCTTATTGTTGCTAGGAGGAAAAGCGAAGCCTTTTTCATGAATTTCAATTCCTATTTTTTTGCTACACGTGCGTTTCCCATTGTTGCAGTGAAATGGAACCTGTGAGTGTGTGTGTGAGTGTGAGAGAGTGAGTGAGTGAGAGAGAGATGGCTTGAGCGTAAATGGTGGAAAGGTTGTGGTTAACATGTTGCGTCAGACCTATTGGGATTTGTCCTTCTTGGCTGAGTCAGCATCATATTAATCTTAAAGGGTCCTGCTTTTGTGGCAGTGCAATGTCCAGCACATGTAGGATGAGAGGCACAAAGAGGTGGGAGGTTCTTTGCACTGGGGATAGACATCTCAGAACCGCGTCCGTGTCTGGTGTGGTGATTTGATCAACAAGAGCAAACAGATTTGATGAATACGATTACACACAGCCGTTTACTGTGCTTACCTTAATTAATGAAAATATAAAAAACTCCAGGCTGCCACAAAATAACCACACACGCTTCTCGGACTGGTCAGTTATAACTCAATGTTGATGTAAGACGTTGGATTACAGCGGCTCGTATCTCATGAATCGCAGCCTCCTTTTTTGATAAAAAGAAACAACACAAAAGGCTGCTCATGTTTTACACTTTAAATGGTATAATGTGAACATTTAATTTAGCGTTTCAAAATAACGTGTGCTTTGAGACGCGCCCACAGCACGCCTATTGCTCTGTATTTATCGTTGCGCTTTTGTGAGAAAAAAACTCGCAGGCAAGACTGCTGTATTTGTTTGTGCACTCATGACTATATCACCTCTATTTCATGCAGGTTCTGGGGATTAAAGTAGAGACAAAGGTATAGTCACAGGAATACAGGAGCTGTCTCTGTTTTACCTGCTAGTGAACTTTTCCTCTCTTTAATCTTGCTCTTCTTTCTTACTCTTCTGCACACTTGTGGTGATACTGTCACTAAAATCTTTACTGAAACTATAGTCAAGCCAAGAGAGAGAACACCGCTTCATACAATAAAGCAACTAATTGTTTTAAGGTTTTGCTTTGCCATATCTATGTTCTATTTCACAATGGTAGAGCAATAGATTTTAATGCATTTTAAGGCAGTCCTTTAAGGCAGTCAATAAAATACCAACAAGTCCAATTGGGGTCATAGTTGAAGCTGCTTAAATGCTGTTGTGCAGAAAATTATCAGTTGGGAGCAATATTGACAAGAAAACACAGACCAACACTAACTGTAACTGTCCTCACTGTACGAAGTGACAATGCTCTACCTCTGTGAAATGTAGCTTCACACCAGAAGTCTTTAGTTAGATATTCCTTCATTAGTCCCGCATTTGGCTTGAAAGGTGGCTGTTTACGAGTTTGTCATTTCCACTTTGTTCGACAACAGTTTCTGGGGATTATCACTCGACTGCAGTAATGTAAAGCCAGTGGCATGGTTACTAGATGGCGTTTTGATAGAAGCCACGATTCCACAACAGCCTCTTTGTTTTCTTCTGGCCGTAGCTGAACCCAAATATAATGCAAACAACTTTTAAAATGTCTTTTGAATGACATGCATTACTAGCAACATGCCCACTACATTACTTACATATTTTTAAATGGTAAGCTTATTTGTAAATAGCCATTTTTTTATTTTTTATTTTGCTCTGTTAATAAGGCTGGTTTACGACAACACTGAATTATTGATGCACATGCAGTTGAAAAGTATCATCCCTTTTTAAGATCCTTCTTCCTATGATCTTCACACAGTTACCCCTTTCCTTCTTTCTTGTCGTCGTTCCTTAATGCCCGATTTGTTCTTTTAAATGCGCTCAAATGACTCGCGTCTAAAAGGGCTTTTGTGATTTGTTGCTAACTCTTAACAGCTCTTCTGTCACTTCTTCGACCAGAGCCTTCAGATGGTGTGCCGTTCAACCAATCTCTAACCTCTAATCAACAACTCTGATTTCAAACTTCTCTCCATCCATAGACATGGAGGATCAATCTGCAATATCGCTATTGGATTGATTTGATTGATTGGTGGACTGACTGACTGGATTGATTGCTTGATTTTGATATTGCTGGAGTGATTTTGGATTGTGTTTGCTTCCACTCAATCGCTTGTCGAGTCTCATCTGCTGAACTGGGCTGCAGTTGGCCTTGTTTGCATTCCTGACAATTTTGAAAATGCAATTATCTATTTTCCTCCATATTTAGCCTACTTTTCCTCCTGACCTGAATCTTATGATCTGTGTATGCCCTTTAATTTATTCTGTTTGTTTGTCTTGTGCATCTTGTGTTGTGTGTATTTTGTCGACATGACTCTCTGTGTCTTCCCCTCATTTCAGGACCTGACTATGAAACTCAGTTTGATCCAGAGTGTTGGGCTCATAGCCAAAGCCATCCGTGAGTGTGTGAAGAAACAAGGGTACATCTTCTCACGCAAACAGGAGCTCATTACTGTTATGCTGGTCAGTAGTAGTAGTAGTAGTAGTAGTAGTAGTAGTAGTAGTCGTCGTCATTTAATTTTCTTAAAACGAATCATAAATATTGAATTGCCAATACAGCAACAATGTTTTTTTTCTGGTCTGCTGTTTTGTGTACACTGGTCAGGATTTTATCAAGGCAGAGCCAGCTGATTCAATGAGGACTCCAGTGCGCCATCTTGTGATGACCACCTGTGCCAACTTAATGTATCCTTCAGCTGACTATGTTAATCCCCAAAAGATGTGGTATCCCTGCATTCTGGCACCGGACGTCCTGTCATTTCCACGTGTTTGTTCTTTGACCATTCGTGCTTCAGGCCTCTGGACCCTGTGCTGAGTGAGAATGAGAGCTTTGACTTGCTGAAGGTTTGTGTGAACAGTGTGTTCTCTCTGCCACCTGAGACGCACACGCCAGAGAAAATGAAAGAAGAGGAGACACTGGACCCCAGGCAGAGACAGGTGAAGTGAATCAGACGGAGATGTGTGCACACACATGCAGTATACTTCACAAATCTGCTGTATATTTGTCTTGTGTCTTCATGCTCACACCTATTAACATTCCTCCTGGAGCATAATGTGCACACTTATCAAATGCTGGCATGTTGCATAACTAACATGTCCTGGTAAATATCTACAGGCATTGTACAAAGACACCTTGGCTGCACTGCAGGAGCTGCTGAAAAGTGTTCTGGCCAAGGATCCCACACCTGATGGCCTGCAGAGTGTCTTCAAGGTGAAGCTTGGTGTTTAACATTAATCAGCTCTTTAGCTAAACATATTGTTAAGTCCCAGTAATAGTTGTATCACCACATTCTTCTCTTTTCTTATTGTGCATTTAAAAAAGAATTGAGGATACAAATGGTGGCAGCACATGTCAGCATATTGCTAAACAATAGCATATCCTCATTACTAATTTCTTGTAAATTTCCAGTATCTTTAACTCTATAGCTTAAAATAAATGTATTGTAGTGTTTTGGTTACTTCTGGTGATGCTTTAGTAGTCCTGCTAGCTATGACAGAATCCCAAAGCTTTTATCCATTTGACTAATTTTTTTCAGATGTCTAATTGAAAAATAATAATCTGCTTCAGTGAACTGCCATGCATCGAGAAGTATCTGTTACAATGCAACACTGTGTAGTCTGACACTACGTATTTTATTATTATGTGTAGCACATTGAATCATGGTTGAGCTCCGGACAGGACCACGAGAGAGAGAGAGCTGCCACAGTTACTGCTCACATGCTGGCTTACTACCTGGATAACCTGACTGTCAAGGTACACACACATACATCTTAACTATCCTGGACACACCACAGATCTTAGTTTTGAGAATGGGTGAATTGTAACTCATTTAAATGTAAATGACCCAAAGTATTCAGCCATTGAAGGTCACTAAATTCTCACATCAATGTGACTGTATTTTGTCTTCACTTGATGTTAAAACTGAAATTTTGTGCCTTTCTTTTATTTCTGTGCATCTGTGTAGAACATGGTGTCTTTCCACAACCTTGGAGCTCTGCTGGGCCGACTGTCTCCACGATGTTCTGACCCTCGGCTTGCTGTTCGCACTGCTGCTATGGACTGTATATACTCTCTGCTTTACATACAGCTACGCTATGAAGGTACAGAGACCCAGAGCCCTGACCTTTTACCTGCATCG
The DNA here is from genome assembly GCF_910589615.1 of Taurulus bubalis. Classification (NCBI taxonomy): domain Eukaryota; kingdom Metazoa; phylum Chordata; class Actinopteri; order Perciformes; family Cottidae; genus Taurulus; species Taurulus bubalis. The sequence continues at coordinate 8,913,680 of NC_136600.1, forward strand.
TCATTTTCACTTAACAATTGTTTAAATATATATATATATATACACACACACACACACACACACACACACACACACACACACACACACACACACACACACACACACACACACACACACACACACACACACACACACAAATATTTTCTCTCTCTCAGGGGTTCTTAAATTTTTTTAGCTCTGGGCCCAACTTTTCAAGTACAAAGTGCCCCGGTGCCCATTCAAATATTAACACTGTATTGGTTTATTAACTAATTGACCTCACGCTTGGTTTGATTTGTATTCAATAACTAAATCAAATCTACCTACAGTTTAACAAGCAAAAACCATGTCAAATAAATGACATAATGCAATGTGATCATTACAAAGACATTTATTGATCATGTAAACCTGCACAGACAACAAGTTATGGAACAAATTAAGCTGACAGAAATCATTTAAAGGCTCAAGTCAGGCGTATTAACACAACAATAACTAATAATTTGATTTTTCAACAAAAAAAAAACTGAGAGAAAAAATTGAAATTTGATAAATTATATGTGGTATTAAAATAAATACACTGCACAATTATTAGGAAAGTAGTTTTTTTGAGGATTAATTGTATTATTGAACAACTACAGTGCTCTCGGTTAATCCAACATGTTAATAAACCTTAAATGTTTAAGACAGTAAAAGTGAGGTTTTTACCTTTTTAAGAGAATATCTGTGTGTTCACAATTATTGGGCAACTATTAGTGTGCAGACAATTCAAAATAATAATCTTCAAATTAAATAAACTGTAAATAACATTTAAATAAAGTGCAAATTCAAATATAGCCTTAAACTGTGAATGATATGCTTCAGCAGTCTTCATGTTTGCAGAAACAGAAGTTGCTCTTCATATCTGGGCCAGCTGGCTTTCACAGCACATTTGGAGTTGCTTGTCAGTGACACGACAGACCTTTTCTGCATCTGTAGTACACTGTCCTTTTATCTGGAAAAACCCCACCGGCTTTCCACCGAGCGTTGGATGTTTGGTTTCTAGATACCGTTTTAGCTGTGAAGCCTTCAGTGCTGCGTTAGCTAACGTTAGCCCTCACTCCACACACTGGGCTCAGGGCTCCGCCTCGTTACCTCCGTTCACAAAGCCCTACTTCGTGAAGTCAGGATTACACTTGCACAAACATTTAGACGTTTGGGGTGTTCAGCAGCACTTTCGTCGTCTTGTTTTCGTTTTAAATACTTCTTTATAACTTTCGCTACAGGCCAGCTGCTGGCTGAGTTTCTTCTTCTGCATATTAGAGCTTGTTAAATAACTGACTGACGCATTACCGCCAAGTGGTGGGAAGCTATATTGTAACTGAGCGTCTCGTGGATAACAGTGATATCTCTGGTGGCTTCAATTCATTACCTATGCATTCCCGCGGCCCACGGGTAAAAACGGAAAGGTTTTGGCGGCCCTCTAGGTTGCGCTCGCGGCCCAATGGGGGGCCGCGGCCCTATGGTTAAGAATCACTGATTATATACTATATATTTCTCACTCAACCTACATAGTCCAGCTTTGAACTAAACACATTTATGTTTAAGTAACAGTTTGTTGTAAAACTTGCTGTTTTGACTCTGTTTGTAGGTTTCTCCCTAGATTATAAGGACGACGGCGTGGACAGTCTGTTGCCTCTAAAAGACCGGCTAGATAACCCTGACCATTCAGTTCTATATAAGACCTGCTCCGACCTCACCAAGGTACACTTTTATACCAATCAGCAAGGCTCTCTTAAAAAAAATTACATTACATGTACTGATTCCTTTTTGTAGTATGCCATTGAGTATGCCACTCAATGGCAAACCCTTCTGTGGTTTTGCTTTTATTCTATATAACTCGGTCCACCATAATATACTCATACAATCAATGTTACCGCTTTTGTATGTTAATTGGTCGTAACTCTTATGCCGTGTTCACACCGGATTGACTTTACATGTAATCTGGTCGCGCCGCAAATTCGCGCCGCGTCCGGTGTGAACACGGCATTACAGTAAAACTGTTTTATTGCATTTATTCCTGTGTGTGTCAGGTGATGAGTAAGCGTCTACCTCAGGAGCAGCTGACGACGTTGGTGTTCATGTTGTTTGAAGGGCTGGCCGACAGTCAGGCTAACTGTTGCAGAGCCTCATCTGTCATCCTAAATACTCTGCTGAAAAACCGAGGAGGAGGACTGCAAGAGCTGGTAACACACACACACACACACACACACACACAATTATATACTTGGACTCACACAGACTCACACAGCCCTTTGTTGCATCTGCTGATTAATATTCTGGAATACCAAACCCAGTGCTTGTTTGTATGTTAGGTCCCAGAGATGCTGGAGGTGCTACATGTGCGTCTGCAGCGCATCACTGAAGAGCAGGTATGAACACACTCCAGTGTGACGATTTTCAGCATATATATACATTTTTCAATTGCTTTTTTTGTTATTGGGGCCCTAGCGGAGGACCTATTGTTCTTCTGTTATTTCTTATTGTTCTTATTCTTATTTGTTGGGAAAAGAGGTGCTTGGGCTAAACCTACTTCAAAATGTTCACACCAATCCGACTCGGGTGCAGTCGCTGTAGCGGTCTTGTTGCGTTCAACAAAAATATTGAAAACATAGTGATGCTGTATATTTTTTAATATTTCAAAATCACAGGTGACCGTATTTACAGGAATATTACCGTTTTCACATACTGCTAACTAAGTGTGTGTGTGTGTGTGTGTGTGTGTGTGTTAAGCCTAATTTATGGTTCTCCGTCAGGTCGACGACGTAGCTACGCCGTCGACGCAGACCCCTACGCCGTAGCCTGACGTGCACCTCCAAAAAATCCTAACTACGTGTCGTGTTGACGCGGACCGCAAGCGCTGTGATTGGTCCGCTCAGAACGTAATTTCCGGCAGTTACTTTTTCCGCTCTGTCTTCCTACACCACCTCCGCAAACGTCTTCTCTGTCGCCTGCGCTTCAACATTTGCAATATAAGCATTTGCTCTTCAATATTGATGAGCTCCAACTCCAAATGCAGCCGCTCCAACTTGGTCGCCATTGTTTACTGTGACCGGAAGAAAAAGCAAGGATTCGGCTATAACTCCTGAAACCACACAGCCACACAGGCACACCCCCCTGGCGGCATGGCGGTTAATTGCAGAGCAATGCGGTCCCTCGACGCAGAACTTCGAATGCTCAACGACGGCATCGTCGTTAAGCATTCAAAGTTTTTCGAATTTATGGTTCTCCGTCACGTCGACGGCGTACCTACGCGAGAACCATGAATTAGGCTTCAGTTTATCTGTGGCGCAACAAGGCTGTAAAGACTATAATCCTGCAGGTTTAATCATAATAATCTTATTATTATTATTATTATTATTATACTTCCGTAAACAAAGTCTGCCGCCTAACTCCTCCCGCAGCGTCGCACACACAATTCCCACAAATACACATATGGGGTGAGAGAGCAAAAAAATAACATTCAACTTTGGGCCCCATAGTGACCCGACATACTTTGATGTATACAAAATATTTTAAGTTTAAAACAATAACAAAACTCTGGACTTTATTAGTCCAGAAATGGGCATTTTGATAACGAGCACAGTTTCAGGAAAAATGGGTGTGTATTCCATGGAATGGTTCAATAAGCCCCGCCCACAGAAGCCCCGCCCATGTTATGAGGCATTCTGTGACTGCCTGGAACTGGAACTGCCTTTGACAGTTATGTGACACGTTCTGTGGGCGGGGCTTATGGGACTGCCTTTGATCTAGATGATCTTAAGTTCATATATAGACTAGACCAGTAAGCCAAGGAAAGCTTTCAAACAAACACAGTCTTTATCGAGACAACTTTTCTTTTCAAGGCTAAAGATTTCAAACAAGGAAGTTATGGATATTTTAGACATTATTCCAATCGCTTGCCAGCCCAATGCGAGCATCATTGAGGCCCCAGTTAGAGGAGAGAGTTCAATGATTTCCTGTTTGATTAACGGAGTATTAATGGACGCCGTTTTTGATAGTGGCGCTGTCATCTCAGTAGTAACTGCAAAATGGATGAAGTGTCATTTCCCCTCTATTCAATATGGCTTTGACAAAAACAGCACAGCCCATCGAAATGTGAATGGAGTTAATGGAGGGATTCCGGCTCTCGGGTGTGTGAAGTTAACTTTTGAGTTCACTGACCCTGTGGTAAAGATTTTGGCCCCTACATATGTCTTGAAAAGTGACTGCCCTCCCATCGTTGGCACCAATATAATCGGTCTCCTCAAGACAATGAAACAGAAGAATGCAACCGAATTCTGCAGGTCTCAAATAGTGGCCACCGATTCGCTCGCTGCCAATTCGCTGGCCCCGGCACAGTCACCGGAGGTCGTCGAGGAGAGCAGCCCTGTGGAGACTGCAGATCTCGTCGACAGTCCCATCCCTCATGGTGTGGAGTCCGTTATTGCAGAACCAGTCAGGAGGGCATCTTCCAAGACTCCTGACGTGGCGGGCTGCCACAAACCCAACACTGTCGGCAGCCAGAGTGAGGAGACGGTGTGTGACATAATGGACGCCGGTTCACCAGTGGTAATTGAGGAGAGCAACCCTGTGGCGACCCGCGCCGAAGCAGATCTGTGCCACAGTGACGAGACAGTACACACCATAATGGACGCCGATTCACCAGTGGTCATTGAGGAGAGCGTTCCTGTGGTGACCTCTGGCCCGGCGTGTGAGGTTTCTAGTACTGAACCTAAGCAGGACTCGGTGGCACAGGAAGAGAAGAACAAAACCTCCATTGAGGTGTTTGCGAAGGATCTAGTTTTACGGATACTTAAAAAAGTGAAAGTGCACGGGACCATTGACATTTCAGAGGCCGACATTAAGCGTGTGTTTGAAAGGACGTGGGCCGAAGTTGAAGGTGTGGATTTCGATGCCACAGAAAAGATCTTTAAAAACCTCGACAAGACCATTTACCGGGACCTGTGTAAGACGTGGGGCGGTGCAAAAATGGTGCTGCTCCACATGAAATTGGAAACACCAGAGCTTGAAAACGGTATTGCCTCCTCTGTCAAAGACCACATGATGACGCCACCGAGGAGACTCAGTGCGATCGGCAGGTTCTTCTCGGCTGTGGGCAAAGCCATCTCCAAGCCCTTCAGACGCCTCAAGTAGGTGAAACAGAGTGGCTGAGTTTTTGTTTTTTTTCACTACAACAAAGCGCTCCGGTCCTTCCTCACATCCAGTACCGTCTCCTGCACCGGCCTCTGTCCTTCATGGAGGGTCAGAGACCAGTGGAGGAGGAGGTCACCTGGATTTTGGGGCAGGACTTGAGATTAAGTGGCTGCAGTGATTAAGTCATTTAACACTGCAGCCTCACAGAGACACCTCCACCCTTCTCTGTGTTCCCCCCTTTTGTTAAATCACTTAATCACTGCAGCCACTGTGTCGCCCTCCTTCTTTGGGGAAAGGGGGAGACCAGTGGAGCAGGAGGTCACCTGGATGTTGTGTTGGGGCAGGACTTGTAGCTATCAGGACTACCTCAGTGGTCAACAGCTAGAAAGGTGATGCGAGGGGTCCAGTGTTAGTCTTGCTCCTCTTTTTTTTTTTTCACTGTCGTGGTACATATAGGTTTTTTTACCGGATGATCCGGTTTTTCTAAATAAAATACAATACATTATTTATTATTATTATTATTATTATTATTATTATTATTATTATTATTATATCTGCTCATCTCTCTAATTGTTTGCTGTAACAGCTGTACATATTAACTCTGACTAAAATTCAGTGGATTAAGTAAAAAAACAAAAACAATGTTTTGTTCATTTGAAAATCTGAATTAAAGTCATAATACTATAATAACTTACAACTAACCTTCTGGGGCTTTCAGTTACTCCAATATTATGGCTTCATTGTTAGAAAGTCACGCTGACAATAACATTCAATTTAAGCTCTCGATGAGTTTCATAAACCAGTTTCAACGTATAAAATCTCCACCAAGTTTCCTGTTTACTGGGGGTACATCATATTGTGTATTTATGTGTGTTTTGTCTATTGTAGTACACACACACACACACACACACACACACACACACACACACACACACACACACACACACACACAACAAACCTTTGCATAATATGTCTTTCTGAACAAAATACTCAAAAGATGTGGCCACCTTTCCCATAGTCAGTACTTACTTCATCCAGGTGATGTTGGGTTTTGGCAGACCGTCCGCCAAACAGAGCAGAGAAACGTTGGTTTCTGGTCCGGCCATCTTTTTTTTTTCCTCTTCCCTCAGACGCGCAATGGTAGGAGCTGCAGGAGGGAATCTTACAAATCATGCTTTGTTAACACTTCAGATTTATTCTGGCAACAATGTGATTCAAAGCGAAATGAAGCCATCCCTAATTATAACACTCATTGGCACAATTGTGTTATCACATTGCCGGTTTATTTCCGACCATTGACGAGACGAAGGGAGACGAAGATTTCCTGTTTGATGGGCCTTCCTACTGAAGAATATTAGTTCAAGATCCTGGGAGGTGGTGTGGGGAATAAGTTCCGGAATCCAAAAGAGTTATAGTAAAAGAATATTTATGTAATAAAAATGACAGACAGCTTATGCTCTCGATCGGGCTCTTCAGATCCACAGCAGACCACAGGTCTGAGGGGTTCGCTGAGCAGACGGAAAGAGAACGAGCTTTTGAATTCAAGTTAGTTTTCTACTCATTCACGAGCCTTAGAGCCCTTCCTATTGGTTAATACTTATATCACCTCTGGGTATAACCATGTCATTGGGCCTGCCGCTTCAGGGGCGGAACTATTCTTCTTCTTCGTCTTCTTCTTCCCAAAAAAGGGTAGAGTCTATCGTCTGAAAAGTCAATGTTCGGCTCCGCCCCCTCAGGCGAACAAGATAACTACAATTCCTTAAAGCGGCAGTCCATGCAGCATGCAATATTTGTCTAACATTCATTCACACATTAATCATTTTACAGTAATAAAAGTGACCTTCATTTACAAATCCTTCATAATAATATCCCTTATTAATTATCATTTTTCATGCATTGTAATGTACACATAAACAATTTATTTTACATAGATTTGCAAGTCCAAATGTGACAAACTAAGCTTAAAAAACACTACACTACACAATAAAGAATAAATAAATAATCAATCTTAAATCATTTATAAAAATGTAATAAACAAATAAACAAAAGAATTCAGTCATGTTTGGTGCTTGTTTATTGTAAAATGTTAAGTTGCCCTCCATGTGTCATATAAAAGTTGTGTGTGATGTATACATCGGGGCACAAGCCCTGGGCCCCATTTATCGTACGTGGTTCAACAAAGTCGATCAAATGTCCTATTATCCATCTTAAATTACCGCGGTGATTAACATCAGGCTAACTCGGTTTCTCCCCGGCTGATCCGTGCTCAAACGGTCTCGTTAATTCAGTCATCTGGATTATTGCGCGTGCCCGTCTGCTTCAAAAGAGGGTGAAAAATCGAACACAGATTCCATGATCTTCTAACAGTACAATGGCAAATAAACTCAAAGGACAAGCCACTTTTTTCTCCACTGACTAGCAGGAGATGATCATGAACCCATATGAGGAAGTCAAGACCTTAATCATGGCAAAGTCTAATGCTGCGTTCACACTAAAAATGTTGCGAATATTCGCAACGTTCTTGCAGCGCTTTTGGTGTGAACGCAGCTTAACACAGTCACCGCTTGACATCGCAAAATATCAGATAAGTTAAATGCGTCAGTGTTGGGAAAATGTATCGGCTAATTTTAAGTGCTTCATCACCCAAATCAATCAGATTACATGTATCTAAATGTAACTGCTGGCAGTAGTATACAAATTAATATATACTTATGGAGGATATATGTACTGTATGTGCAATACATGTACTATATGTGTATATTCATGTAGGTGTAGATTACCATATAACTAGGAGGTTTGAATATGTGTATGGGCGGATCAGTATGTATGCATTTTTCACAATCAGAAATTCAATCAATTGAAGCAGTGAAAATAAATTGTGTGTGATTCTCTGTATTCTTCTTTTCATGAGTCCACCTTGATCATTTTCTACAATAATGATATGTATGGTGTTACGCCCGGCCTAGGGGAGCCTGAGCGCAACGTAACCTACGAGTCTCACCTTTTCCCCACATCCCAAATTAGGACCAATGCTGCAGTTTATAGTTCTCAATTGCTATTTTGTCATACATCAGCTTCAGGGTGAGCCTGGCCCAAAACAACAAACAAAACAATCTGTGCAAGTAACCTAACTTCCCTAGACCACACAAAGAAACAAAAGAAAGTACAGGTATCTTACCTAGCAAAAAACATAAAACCGAAAACGTAGTTAAACAAAAAGGCTTCTCACCCCTATTACTACCGACACCCTTGCTAACCCCACCACCCAAGAATCTGTGACGCGCAGCATGGCCCTGTTAGAAGCTGGACAGGAGTGAGAGCCGGCCTTCACAAGTTATCTCTTAAATATCGCCACCTGCAATGAAACCAAGCACAGCAAAACAACAGCACACCCCAGGCAGGGAGGCGAACAGCATCAGGGCCCACTGCCATCCCATGCACTCTGGGCCATAACAATGGTGTACTAATAATTCTGTCATATAATTATGAGTGTGTAACGTAGTACGCTACCTCCGTGAGTCTCGGGTGGCACAAAAGGGCAACAAGCTTCGAATTTGCGGGTTTAGTAAGATACTTTATTAATCAGCTGCCTGGTGTGCGCTCTCGGCCTCGCCCCCGAGCACACCCGCCTCCGCCTCCTGTGGGTGTAAGTGTATAGCATGCCGTGAACTTGCATTTACGTTTCGGCATGGCTGCAGATGTCATGTGCTGTGGTAAACAATGCAACTAGTGGAGGTGGCAAGGTGCTCAGTGTTGCCAGATTGGAAATGGCGAAGTATCGTACCAAAGGCTCAAAATGGTCGTATTTGGAGGATAATTATCATGCATCTGGCAACACTGAGATCGGTCGACCAATGACAGTTCTCTCTACAGTCAGAGCTCGCGCAAAAAGGTGGAACGTAAGGGAGATACCATTTTCAAAACTTGTAAGGGCGTAATAACTAGTTTGTGAAAGACCCTAGAAACAATTCAATTCAGTTTATTTTATATAGCCCAACATCACAAATACAAGTTTGCCTCGGAGGGCTTTACAATCTGTACACATGACTTCCCTGTCCCGGGACCTCGCATCGGATCAGGAAAAACTCCCCCAATAAAGATAGTAAAAACCCTTTCACAGAGAAAAAAGGGGAAGAAACCTGAGGGAGAGCAACAGAGGAGGATCCCTCTCCCCGGATGGACAGAAGCAATAGATGTCATGTGACCAGAATAAATAACGTAACGGAGTTACAGCACATTCAATGATTGTGACAGAAATGATTCATATGAGTAGTAGGCATGGTCCATGATCCAGATAGCCACGATCCATTAAGCAGAAGGAGGTATAGAGGAGGGGCATCAGCAGGGCCATTGCAGCTGGCAGGCCTGGTTCCAGGCCAGTTCCATCAGCAGGGCCATGGCAGTAGGCAGGACCGGTTCCAGTCAGCCACGAATCCATGGAAAAAGAAAGTAGAGTTAGTAATATGCATTGAAGAGACAATCATTTATCCAGAAGGAGAGAAAGAAGAGGAGAGGAGGAGAGGAGAAGCTCAAACACAAATATCCAACGAGGCAAAATCACGGACGTTTTTGGAATCCCTGCCGGACACATTTTTTAGGTCTCGAAAAGAGGACATGTCTGGGAAAAAGAGGACGTCTGGTCACCCTACTTAAGCGCTAAATAAATGTTACGAACAGCACAGCATACAGCGGGTGATAGTCTATGCATACAGTCTGCATACAGTATGTGAGACTGTCAATCGACTGCGCCTGTGGTGTTCAATGTACGGCTCGAGGAGCTCTCGTAAATAAATGAGTCCTTGTCGGCAGAATCGATAGCACTCGTACAAGAAGTCATCATGATGTGAGAACGGATCTTGGCGATCTGGAAGAATTCTCTCCCTAATATAACTAATATCGCTCCTTCATCAATGAGAAAGGGAGCTGCCTTTGTTGTCCGGTGGGAGTGGCCAGCTTATCCAGTGAATTGAATTAAACCTGCCCTGAAGCAGGTTAAGGGATTTCGATGTGTTGCTGTGGTGATTTATCCAAACTTCGTGGAACCGAAAAGCCTGACATGCGTCATCTTATCCTGAAAATTATCCGGCTAACTCAGTAAGATAGGTACGAGGAATAGGGCCCTGAAGAACTTTTACTTTACAGCCTTGTTGCGCCATACTCGTAACCACGAGTTTATGGTCTCAATCTCTAGTTCTAATTCTGTTTTGAATAACCAACACACCCTGTGGGCGGTATTTTGCAATAATGATCTACTCATTGTGTAGTATCTTGTTAACAATCTATGAGCTATACCCTCTTAACTTGTGATTGAGTCGCAGTGTAAAAAGTGTTTTGTTTATTCTCCTTGTGTTCAGGTGAGAGTGGCGGTGGGACAGACGGTACTAATCCTGGCTTCTCAGCATCTGCAGGCTGTCATCAATGCACTAGTTAACCAACCACTTCCTTTTGACAGGTATATTTACAAAACCTATAATTGTATACATACATACATACATACTACCCCAGCATGGCCACAAAATGTTTCACACAGTAAATTCAGTAACCTTTTTATTTAGATTGTGAGTTGCAAATTTGTTATATTTCAAAGAATTTAAAGTGTTTGTGTTTTCAATGAAAGATGCTTCAACGTTGAGTTTTTCTGTCTCGCTGGCCAGCTGGACCAGTGAGATGTGGATGGCCCTAGGAGCAGACCCCATTGTAGCCAATCAGATTATTGAGATGGTGATTGAGAAGCTTCTCATCATGGCGCCCTACGTAGACCAGAGGGAGTCGATGATCAGAGGAGGGACGAAAAAGGTTGCCACCAGTCAGCCGCTGGCTGTAAGTCACAAACATGTCACTAGTTCTCGATAAAGATTATGATATTCATGCAGAATTCCTTTTGTCAACTCGCACAATTCACACTAATATAAATAAGAAAGCAATGACATTTAAGGGAGGGTATTGGGAGTAGGTCACCCACATTTTGACAGCGCTACACAATCACTACACATTCACTGTAATTACACACAAAAAAACAGATCTTGGTTTCACAATTATAGCAGGAGTGTAACGTGGCCGGTTTAGACAGCTGTTTAGATGCAATTCTGGTCCTGCCCAGCACTCTTCAGCTGTTTTCTGCAGCTCCAAACCAAACAAACTGTAGAAGAGGATGATTCTTACATGTGTGCCTGTCTGGTTTTTGTTGTTTCCAGATGACATGTGGTCTTAAAGAGCTGTTATTAAATGGCAACAGTCAGGAGCCGGCAGTCAGCATGTTTCCTCAGCTCTTCTCCTGTCTCACTGTCAGACTGGGAGCGAGTGTCGGGGTCTCGGCACCGAAGGATACCAACACTAAACAAACTGCCTCCATCCATGTTGCAGGGTAGGCATCTTGTTCCTCCTTAGTCAAAGTAGTTCTAAAGTTAGTTAGTTTCAGGTGTAGCTAACATGTTGGTGTCATCGTTCGTGATTTCAGGGTGGCAACTGATGCTCTGCGAATCTTGTTAGCACGGGCCCAGTTAGATGAGGTGATGAAAAGACTGGATGAAGATAACGCCTGGGACGCAATAAGAGAACCAAATTCACACACGACTGGAGTGACACTACTGGCAAGGTACGTGGTTCAGTTTGAGATCTCAATCCGAAGTTCACTACAGATATATGCTGGATCAACACATTTCTGCTGCTCATCAATATTGTTGTGATAAAAGTGACTTGTATATTCAAAGGTATTAGAAACTAAATGTGTGATGCTTAATACATTTATCAGGAGTCCCAAAATATTTAAATCCATTTAATATGTTAGGAATATGATGTTAAAAAGTAAATGAAACAGAAATCTGTTCTTATCTTTCCTATTGAGGATTAAAATATCATTCCGCTCTTGTTTCTCTCTCTCATAAATAAAATATGTGTTCTAAATAATGATTATCCTCTTTATATGAAGCCTGTGTACATTTTAGTATGTTTGTCTTTTGTATAGGGCAATGGCTAAGCATGCTGGTCCCAGGTTGCCCGCCATTGTAGAGTCGCTGTGTCCCTCCTTGAACAACATTTACGAATGCCAGAGAATCACCGTCACTGCTTTCTTCTCTGAGGTGATACACCATGAAGTATTGCATCATGTTTAGTTTGTATGTGTTGGAGGGGCCAAAGTGTTTCATTGAGCTTAGTACAATGAACAATAAATGTCCCCACCTGTTGACACCATATCTGAATTACTACTAACTTTTTTTTTAACCCTTATGCAGTATTGTATGAAAACAGCCCCAAATGCCATCAAATCATTTTTTATTGACTAACAGATGAAGAACATGAATAACCTGTCATCTCTCTCGTGTATTGACTCCAGCTCCTAAACCATCATGTGGTGACGGAGTTGATGCTGATAGATGTGTTGATGAACAACATGATGGAGAGGATATCGGATCCGTGTTGCACTGTCCGCATGCTGGCTGTTCGGGGGCTGGGCAATATAGCGGTGGGATCACCTGAGAAGGTACATGCAACGCTCACACACAAGAGCACATCCTCTGCTGCTAGATCACTGATGGATTACTTTTTCATGGGTCCTCTTTCTCACGCTCTCTTCATTCTCTCACAGGTGAACAAATATGCCAAAGAGCTGCTGGCAGCCATGAGTTCAGGCATGGAGGAGAAAGACGATCCAGGTCAGTAGACGGTGGACAGTAGAGTTTTCTCATGGTGGTAAAAGTTAAGTTGCAGTAATCTGTAGTCTGGCTCTCCTGATTGATTGCAGTGATTTCTACAGTTTAGGGATTTGGCTTTCACTTTCCTCATGACATCAGCATGTTTATGGTACTACATGTTCAGCCTCTTGTCTTGGATTGTTTCTTTTTTTTCTTTTTAGAAATGCTCTTTTTCATTTCCTGTAGGTAAGCTGATTACCCATGAAGCCATGTCTGGTCTCTCCAAAGTTCTCCTCTACCTGGACAAGAAGAACGTCCACTTATTAGTGGTCTATATCTTCATGAAAATCAAACCATTCCTGGAAAGCGTAAGTTTCCTTTAAATCTTTCAATTACCTGACGAGTAATCAAAAGTATCCAAATGTTAGTGTATTTATAATAGCAGTTCTGGAGTTATTTTGTATCTTTTTAATTATTCAGACGCATGACGCATGTAACGTAACAGTACTTCTCTTGCTCTGTCTCATCCAGGAGAACGATGAGATCCGCTGTGCTTCCATCCATCTTATGGGGAACTTGTCCAAGTTTGGCTCAGGAGAGCCAGTGTTCAAAGACCAGATCCACAATGTCCTGGTCAGCCTGCTGTTGCACCTGGTTGACCCAAACCCAGAGGTGGTCAAGGTAAATAGAAAGTGTGCATTCATGTCAAGGTTATTATCATAACTAAAACTGGAATAAAAGTACATTGGGAAAATGTTATCTTAAATTGAAACAACAATAAAGAAAGAAAATTAAAAAAAATATTGTATTGTTTTATACTAATATGGATCTTTCTTCTTTTTTTTTGCATCTGCCCAGGCGTGTAAATATTCGATGCGAGTGTGTGCTCCTGTCGTGGGATCAGAGCAGATCACAGCCATGTTTCAGAACCACCTTCATGATGAGAAGAGTTTGCACTATGGAGAGTTTATCAATGACCTCACCAAGTACCTGGTAACACACACACACACACACACACACACACACACACACACACACACACACACACACACAGTATTTCATAAGCATGGCTTAAAGAATATTAAGATTATTTTTGAAAATTACATACTGTTGCTATTTTCATGAAAGTTGAGAAACAATGTTGTGGAAATCTGAGCAGAAATACTAAACTCCATGTTCTGGCTTTAATACAAAGTGGATTTAAGGATCAAACGCACAGATTGTTTGCGAAATCAGAATAGATGATATTTCATGTTTGATGATAAGTGCATGTTTTGTGATTCACAGATTGAGGACTTTCCAGGAATGCTGAACTTCTATCACATATCAGTCATTCAGTTCTTTAAGAGCAGCTGGGCTGAGGTCAGAGCAGGAGCTGCCATGTTTATAGGTATGACTGCAAAACTCCAGGTCATGAACATTTACATCTAAAACCAGTGAACCTGAGTGGATGCATGGGTCAGAAACGGTGTGTTCCTATTGGATGTGACCTGATCATAAGGTGTGTGTGTGTGTGTGTGTGTGTGTGTGTGTGTGTGTGTGTGTTCGTTCCAGGGTTTCTGCTGGGGAATCTTCCAGAGGAGCATTTTTCCCACCTCAACATGGGCACCATCACAAAAGGTGATTCACGGGACAGCCTTCTTTCTTCAAAAATGTAAACAAATTCTGTTGTATTGACACTGTGCGTGTGCGTTCTTCCCCAGGTTTAGTGATGCTGCTGCAAGATCCAGATCCTGTGGTGAGGGTGAAGGCTGCTGAGGCCATGGGACGTTTCCACTAACACACACACAAAGACCTACATCCACATCTTGGTGTTTCCTCTATGCGCTAATACAGCAGAACAAGAATACAGAGAATATTTAGGATTAGGCCCACAGTTTATAAAAACCATTAAGAACCCACCATTTAAATGTACAGTAACTATAGCAGTATTCAAATATCACAACTGGAACCTTCATAAAAACCAAAAACAGGGACCAAAGCAGGAACAAATATGGAGCCAGAAGCCAAACTATCAGATTTGCCAATGTTACGAAATCATACAAAATGAACACTGGTACTTATTCATACGCACACATGCTCATATATTTAGCAGTTAGCACTCTGTTAAGCTTCTTTTGACACCTAAGGCACTTGAAAGGAAGTGTTGCTTCTTAGCTATACTTCAGTGACCAAAGACTGTGTTGCTCCATGCAGATCGTGTTTAGCGAGTGACAATAACAGATATGTACTGTTTTCTGTCAATAATATACCATGGCCATTAGAAGGTTCTAATGCAACAGAATTTTTAGAATACATCTAGTTTCTTCAAATATTATGTAAAAAAGGAAATAGTAATGAGCATTTAACGTACATGACAACAAATCCACAGTGTGTGTGGGTGTCGTCATACCAGCATTTCATGAGAAGGATGTAATTGAAAGAAAACAGGATGTTTACGATCTCATCGCCATGTCCAGTTGTCTAGATCATCTAGCTGACTTTGTCAAATCAGCCAGCAATAAACAGACTATTTTATTTTTCACTTTAATAACCAATCTCAGACACGGCCCTGTGCGGCAGGTTTTCACCTAACATGTCAACGGGCTTGTTCAGAACCCAGTTTAGCAATCTACATGACTCCTCTGAACCCCATTAGCATGTTGGTGCCATGCTCGCCTCCATTTCTAAGTCACAATGATGCTGTTTATAAATCGCTGCCAGCACGACAACTAAATAGCCACTCTGAACACTTTCCTGGTGTCACAATCATTTCTTACTCCCACCTTGGGCAGCTGCTGTTGGGCAGAGCAGACCAATAAGCCATGCTGAAATCAATTAGTGCCAAATGTTCATTGATAATAAATATTATAATAGCACCATGAAGACGCTGTAGATGATGTCCTCTCTCACTTTGAATGCACTTAATGTTGTTTCCATATCATTATTTTTAGGTTTAAGGTTGTACAGCTTTAGGCTACAGCTGTAGGTTTGCAGACCTCTTCCAAGTGTATAAATATGTGTGAATGTGTATGATGCCTGTGCACGCCACTTCAACTTTTGTGTCTCCAAATGAATTCACTCAAATGCCAACAAGGAGGGATGCTAAATACTCCATTGTGCATCTTCAGATAAATTAATTTGGTGACAGAAAATGTCCAGTCAGGTGAAAGCAATGCATTGTTTCTAGATCAAATTAATGATTGTATGTATGTTTACCTTCAATGTTTCTGTTGCACTTTTAAGCTCTCATGTAGTTCCTGATTTAAGAACCAAAAGGCAAACAAGGAGCTGAACCTGTTTTTTTCACATCATTTTTTTGTCACAGATGGCAAACTTTTTTATGTTATTGCGCTTGGATAATTAGCAAAAAAGCGTTAAATAGTTTTAGGTGGAACAGAAAATGAACTGTTTCCCATATGCGACAACTTCTTTGTGGGTAGGAAAAACGATTAAGATGTATCAATCAAAGACGTATCAATCAAATGTAAAAGGCTGCTATCCATTGTATTAAAAGTTCTACAAAGAGTGAGTCAAGACTTCTAACACTATGGCTTGGTTTGGGGTCAATGGTGAAGAGTAATTATTATTCTGAGTTTTAAAAACGGTTATTGACTTTATACTACTGATCTTTTGTTCATCATTTTGTTTTTTTATTATGTATAAAGACTGTTAATTAATGTCCCAGTATGTATGACACATGGCTACAAGTTTGAATGTGTGCATGTCACTTCTCATGTGTCACTGGACCAGAAGACCGAGTGGATGATTGCAATCAATGTATTTAAAATTAAGAAATAAACAAATCCATTAAAAGTATAATGGGTAATTTCTTTGGTTTGCAAAAAATGGTATTGCCCGATGCAAGTGTACTTTTCTCTGTACCCATACGGGTGCAGTAAAGAGCCAGGTATTGTGATCTTACAGAAGGTATAATAATAAAAGGTGTGCTTACCAAAGCATTAGTCATGTTTTGTGAATTTATTTAGCGACCAGCTGTGTATCATGTTGATCATATGTTCTGATATTTGAGCTGTTGGTCTGACCCATCTGAAACTACAACGGGGAGTTTCAGACTGGATCAGCAGCAACAGAGTAAATATGAGCTCTTGAGATCTTGTATAGGAGCTGACAGACAGACGTCAGTAAACACAACTATTGTGTGTTTCAGACGGGACGATGATGACATTAACAACACACGTCATTCTTCGAGCTGTATATTGTGTTTAGTCTGTTGTATCCTATCTCCGTGCGTAATGTGACAAATATGTTTTCATACATTAGTTCACCTTGCGACTAAATTGTTCTGATGCAGAAATCAAAAAACAAATACAAAAAGAATGTGTGATTCTGTCAGAGCTTCAATGTAACTAAAAAGGTCTCATTTATTCAAGTACTGTACTTGAGTACAAATTCAAGGTACTTGTACTTTGATTTCATATTTTATTTGAATGCAACTTTGTTCTTCTACTCCCACTATACATTTCAGAGACACATTTTGAAATGAGTTACTTGTTACTTTTTAGTAGTGATGGCGAGATGAAGCTTCCTGAAGCATTGAAGCTTTCCATCCAATTGGTTCGCTCATGGGCCGAAGCTCCATGAAGCTTCATTTGCTCTACTGCGCCACCAAGTGGACAATACATGTAAAACAGGCAGAGTGATCATAACGACACCATGGCTTTGGTGTGTGAAGCTTTAAATTTAATAAATTATGTTTGTGACGCCAATACATCAATTATTAACTTAATATTGTGTCTGTCTTTATGATCTAATGGCGGAATCAAAATCAAAACTCGAAACAAATTGGGAGAAGGTTGTGATGTGACTGTGGGTCAGTGGTAAGAATATCGGATCGGTGTTTCGAGCCTCAGCTCCGCTAGTCCATGTTGATGTGTCCAATTTTTTAAGTAAAAATAAGAACTTTTCCACTGTGCTGGGCTTTTTGAGACTATTTTGCCTGCTTTATAAAATACCCTTTCACAGGCACACATGAAGCTGGGTACAGAGAGGAAGGGGGAAATCCATTGAGTTTCGCTGCCCCTTATATTTCAAATCGCACGGCAAACCCACGAACCATCTTCTGAATCAGTCACGTGGTACGGCCGGCTCGCGAGGCTTCAGACGTCACCACATACGTCATCGACACAAACCTCGATACGCGCTTCACCAAAATCTACCTGGATTACTCGACACGCGCATCGAAGCCTCGACAAGGAAGGACACATCACTACTTTTTAGATTAAAAGTTGTATACCATGCCTGTCCAGTAAAAAAACCACGTGTCTCCAGTTTTGGTGAATTTGAATGTTTCGAGGCTGATTATGGTTTGTTTCGGGGTTGAGAAAATTCTCCTTCTTTAACTGGATAAACGGTTTTAAAAGCCTCTTGGTTCGTCAAAAAACTGAAACGGGGCTGTTTTTCTGAGCTCAACTTCTTAGAGATACCTGGTTCTCACAGGACAGCAGCGCTACACACATGATGATTTTACAGAATATGAGGCTTTGCTGTAGATTAAATACCCAAAAGTATATGCACCAGTTAAATTAGCACAACCTTAAACCAGTAGATGCAACATGCACATAATGGAGAGGTAATAATAATCCAAAACATCCTATTAGTAAAACATTGACAGGGAACACTTTCCTGAATAATGACTATTTTTTACACTAATAATACTTGATGATACTGTGTGTGTGTGTGTGTGTGTGTGTGTGTGTGTGTGTGTGTGTGTGTGTGTGTGTGTGTGTGTCTTAATCTCAGTTCATCTGCCTGTAAACCAGTCTGATGATACACTGGGTGAAGGGACTACATTGAAGAGGTGAAGAGAAAGTGTAATGTGCGTTTTTTGTGTGGACATTATGCAGCAGGATGTGTGTGTGAACTGTGAAGGCAGTTGAGTTTTATTCATACGTCAATATAGTACTTTATTAATTTCAAGCCAGAGTAATTGATGAATCAAGACCCATAATCAGACACACATAAACACAAACTCCCCATTTTCATCCAAAGATTATATACACATACGCTTACATTTTGCTTCATATCTGTTTCACAAACAAATTTACATGAGATATATGACCATCTATTTTCGTTTGTATTTGCAAACTAAAAGCTTTATTTTATGAATTGTTCTCTCTGAGACAGGGTTCAGTGATGCAGAGAATCCCTCACTTGATGTTCCCCTTTTGCTGCTCTGCTCTTCATTGATTGATTTAAATCACTATACAATGTTCAAATCTGGCGTTAGAGTTGGAGTTAGAATTCCACTGATGTGAGAAACGTGTTCCCTCACCTTTTGCAGTGTATTAAAGCTTACTTTCAAAGATGGCTGACATTATCCTTTGAAACTTATATAACAAATTTAAATTTGTATATCTTTTTAAACAATAGACTCTAAAGATAAAGTCCTGGCTTTCATCTAGTGGAGGATGCCCTGGTGAATTACGCCAAATCCTCGTGTGAAAGGACACCAACCGGCAGACATGGCAGCCGCAGACAGAGGATACAAGAAAATCCTTCTGATCAGCCCACCAACTGTGCCCTTGAAACATAATAACATCATAATCCCAATTCAATTCATTTCTTGCTTAAATCAGAGAGAAATTGAGCTTTATTTAGATTTGTGTTGAATCTGTTAGCTGGGAGAAAGATGTAATGTAGCACAGAGACTTTTACCTGTAAGAGTGCATACATCAATAGTCTTTAAAAAAAAATGGAAACAAAAGCACTCTTCTATTCATATCTGCAGTACTTTCTGCCACCGAGGTAATGCACTGACAGGGCGACTGACAGCAGACAACACCTTGTGCTGATCTTGTGCTTTTCACGCTGCGCATGTTGAGCCCAGGGTGAGCTTCAGCAGGCAGGGTGGGGGCGGGGTGAAGAGTTGGTGCAGTTTAAAGTGACTACCAAATTAGAAACGATCTTACTGACATCCTGGTGCTGTGATGTTGTGTTGTATCTCAGCATTCGTTAGAGATGCTATGATATGAATAGACTGAAGTGAATTGAAGCTCTGGGCTGCAGTCAGCTGAATGCATTGAGGTGCCAATAAAAGATACAGACTTAAATTGCACTTTTGATCCAATTGCCAAAAGCCGCCTAAGTGGCTCGTTACGGTCCAATACAAAGGCCTCTGATACATTCCTACTCGTCGGTAGAATGAGGTCCTTTAATAATAACTTTGAGTGACATACATTTCAGTAGGTAAGACAGTGAGGATAGAGCTGGAATTCATATTCAAAGGAGAATATTTTGCTATATGGTCAGTTTTTTTCCTCTTCCAAATAAATTGAGACTATATCCTTTAAAAAATATATAATAGAAACCATATTGCTCAATGTTGCCCTAGACCTAAGCGCCAATATCTGCTGAGCTCTTAACACCACTGAGTGTGTGTTCCTGTTGGTCTTAAAGCATAGGTTTGGTCAAATTCCCATGAAAATAACAATTCCAGCAATGAATTGAAACCAATGTAACAAATATTTTGTGCGCACTGTGCAGTCAAAGCCCCAATTATCCTCTGTGTCATATAGACCTCCATTGCTTCCCAAAAAGTCAGTGTGACATGCTCTTCTTTTCCTTTAACACTGGCAATTTATTCACAGTGCATTGTCTTCTAAAACTACCACTGAGTCTTTGTCAGAATGAAACCATTTATGTGTAAGCTGTTTTTAATGATTTATGTTTTCAATTGGAACAAAAGGATAGAGAAGTCAAAAAATATTGGGAGATGAATATATAATATTCATATTGGTTTTTATTATAATTGTTTTAGGATTTCCTGACAATAACAACAACATCAAATATTGTCAGCATTATCTGTAACATTTGTGCTTGAATACAATTCTGACTTAGTGTGGGGAGCGGTTTGGCAAGTGCTCTTTACTTCAGCATGGCGATTCAGGGTCCCCACCCCTCCATTTATATATTATGATGCTAAACTCACTCGGGGGTCCAGTCAAGTCAGCCCTTGGTTATAGTAAGTGCAGTGTGAAAAGGGCTCTTTATTTTTATTGGGCTTTTATTGACGGTGATGGGGGTTGTAACTCAGGTTTCAGCGAAAGCAAGCCAGGCCTTTAGGAGGGGTATTCATACTCCTCTGCGCTGCGTCTTCCAAAGTCCATCCAGCCTTGGTAGTCTCTGTCCTTTATCCTGTGGCCGGGGGCCAGACCACTGGCTCTGCTGGTGAGGGAGGATCTGGTCTCGTAGCCTTGAGGAGACAGAGACACACACCGTCACTCGTCATCAAACAAAGGATGTAGGCACATTTGAATTGAAGTAACGCATGCTGACTTGTTTTGTATTTTAAGTGTTTCAGGGAGACCAGTGAGCTCAGCAGGTCTCCCAGTCACACCGTGTTGACTTGAAAGAGATGCAGAGATACCCAGTGACAGAGAGAGAGAGAGAGAGAGAGAGAGAGAGAGAGAGAGAGAGAGAGAGAGAGAGAGAGAGAGCAGATAGGGAGGACAGGAGGCAGGGAGACAGGCGGAGGAGGAGGTATGGAAAGATGGAGGGAGGAGAGATAGAGAGCTAGAGGGAGGCGGTAAAATGCCAGATGGTGGGACTAGGACTCAGCATGAGTGATGGATGTTGGGATGATAGAAATAACAAGACCGGGAGCAAAATAAGACAAGGGGAATATTCTGTGTGTAATGAGGTGAGATGACTAGAGGGAAAGACTCGCTCTAATTACACGTTCCGTTCATCTCATGCTCTACACCCGACCTCTCACCTTTCCTTGAGATGAGTTTGGCCAGTAATTGTCTCAGGCTGTTTCGAGCATTTGCTTCCTCCTGGAGTTGGTTGTAGTCGGCCAGGCGCCCTGAGGGGGGCGCCGCGGCCGAGCGGGTCTGGCGTGTGTGGAGGGATAAGGGGGGAGGCATGTTGTCCGACACTAGAGCCTCACCCTCAGCTCTCTGGGACTTTGGAGGACGACAAAACAGAGAGAAGAGAGATGAGGAAAGACCCATTAAGAACAAGAAGACTCCATGCTAAATACTCAATGCATTATAGGATTAGAAGATATACCACTTTCTGTTGTGGCGACTGTTATCATATGTGTGTGTGTGTGTGTGTGTGTGTGTGTGTGTGTGTGTGTGTGTGTGTGTGTGTGTGTGTGTGTGTGTGTGTGTGTGTGTGTGTGTCTTACCATGGATTGTGAGGGCATACTCAGCGAACTGCTGGACAAAGCAGCCAGGAGAACACACACACAGATACCTGCATTCATTGCTGGAGAGAGAGAGAGAGAGAGAGAGAGAGAGAGAGAGAGAGAGAGAGAGAGAGAGAGAGAGAGAGAGAAAGAGGGGGACAAAATACAGAAATATAGTTAAAAGAAATCATCTCCGCCTATGTGGTCACTTTCTTATGAGGCCACTCGTTGCTCTTTACTGTCTCTCCACTGCCTGCTGCTCTCTTTTATTGTCTCCCTTCAGCTTGTTGAGAGGGGAAAACCACAGGGCAGAGAGTAGCTATACATATTTTTTTTTACAGTTGTTAAAACACAGTGGTGGAGGGAGAGATTCACCTTTGATGGTTCCACTGGAACCGCAAACATATGTTTTTATTTCAGAACAATTCAGTATCTAACACCCACCCACAGAGTGTGGCGTAGTTGGGATGAACACTGTCAGCATTGACAGAATCAAAAAGGAAACCAATTATCTCTAAATC
The DNA here is from genome assembly GCF_910589615.1 of Taurulus bubalis. Taxonomy (NCBI): domain Eukaryota; kingdom Metazoa; phylum Chordata; class Actinopteri; order Perciformes; family Cottidae; genus Taurulus; species Taurulus bubalis. Next base: position 8,936,116 of record NC_136600.1, read on the forward strand.
TTCATTTGGCGCTCCTTTTTTGTGCTTTTTTTTTTTTTTTAGCAGTGTTCACATGACAGCACTGACAGAATGAATTGCATGATTTTTTAATTTTTTTTATTACCTTTTTATGTATTCTGTTGCTCGTATAAAAGGGTCAAAACATAAATCAAAATCTGTTTTGCAACCCCTAAAAATCTGCGTTCGTATACATCTATCTTCGTATACATACTATCTGCTTAGATAATCAACAGTGATTATAGTTTTGGCATTATTTTTTCTGTGATAGAGAAGTTGTTTGAAAAAGGGAAAAACTGCATGCATTAAAGATGTCATGTTATTACATTTGTGAGACTGACTAGCTAGTTTTCTAACATAGTATTTATTTTGAAGCCCAGCAAAGCAGCATGTTAGTTGTGATGAATGATGCTTTGCGCCAGAACATTCTTCCAGAGCAAATCCTCAAATTCGATCAAACAGCATCAGTCCCTCTGAGGCTTTTTAATCTCAATCGTTCAAAACCCACTCGCTCTGACTTTCAATGCTTCTATTACAGCACATTACGTGTTATTATTTACTCTCTTGCTGCCTTTTTTTGTCTTGTCCATACTTCAACTCTTTTTCTTTACAATTCAAAAAATTTCTCTTTTGCTGCACTTATGCAAAGTAAAGCACATATTAACATTTTTTTCAGTGAATATTTCAACAGACACAGAATCCAAACTCTGTTTATCCTTTAGCAGCTTGGATGATATCAGTACTTTATCTGCTCTAGCTATTGTTCACTGGACAGGATGACTATCAGCTCTGTTCATCCACAGCCTTGAAATGAAACCTTCTAGAAATTATATAAATGTAATTGTGTCAATGTCACTCAATGCAACAGTCCGTTTGAATAATTGTGTTTAGATTGACACAGCGGTGGTGTAACCAGTCATTCTCTTGATGCTAATATAATTCCTGTTAGCAGCTGGTCATTGTCTCTAATTCAATTGAATTTAAACAGCTGGATTATTCTAACAGTTTGGCCACCTGTCATTGTGCTCTCATATTTGAAATGTACTGTCCTAAACACACATGTGTCAGTGGTGTCCCATTTATCTACATTACATGTTCTATGTTTTATTTCCCCTTTAAACAATAACTCAGTTAACTAAAGAAGCTAGTACAAAATTAATAATACATTTATTGTGAAAAGATAAAAAAGTAATAGGAAATAATACAACTAAATATGATAACCACATTGTATAACTTTCTCTGAACTTTTCTGATTAAATGCACAATTTCTGTTTCTGTCCAAGACAAAAAAAGAAGAAATTATTAAAAAAAAAAAGAAACTCCTTCAAAGAACCTTTTGTCCTCATTCAACAGAAAAAACCAAGGACACATTTCAGAATCAGTTTTTTTTTTTTATTCTTACCTGCAGCTGTTGCCATGGACCGAGATGCTGAGTCTGAAGATGCTGATCTTTGCTCCTCCAGTGTTCAGACTGAGACTGAGTGAGCAAGAGAGGAGATCATGTTTTATACGGACACACAGGAAGGGGGAGGGGTCTGGACACATGGGAGGAGCCTGCTGCTTGCGCAGAAACTGAAGGCACTGACGCATTGTAGGACTCAAATGTGCACACACACACACATACACACACATACACACACACACACACACACACACACACACACACACACACACACATACACACACACACACACACTGCTGTGAAAAAAGGTTCATGACAAAGGTGGCAGCTTTAATTGAGCGCCTCCTCCACACTCACCTGTGTGAGAAACAAAAAGAGGAACACATTGACAGTTTTGGTGGTTTGAATCAGTGAAGAAAAACTGAACAGCTCTTTACAAGTAGAATGCATTACTGTGTTTCAGCATCTAAGTACACACACACACACACACACACACACACACACACTGATAGATGGACAGATATGAGTACACATGAGAAGGTGGCGACCCAGAGTAGAAGAAATCCCAGAGAAAGAATATCTTCCGTGAATTGGTATCGGGTTATGCATGGACACAGGTGTGGATAGAATATGAAAAGTAAAATGTTTTCACTCTGTCACTGTGTGTTTTTCTTTCTCATTGAGCAGAAGCAGCACGCAGGTCAGTGCCCATTTCAGCGAGGGCGAAATGACAGGCCATTGCAATTTCATAAAGGAAATCGATTTCTCACAGGGCTTTATTTTCTTCATACTGCACCACCAATGATCCCTGGTGGACTTCTAACAAATTGAGCAGAATGAATAAATGCTGTCATTTACCAGATTGAATGTCTGTTTAAAAAACCTGAGTAAAATGCTAGACCCTACTTTAAGCTTTAATGCCAAACTCATTTTCAAACTGACAATCATCGTGTTCCGTCTGATGAAAAGGCTGAACGGCAATCATACATTAAATGGGGTGAGCCGCTCACTGAGGTAATAACATGAAGTGCTCATGCAATTATTATTTTTAAGTCCATTAAAGCAGTAAAAACTCTCCCTTGAAGATGAAACCTTCAACTTATATCGACACCGTTAAGCATTACTTATGCTGTGTCCTTACTACAATATGCAAATCATACAACTATTTGAGATTTAAATATATATATATATATATATATATATATATATATATATATACATATATATGTATGTATATTTACATACATATATATATGTATGTATATATACATACATATATATGTATATATATATATACATATATATATATATATATATATATATATATATATGTATATATATATATACATATATATATATATATATATATACATTTAGATATGGAGCCAGTAATGGAGAGTGGAGAAACACAACTGTGCTTCCTTCACTTGCCAGCTATTATTCCTGGTATGTCTATTCAGAGATACTAATTTGGTTGCAGGGATTGTCCAAATCATTTAAAATTCTGCAGTTGTTCAGCTGCTGGCGAGGTCCCAGGAAGGCTCTGGAGCATTTATGGAAAATATTTTCACCCTTTAGCTTTGTGTAATTCAGGACCTGAATGTTGGGGGGTCTTTGTTGGCTTAAATTAAAAGTTACAGGGTATGAATCTGAAACCAGCAATAAAAGATACCAGTGTCACAAAAGTAATAACGCATCTCACGACTGTGACGTGGGAAGTTCAAAATTGCACTCACCGACCCAAGAAGGATATTTATTAACCGTGCATCTGACCTCAAGAGGACACGTGTTGATGTAGGTGTTGACGGGTTACACTGAAGAGAGGTTAGCCGGATACCTGTCAATGTGAGAGAGAATGGGGGGATTGTGTCGGTGGACAATCTGGTGTGTTTTCAGCTCCACTCCAGTATGTTGATGAGGCTAACATTAGCCTGTTTCCTGATGGTGTCATTGGCAGGTGTTTGACCTTTGATGGGGCATTCACTTGCACTCTGTCATTGGCACCTGTCTACCTTCTAGCAGACACACGATTGTTTTCAAACGTCTGCCTTTGCCTCATGAATAATAAAAGTTGCACACAGCATTTCATGTTTTTACCCCACCATGTTTTAAAATGTAATCCGTTCTGTCGAAGACATTGAGAGTGCTTTTGGTCAAACAGACCGCTGAACAAATGACGCTCTCCTCCCAAAGGGTGTCATTACAGAAGTACAGCTGCAGGCCTCATCAGACAGCTTCCGTCTGCTGTTTGGGGGAAGTAAAGATGAAAAGTATGAATAAATAACAGCTGTGAAGGAGCTACATTCTCAGTTTTACATATTTTAGTCTGTACCCCCACTGTATTCTATTACCTGCCTTCTCAAATCCCCCTCATGTCCACTAGAGGGCTAAATACCACATTGCCCTATCATCCCTCTCCAACCTCCACATGCGATCAACATCATTGTGTCTATACATTGCATAGATATTTGCACACCATCCCATTACATTTACTTGGCAGTTGCTTCTGTCCATCGCTGCTAACATCTAACAATCTAACATCACTAATTAATGAACAATACAACTGTTGTTTCTCCAACTTTGTATACACCACTGCACTCACACATGATACTATGTGCTTGGACAGGCAGTTCATGGGCAGGTTCTTGTCGTCAGTTCATATTGGTAAACCATGGCTTTTTTCACCTGCTGGCTTCTGCTGCGATCTGCCGAGTTATGTGCAGCTGTGGTAACAGTTATTGGCGTGATTTGGGAATGATGTTCTCGTTGTTGTGAGTGTGCATTGTGGTACTTTGATTCGAACGTATGCAGTCTATAATACTCATGTTGTAGTGCTCTGCGTTGCCATGTCATTGGCTGAAATGGTTTCCACCTACCTCTCCTGAGGTTCGTGCTGTCCTTAGGGAGAAGTGAATGATTGCTTTAGTGACGGAAACATGACTTTCATCTTGCTCACAGCTCATTCTCCTGGTATATGACCTCCATGATTGGTTTCATGGGGAGCTCTGTATGTCTTTTGTCACATTCACAGTGTCTCCAAATATGCAATAATTAAAGAGTATAAATGACTGGTTTTCTACTACTACACTCAGCTGCATTCATTGGTACCCCATGCATAACTCAATGGGCTGACTATCTGATCATCACGCTATAAATCACTCATAAGAGGTTATTTTTTTGCCCAATCTATAAATCTGCTCCACACCTCGCTCGTGTTTTCCTGCTGCTGCATATCCGGTGAAATGATGTGTTCATACATCTCATTTTACTCGATTGAATATTCATCTCATGGTCTGGAAGTGCTCAGCCAAGTTCATCTTGGTACAGTTTGTAATGTGGTTCTGTGTCTCTCTGTTGTTGTGGGAAATTGCGACGAGACAATATTCAATTCTGGACATATTCTGCATTTGCATACTATAATACAAATTGTACGTTAAATTTCACAGATCAAGAAGCCTCTAAATAAAGAGAAGGCATTCTACTTTTCACAAGCAAACTACTTGGTTCAGTTAACAATAAAATACCATCTCAATAACCCAAATACAATTTACAATTCAACAATTTCTTGAAAAATGAAAACTAACAAAATAACCATATGTAACCAGATTTATCTTCATGCCAAGCTGACTTTGTAGCACATTGTTGACATATAACTTGAAAATATCCCTCTTGTGGAATGAGCAATCAATTTGTCAAGCCAGCAAGGTCACGCAGGTCAGTGGTTCTTGAGCACATCGCTGTTGTTGTCATTAAGGAAAAACATGCATGTAGACGCGGAGCTTTTTTTTTTTTTACAAGGAATGCGTTCTTGTTTATTCTCTCTGCCTCTCCCTCCCAGCTGTGACTCACGGCCCTTGAGTTAATTGCAGCGTTGTGTTGTGTGGGACAGAAGCCTCTTCAGGAGATGGACCCTCTTTTCTGCTCTAATCAACTGGCTCGTTCTGTTTTGTCAGACATGAAGGGACGGGCGGGGGCAGAGTGAAAGATGGAGGGGCGAAGATGGGAAGACAGAAATTATGCTGACGATAAAACATTAATCAAATCATCTTTAACAAATGTATGACTACTTACTGTCTGAGGCCACCTGGGAACTGGTGGAAAGACCGAGGATTTCACATTATAGACACCGTCCAAAAATAAGATCATCGTTTTGAGCACGAGACACATCAATAAATTTAATTAGCTAGTAATGTGATATTGCTGATTATCTTAGTTTTCTAATGTCTTTCATCATCTGGATTGTTTTGAATGCAGATATTCTGATCTAATAGATGGACAAACGCCTCTCGGTTGACCTGTTGTCTGGACACGGCCTCACACGAAAGGTTGTCAGGTTTGATTTATCTTCTAAAGAGGCATATCAAATACTTTGTCACAAGCCTAAAGTAAAAAAACGATATTTTTCATCAATCAAAAGTCATTTATTTAAATTGTTGACAATGTTTTTCACCATTAATGAGGACCTTTTAACTGCAAATATTCCTCACCACACTTTTAAGCCAAATGATTGTCCGTCTTCCTTCTGTGAGACGTCTCTCTCAGTAGAAGTCAAGTGTTCAAGGTAGAAGCTGCTGATGACATTTTACATCACATCGGTTTCCTCTGACGTGATGTCTTCTCAAACGTTCACGCATACATTGAAAATACTTTGAGCTATATGTCCATAGGTTTGATGTTGCTTGTAGAACTTTCTCAGAGCCAGCGTTTCCCGTCATTTATCTAGAGGCCGCTCAGCAAAGTCTTTTTTGCCATAGTTTCACAGTGAAGGGGTATTTTAACAGTGTATTTGTTTTACCATGCTTTGATGGTGGGTCATTCATATTTGTAATGTGTCTATGATTAAATGAAGCACAGTGTAAATATAATCTTTTACAAGTAAAAGTCATGCATTCAAAATGCTACTTCAGTAAAAGTACTGTATTTCACATGAAGAATCTGAATCTGCACATTATAGCAAATAGTTCCTAAAATTGTCGATTAAATGTAGTGAAGGTAAAAGTGGACTTGTAAAGTTACATACAATGGAAATACTGAAGTAAAGTAGGTTATCTCAAAATTGTACTTAAGTACTACATTTAGATGATATGATCATTTTCATAGTTGGAAACAATGAGAGCTGATAATGCTTCTGAACTTTGCTGCTCTCTCTCTCTGACTTTCTACAATTTGCAATGAAACTTTCTTACTAATCACTAAATCTAATTTGTCATATGCAGGATTATCTGTGAAAAAAAGCTTAACAAGGTGTTTATGTTTTTATTTGTTTTATTTTGAGAATGTAATGAAATTGCTGTAAGCGATTTGAATTGAAATAAACAGTCTGTTAGCTCAGGCCTGGTGTGCAGTGCGAAGTGTTATTGATGAATCTTAAGAGTGACTTTCTCAGGGGAAATAATGGCAGACTACATTCAACAGCTTTTTTTCAATAAAGAAGATCCTTTCATCAATCCTAATGCTTCTCTCCGGGCCATAAAAAGTGTGTGTTTTTGTGTGTGTGTAACCTTTGCAATATTAGTTACTGTATATGTGTGGTTTTATCTGAGCAGTAATAATGGGAAGTTTTATGGCACTTGGTTAAACAGGGGAGAACTATTCACTCTGAAATGTTATAAAATGTGTCTAGATGTCTCCGCTAATCTAAACTGTTCGGAATTATTAGTAAACAGGAACTGCAAAATGCTGGCCCGGCCTGGGGTGGACTGACTTGGTCTTGCTGAACAACAAAACAGAAGAAGACTAGGTGGAAACCTAGTACTGTATATAGTCAGTGTGCTAAATTCAGACCAAATTGTTATTGATAGTCAGTGGTGTCTATAATGGGAACCCCTGGATATTAAATGTTCATCTGCTATTTTATGTCGTCCTTAACGTTGTAGTGTCACGGGTTGTCCCTAGAGCAGGCTCGAGTGGGCCAGTGCAACAGAGAGTGGAAAACAGGCACACTCAGACGGTATAAATCAAATGTAAGGTTTATTTTCCCTCCCACCAGCAAGGTAATTTCCAAAAATAAAATAAAAAGTCCATTCACAAACATAAAGCGTCCCGTAGGAGAAAGGGGTTATTTAACCCAAAACAAAACTCAAAACTCAACACTGAAAAGTCCAGGGTCCAAGGTCCACCTCTTCCTAGTCCTTTTCTCCTCTGCAGCCTCTTGCACCTTCTGCTTGTCCCGCTCTTCTTTTCATGTGCTCTCCACTCTGCCCTTTATCCAGCTTCCCAGCCCTGCCTCAATTAGGGGCCTTAAGCACCTGCAGCTGGGTGCGTGATGAGGCAGCCTGGGAGATGTAGTCTCCAGCCCGGCGGCCATTTTGTGGTGTGGGCACTGATCTTGAGTGGGGATGTAGCGTCCCTCCACCACCTGTCCCCTTGTGATGCCACAACGTGTAGTGGAGTAACATATTATATGACACGGTTAAGCTTTTTTTAGTCAAATAAATGATATAATCTATTAAATGTTACTCTATAATATAGCTTTTTTCAACAATTTGATGCATTACTTATCTCAGATATCCTATTTCAGTCACTGTGGATACGGTGGACATGATAATGCAGATACATCATACAAATGTTACGGCATTAATGCCAGCTAGGCAGAATAAACCTCTGTCTGTCGTGAAAGTTAGCGGCGCGATAATGGCGGCCTTTGCGTGACACTGCTGGACAGCCATCTGAAGGCAGCAGGTACCTGTTCCCTCTGTAGTCCCGATGGAGTAATGTTGCACTCTGTCAAGCCACACAATCATGCACCGCAGATCCGCTGGTCCACATTTTTTATTACAGTACAAGTAGATGTGTGGCTGTGATGAACAGCATGAAGTCATAGAGATTGTTCGGATTCAAAACTAAACTTTGAAATTGATTTCCCTTCCAGGTCCTAGACAACAAAAAGTTTCCTCTGAGGGAAACTCTACAGGATTCATAACTGTCAGTTACTGGGAGAGCTAAAGGAGCTGAAAGTACTGAATGTGATTGGCCATGTGTAGCACCTTAATAGCACCCACCTATAATGTGTGCTTTCTGATCCCACCACATGGCCAAGCGCACCATAGGTGTGCCAAAACATAGTGGAATCTATTTACCTTACATTTAGTAAAGAAACAAAGGTGTTTATTGCATCACATATATTTCTTGAATAAGATAATCATGAATCAGGTCCCCCTGCACAAATATAGGATGAATAAATTAGAAAACTGCTGTTTATCAGTCTGTTTTTTTCTTCTTCTTCTTCTAACATGATGATTCATGTGAAAAAACAGGCGCTATTTTTTCATTTCTACCGATGATGGAAATTCAACACAATCAGACTTAAATCCCGATCCGGAATACAATCCTACATTGTCCCACGTCCCTGTTCCCGATGCACTCGACAGCGATCTGGACGCCCACTGGGTTCAGGGCAATAGAGCCTGCAGTCTCCTCCTGTGTGCACAGAGCAGTGAGTAACCATTGACTTGTGGATGTAAAGAGATGAAATCAAACGCTATGTGCAGAGAAAGTACGGACATCGGATTCTGAGGACAGACTGGAATACCCGAGACCGTAATGACCCACTTAAAACGTTGTAAAGCATGCTAAAGGAATTAGCAGATCTGACTAAAACATCCTCTAAATGCATTACTTATTCTAAAGTCATCACTTGATAAAATAGTTGGAAGGGAGGAGGACTGCAGCATTTCGTGTTAAGTCACTTTTGGGAAGTCAACCTTAAACATTTCTGAGGGTAAAGGCAATCAATTCCAGACTACTTTTAGTTAGATTTTGAATTACTTAAGAGGCCCGATGCTATTTACTCCGCATATCCTGAATTAGTCCTACAGTGTAAGTGGTGGAGGTTCTCATTTCAGTAGTTGTCTCCAGTAAATATAGAGATAACTGAGACAGAGACTGAGACTTTCTCCTTTTGTTTTGATAGTTAGTTTAGACAGTTATATTGCCCGCCTCAGGCCGTCTATCACTGGCAGGAAAAAGAGGGCATTTGTTGGTTGAAACAAGAAAATGAGTTGGATGGAGTGTGATAAGAAGCTGCACACACACATACTGAGAGAAGCTAGACGGAGTCCAAAAGAAACAGGCTGGTAACAGGCACATTCATATTAGGTGAGGCAAGGTTACACTAAACCTATGTGGGAATGGATTTTGTGACAGTTTGAGGGTCAACGCATTCTAGCGTATACTGTCCTTGATTTGGATAAAAATCAAGCAGCATTGACATTTTGGCCAAACAATCTTCAGTGTATTGAAAAGAGGGACCTGTCTTGGTGTTTTAAGCCTCTCGATGGAATGAAAAGTGATCACTGGTTATCAAAACTGATATTATTATAGTTATTGCTGTTGGTGAGGTGATTTGAGAGGTGCTTTTTAAAACGTTGTTGCCCGTCATTTCCGTCATTTTTTATCTGGCATAGCACCACTTCACTGGTAGCAGTGGCTATGGGAAATATCACTCAGCTACAGCTTCTCTCTTCCCTTAAACAGTCGTCTATATGTAGAATATGTCATACAGCATTCAAAATCATGTTTGTTAAAAAGGATTGGATCTTTTTTTTTTTCATTGGGGTGCTAAAATGTTAAATGTTTTTTTTATTTAAAGGTCAATTTTATCCTACAAACGTACACAACTATAAAATGAAAAATAAAAATATAACATTCAGTAAGTCCATTATAGCTTCAGGGCCGGGGAAAAGCTGTGTTGTTTATCTTTTTTTGAGCTTTCAACTACAGTATAGCAACAATATGAGAGTTGCCCTTCCTGACCTTTTCTCATCATTTACCAGTTACCCTTTCCCACCTGCTGGCATGTTATGATGATGATGATGATGATCCTGATGATCATGAAGATGAGGATGATGATGATTATTCCATCATATTGTTCGCCCTCTACACTTGTCATTTGTACACTGCAGTGTAATTGCAGGTAAATTCATTTTAATTATATATTTGGCATTTGGGAGTGACGCCGCAACGACACAACCGTTTACTGAAGATCCGTGTTTCTCAACCTTTTTGAGTCACGACCCCTTTAGAATAACCCGGTTGGTGGTCGACAACATAAAGACCAACTGAATACCAGACGTCACGGTTTCTTAACTTGCGTAATGTAACCACTGCTGTAGGTAGACAAGATTTAACGTAATTCCATCAAGTATGTATGCGCTGTTAAATATTTGTGACGCTTGACACGATTAGCAAACGGTAAAAAGCTGACATGATATGATCAAATTATTACTTCAGGGTGCTTGTAACAACACTGCAGGAGAGATTGGTCTCTCTCTCTCAGTATGTGATCCATCATCACATGGGTAATGAAATAACAGCGAGGACAGATCACTGTCTCACCTACACGCTCTGTTCCTCACAACTTGCACTCTGTCCGTCCCTGAGGGAGTGAAATCAATACGAGGCCTGAGACCCAACAAAAGGAGCGACTCATAGAAGCCGCTCCATCCTCTGGTTAACCGGCAGGGGCTTTGTTCACTTCACCTCCCACAAGGTGTGTAGGTCTACCCGGACCCGTCATCTGTCTGTGTGCGTGCGTGTGTGTGTGTGTGTGTGTGTGTGTGTGTGTGTGTGTGTGTGTGTGTGTGTGTTCCTTCAGCCAGCATGGCCAATATAGAGGTGACACCCCATTCAAAAGATGGACTGAAAAGGGAAATAAAGAAATGACACCTTAGAGACGAGCCAAAGGGGGGGGGGGGGCGAGAGAGAGAGAGAGAGAGAGAGAGAGAGAGAGAGAGAGAGAGAGAGAGAGAGAGAGAGAGAGAGAGAGAGAGAGATGCATGTAATATCACAAAATGCTTGGAGAGGAATAGGTACCAAGTTATTGCTGCACTTTGTTAGAAATGTAAGGTGATGCCCTCGTTGTTGTGCTTCCAATGACTGTCCGAAGCTGAGACCTAATTTTGTAGAAGAACAAGACAAGAATAATGTCTGTCTCATTATGTTGAAACATGTTGAAAGAAACACTCAAAATGAATGAAAGTCTGAAAGCTATTACAGGAGGGTGAACTTAAGGCATTGCTCAATCTTGGTGTGTGCAGTTAGACCAACAACTTGATTGAGATTGAGGGGTTGCGGTCGTAGATGAGCAGTTCCATGCAGCATGTTGCACCATTGTGGTGAGAACCAGAGGTGATATACATCGTGTGGCTACACGATGAAGCTGAACCGGAATTAGCATTCATTTCCACAAAGCAATCAGTATGTCGCTGTTTCCTCTTACTTATTTGGTCAAAATCACAGTACACAAAGAATTTTATGGCAATGCATATACAGAAAATGTACATAGACACATACAACAATAGACACATACAGTAAGGCACAAACACGGAACACACCAAAGGCGTAGACGAATTTGGTGTCATAAAAAATTGTTAGCATCAACTAGAAGAAATAAGAAAACCCAAACCAGATTCAAATGGGATTAAATGACTATCATGGATTTATTGCTCCCTCTTTGTTCCCTCTTCTACGTCATTCTTAAATCTCCAGACACCGACTGAAAAAAACATATCCATTCATATTTGAGGTGACGCTTAACACTCTTGATACTTTCACAGTAGCTTTGTGCCTTAAACACACACACACACACACACACACACACACGCACGCGCACACACACACACACACACACACACACATACACACACACACACACACACACACACACACACACACACACACACACACATGATTGCACAGGGCTGATACAGGAGCACATTCCTGCTAACTGCAATACGACTTTATAATAAATCACCTATGGCCAGATCCTCCTTCAATTGAATCAATATCAATAGCCCTAGCACCGCTTTAGTTGTTTAGTTAGTTTATTTAATACCTATCCTATTTCCCTGTATAAACTTCTATTTCACTGTATATACTTCTATTTCACTATGTTTATGTTTACTGTAACTTTGCTTGCTGTTGCTACAAACAAATGTCTCCCTGGGGATGAATAAAGTATATATCTATCTTTCTATCTAGGAGTATTTGTGTTGCCTGTAGGATGAGAGATGCCCAACATCCTCCACAGATGTTCAGTCTACATTCACTGAGTCGGCAGTCTAATGATCTCCGCTTCGCACACACATCGAGCCCATGATGCACAGATTATACAACACACTCTGCTGTGTATTTACTGTCCTCTCTCATCTGTCTTACGTAACATTGACACAGTGTAAATGGATAGTATTAGCTGTTCTCAAGTGCTCTTAGTTTTACTTTTAGAAGAGTGTACACACACACACACACACACACACACACACACACACACACACACACACACACACACACACACACAATAACCTTTGTAGGATATGCTCCTGCACATAAGTACTGTAGACACGGTGCACTTCGTCATACGTTCATTTTACACACACAAATCAAACAGTGTTATCATTAGTGTGGGTTTGGGGATTGGTCATCATAATGCAGACGGCCGTTGCATGTGAATCACTCGAGCAACATCCTATTGTCACTCTGTTCTCCGTGTAATTTGATAGAGAGCAGCTGGATGAGCAGCACGAATATTCCTCTCTGATCCCCCTCTCTTGTCACGAATTTGTTTTTTTAATGGGGGGTCATAGTTCAGCAATTCAGCATTTCCCCTCTAATTCTGCCTCAGTGTTTTTTATTTTAATCACAGCATTATATTTAGTCAACGGCTTCGATAAAAGTGGGTTTAAAGTTTATTCATCTGGTAGCTGTGTTGCACTCATTTATTTTAGTGACTTCATTGACCTTACCTAATTTACTGTCCTAGTAAGGAAGCAAGTGAAGACAATTACAACATCACTACAACATCAATACAGCATGCACATTTGTAGGAATATTTTTCAGGGAAATACACTTATTCACCATCTTGCTTAGAATTAGATGGGAAGATCAAAACCACTCTCTGATGATAAACATGAAGTTACAACCGGGAGGCTTGAAGCAGGAGGCTAGCTCTGCTTTGTCCAAAGGCTCCTGTGAAGAAGGCCAGTTCACATGTGTATATTTCTTAGCGCAGTAACTTCCTCTCGCGCTAAGCTAACCAGCTCCTGGTTGTAGTTTCATATTTACCGTACAGGCATTAAAGTGGTATTGAGCTTCTCATCTGCAGTAACTATTGGCAAAAAAAGCTAAATGATAAACTATTCCTTTAAAGAATATTAAGATGACAAATTATCTGTTTTCTTTTCATCAAAGTTTCATTTAGAATGACGCTTTTAAGAATTTCTAATGTTTATAGTAGTCTACATTTTATATATATATATATATATATATATATATATATATATATATATATATATATATATATATATATAGACAATGACAGAAGAAAACAGAATTAATATTGCTTCAAACACAAAATTAAATTAACTATTAAGACAGCTGATTCGGTGAATGTCCTGTTGCTAGATCTGTAATCTTTTGATGAATTTTGTTAAAGTTTTCATCAATCAAAAGCTGAATTAAATTTGACATGGCAAAAATTGGAAAAGTTTAGTCTAACAGGATTATATACTTATTATAATGTCCCAACGTCACATACTTTGAAGTGGCTGCTCTGATTTGTCTCCTAAAGGCTTTACACACCATTGAAATACACAAGAAATGTTGATCATGTCCAGACTTAAATTGACAGCATCTGGCTTTTGGTCACTGGAAAAAATTGATTTACATATTTCTGTCACGACTGAGTGAATCTGGATTTCAGACGTGCGTGGGCATAAAATATTCAGCTGCTATGTTTCCTAAACTTCCAAAACAAACCTGTTTATAGACACAATTGGTCATGTATTTTTCAAGTTCTTTTATTTTCTGCACATATTTGTAAAGGAGGGCAGGATTGCTGGTCCTAATCCAGAGGACTTGAAGCACACAGCCTCAGGCTCTGATTGGTGAGATGGATGATTTGAGAGGCTTGACAAAGAACGGCACAGAGAAGTCTAAGTGGATGTGAGTCACTTGTCTTTCAGTCAGAACAAAGAAACACTCATCTGACATACACAGTGACAGTGATAGTCATTTAAAAGACACATACACAGTTCGACTTAATCACTGTGCTGCCACGTTAGGAGGGTTGCGTGTTGACCTTGTCTGTCTTTCAGTTTGACTAACAAGCTCTCTGAGCGTTAATGCGCTGTGTCTGAGGCTTACTCTTGAGGAACAGAAATCCCCAAAATGATGTTTGCAATATTTTTGGGTCAGACTGCGGTTTCAGTCATATAATCCATGACCAATTAGCTGATAACTGGTTTAGAGGAGACAAACAGAGCAGAGTGAAAGAGAGGCTGAGAGACAAACAGAGACAGTGTGGGACTCAGTACAGTCAAGGTTATTGAACGATACAATACAATAAGATTGGCAAAATTTGTAGAGAAACTAATTCTGTTGAAGACTTTATTATTTACCTGCAGGGATAGTGTATATATATTGTGCAGCAAATCAATAAGGCAAGGATCGAAACACGCTTCTTTACAGATAATATACATGGACAGAAATTACAATGGTTCCTCGGGCTAAAGTGACAAAATCTATAGTGAGTGAATCAAATGACAAATTATTCCCTTTACATCTGATATGTTTTTTTATACAAAGAAAAGTCATGTTTTAGGTGAATGTAAAGCACTAATAACAGACTTATAACAAAATAATCCATATGTCGTACAAATTCCCAGCAGGTTTTTAGTACATTGTGTTCACACTGGAAACATGAAATGGAGGAACCACTTTGCCATCCTTATTAGGGATTCTTACTTGGGAGATCCTGAAGAAAGGACGGCTCTGTAGTACTAGCTAAAGACAGGTCTAAACATGTATCTGTAATGCCAAAGATCCTAAATGTTATCCTAAACTGAGATAAAATAGGATTTCAGATTTAGGAAGTTTCTGTAATTTGACCCCTGCTGTCAAAAGCAACATTTATTAAGTGCAAAGTATCTCATCGATACTTTTTGAAATACATGAAAGGACCGCTGAACGTTCCAACTCGTAGACATTGTTATATTTCCACGGAAATTTAAGGAAGCTTTATGTAACTGAACCCAATAAGTGAGTGTAAACAGAGTACTACTGTATACTAATGTATTTCAGTAGTTTTTCAGTTTTTGTTTAGTTATTTTCTCAAGAAAATACTTGTTGTTCTGCAGAAAAATGCAAGTAATTGTTGCTCTACCATTCTGTCTTTACCACCTGCCATCTTCCATGACACATTATGATTCACCATTAGTAACTAACAGGCTGCTATACTATGTTGTTTTCCTTTCACAGAAATCATTAATGGTACCCGCTAAGTAGTGATTAGTCTCAGTACTGATGGTGCCTGACAGGTCAAAACACTTCCACTTAAAGTGTGATTTTTCTTTCTACACATGAACCAGCTGCTATCAAATAAATACACAAGCAGTGATTATAATTAGGAAAGTAATTCAACTTAACATCTTGAACAGGAGTGGCTGTTCAGACAGAATCTGATGTCTGTCATATTCTGAACTTTTAAATAAGTTTTAGATTTATTATTTTCTTCAACTCAGCTGTTGAAAAGTTGAAGCAAAAATGTCATTACCCTTGAGGAAAGATTTCAGCCATTGCTACTAATTAGAAGTAGATCTACTCTGTTAATCCATCTGTGTGGAACTAATCTTCAATCCGGATCATCCGTGCATGTTCCTATCTCTTATTCCAATCATCATCCGTTGGCCAGCTCAGCGGATGTGTCTACTTATCTCATAGCTGTAGTTTTGGCACTTATACTGTCATGATATGATCACATGTTGGTGCTTGATGCCACATTTGTCTGATTCTGTGTAAAAGCAGCCACATAAATGGCATTAATTTCCCTTCAGTCCACATCCACTGAAATCATCTTACTGATTTAAACCAAGAGCAGCCGAAGAACTCGGTTATTAAAAAAATCCATTACATGATGCTGGAGAAGACATTTCTGACCTTAAGCAGTTTGTGTGTATTGCTTCTTTGACAGAAAAACAATAACAGCACAGGGTTCTTAATTTTTCTTTAGTTTCTACAACGCCCTTTTTTCTTAAGTGCCCGATGGCACTGTTCATGTGAAACTATAAACAGAGACTAGAGGAAAGAGATGGCTGAAGGTTCACGTTTAATGTATTTATAGAGAACAATCAAAGAAGTGGACAAAGACACCATTCTGCCATTTTGAAGACTTGAGTTCATCTTGGCTTTTTACAACCAGACGTGGCACGAGAGGGAGGAGCTAAGTACAACTGAAGGCTGAATAAGACATTTTAAGCAATCAAAAATATACATTTAATTTTCATGAACTGGAAACCCACTGTGAAAGGCTTAAAGTTGTAAGACGAAAACATGGACAACTCCCCGACCACACAACGCCGTGATAGTGACCTAACAATCAGAAAGTTGCCACGCCCTAAATCACATCCTGTTTTACCATCTATTTCCCTCTAAATGTGACCATAATTTACTAAATGAACATAATTTGTTTTGAAAATGAAAATGTGTTTTGTCTCTATTGTATAAAGTAAATAAAGGCCTACCCCTCATTTAAGATGGGCCAGTTGTAAAGATGGGCGGGTCCAGGCCCCTTAGGCCCACCACCACAGCGTATTTCACTTCCAGCAGAAGCACCTTCGACCTGAGAGCAGAGAACTAATTAGAACCCTTGGAGCAGTCTATTGTCCATTCATCATACAAAATTGAATTCGTAATTCCTGGTCTCTGCAGACGGGTGTCGACAAACACAGGCTGAACAAGTTGAACAGTTTTTCTCTGTGGGGATTAACCAATTGAGCTCATTAAATTACGAGGTACCATAATCCATGTCAGTGAAAATGGTCTTAATTGTGCTGAAAAAAGAAAAAGAAATGTAAAGACTTTACATAATGAAGCGATGTTCAGGATCACGATAGCACACTGTGAGTTAGTGTACGTTTTCTTTTGTTTTAGCTGTAATTGAAACTTTTACTATATTATAGAATATTGAAGAAACATTTTGTTACATTTCCAATAATTTTTTCATGGTTATTTTTTTTTAAATGAAGGAGCACACTGTTTGGCATTACAGGGCATTACACAAGAAACGACTATTATAAAGGCCTTAACAGTCTTGATTTTATGACGAGGCGAGTTATCCCTGGACCTGGGTGGATTGACCCCTTCTGCTAAAAAAAGTACAGAATGAGAGAAATAGGTAGTAGGACAAAAGAGGATTTGTATTTTAATGTCATCTTCCATAGACTCAAGTATCTGAACTTTATTTGACTACCATATCTTTGTCAAAGACAAAATGTTTCAGGGTGTTTCATTACCGTGTGTTGCTTTTTCTTGCAGACTAGTGATGTTTTAAAACCAAGTCTATTTTCCAGCCCACAGCTCAAGAAACCAGAGTATAACTGGACGTCATTCCAAGCTGTGGATCATTTAGACTCTAAATGCTCAAAGAGGACAGCATAAGCCCAGACTGGGAATCATCAAATAATAATATCTCCTCTGTTGGTCAGTAAATAGAGCCAGGAGACTCTTATCCAACAGAAAGCATACAGTACACAGACACAAGCATGCACACATACACAGGTAGACAATATCTAATTAATCACTATCACTCACAAAATATGAAAATAATTGCATCTTTGCCCTTCATATGTAGACATGATAATGCTCCATTTATAACCCAAAGTGCTGCCCTGCTAACAAGACCAGACCTGCACATCAATGGGAACACACACTTGTGTCGAGCACACACACCAGTTTACACACACGGTCTGCTGCATCCTATGATTATTACCATAATGGTTTCCTGTAAGAATGCTAAGCAACATGACGTGTAAGGGTCATTAGTGGCACAGGTGGGATCATAAATCACATTTAGCACCGTTGAACTTTTCATTAATGATAACCACACACCAAAAATCAATACCAGACTGCATGTGCCCACTTATGCAACACGAAAATCAAAAAATATATAACAGCTGAAAATGAACGAAACATTCAAAGACAAGTTTATTTCTTGAAGCTTTTTATTGGCAAATGTCTACATACCAAAGGGAATAAACTGCAGAATGGTGTAATCGAATCTTTTGGGACTTCTGCTGAACCTGCAAAAGTCATGACACATATACAATCCAATGTTAAAAGAGGATGAACAATGTTTTTTTCTTGCCAAATATGCTCCAAAAAATGTAAATGTGTTGCAGCTTATGTAACCTGATTGAACTGCATCAGGTGTAAAACATGTCTGATACCCATGAGGTACTTTGAAAGTCAACACGAGACAGCTGAATGATTAATCACACAAAAAATCAATACAAAACTGTCTCTGCCTGCTGGAGGATTATTAAACATGTCTCCACTAAAGCATGCAGCATGAGAACAAGCACAGATGTTTTCAAGAATGTATTAATGATTTGCAATATGTGTAATGTTAATGTCAATTATAATTTTGATAATACAATATAATATATATATATATATTATAATTGTATATTACACACTCAGGCAGAATATTACAGAATAGTACAATTCACTACTCACACTTTCTAAATTAGGCCAATTATTTAGATAAATAATTCAAAAGCAAAAAATGTCAAACATTTGTTGTTACGAGCTCTCAAATGTGAAGGTTTGCTGCTTTTCTTGACTTTATATCTCTTTTGGACTATTGACCACACAACAATTTTATAGATTTGCATATTAGTACATTTATAAAATAAATAAATCAACAATGAAAATGGTCGTTACAGCCCTCACTAGTATTGTAATTGCATATTTATAATGCACATTCAATTTTAGTAATGGTAGGAAAAATAGATATGCATGCTGGGTAAAAACCATCTTCCTTTCACAGAAGAAAAGGTCACATCTCAAGGTTTCTCTCCCACTTAAATCATATTTGATGCAAAGATGTGTAGTTGGATGTTTTATTATTGATATGAAATTAATGTAAATGCATATTTAAAACTACCACGGTTCTTTAGTTTGGGCATGGTGACAATGAAACTAGTATTTAATTGTCTGATGATAGTGGTTCTTGTCCTAAATGGAACAGCTTGAACAAGAGACGTCAGCTTAAGATCAGCTTAATCATTTACTAATGTAAATAAAAACAACATGTCTTTTATTCTTGAGTTATGAACCATCCACCATATCTGTTTCATTGTGAGCCCTTTTAAATGGTTTTAAAAAGTTGCATTTTTGACAAAAATAAACATATATGAATTTACTCCAAAGGACAACGTATCTCTATTAAATGGTATTCTGCTGGTGTATCTTTTCAAAGATTCATTTTTGAACTATTATATTATGATTGAGCCAACCTCTCAAAATTCAAATTATCTTTATTCATCGGATGTATTAGGGCAGTCCAAGTGGAGGCCACTTCTGATTTAATAGCGGCTATGAAAGTGCAACTCCCCTGAGCACGGCACTGAGGGCCTGGTTTGATTAATCTTCTCGACTGGAAAGCCATGAAGCTTTGTGACATTTACAGCTGGACCACAGTGTTATAGGGGATATAGTAGTGTAGTGTAAGTATTAGGAATGTTATTTCTCCAGGGTCCTGTCTATATCAACAGACTTATGTTCACACATGCGTGTTTGCGGTTCGACCAAAAACGTAGAAAGTAAAAGCGTCATACTAAGAGAGACTGACGCAGGCCGTAGTTGTGACCAACACTGTTCTTACAAAGACAGATGGAGAGAAAGAGAGTCCACTCATGATGTGAGCAGTCCTGATTAGAAAAGCAGTGTCGTGCCCGTGCATACTAAAAACTGTCATGAACTCAAAGTCAAGTGGCCTCACCGAACAATACAACTGGCAGTAAAATGCCTGCGAGTTTGTGTGTGTGTGTGAGTCTCATTCATAGAAACGCATAAAAGAAACAGAGTTGAGTTTTAGTGTGTGCGTGCATGTGTGTGTGTGTGTGTGTGTGCGTGCGTGTGCGTGTGTGCGTGTTTTTGTGTGTGTGTGTGTGTGTGTGTGTGTGTGTGTGTGTGCGTGTGTGCGTGCGTGTGCATGTTTTTGTGTGTGTGTGTGTGTGTGTGTGATGCAGTGCTGTTGTGTGTATGTAAAAGTATTGTGTCTATGTAAGGTCAGGGCGGGTGAACTTGTGTAGCAGATGATGTCATGGTTTTCGCTAGGAGGCGCTGTCACACTGGGGGTAGGACACACAAATTCAGAGGCGTGCATCTGTTTTTTTCAATTACTTTTGTGACATTCTGTCTCTGTGAGACACTACACCACACATAATAGAATAGATGGAAGAAAACAAACAGTAAGCATCTATGATTTCCTTATATTAACAGTCATGTCCAAATACTGCAGGAAAAACACTATTTTTCTCAATGTTGGATATCATGTTGAAACACAGTCTGTACTGTATATACACTCTCTCTAAGAGAAAGTGGCATTTCAGTCAATGAGAGGCTTTAAATTGATGGTGGGATGTTGGCTTGGTGTTGCTCAATAGTTACACAGGGGACATTTCTTATTGGAATGTCACTTTGGGTTAGAGTCGAGCATCCTGAACATGGTAATCATGGTGCCAAAAGTCATCATGCAAATAGTCCAATAACGGCTCCAGATCGCAACAATTAGAATCACTTGCATAAGGCCTTGGAGCTATTGTCTGAGGCACACACACACACACACACACACACACACACGCACACACACACACACACACACACACACACACACACACACACACACACACACACACACACACACAAAAGGGGACTAGCAACTCAACCGTGTATTGTATAACGATGGACAGTAGATCATTGTCTGGGTATGTGAGTGTTCGAATAAAAGATTGATAGAAGAAGACAACAGTTCTCATTCAATGAAAACTGTTTTATTTGTAGGTTATCCATGCAGCAGGTCATCCATCAATATCATGAGTCTGTGTTCCTCACTATTTTTCAACTTAGGTTGTTGAAGAGTATTATCACCTGAGTGTGCATGTCCCCTAAGCTCTGTGTGGAGCATTTTAGCAACTTTCAGCTCACTGTTTTGGCAGTTGGACTCAGTGAAAAAGCTTTCAAATAATAGACCACTCAAACTACCTGCTCATCCCCAAACAGCATGCACTCAAAGTCAGCAACCTGAACCTAGTGGAGCATCTAGCTGTTTAACAGGCAGCCTATCCCAAAAAGAAGTATTCATGAATAGAGCGGAAAAGAGAACTGAACATTACATTCATCTTGTGGTCACACAACTCTAATTGAATGCTAATGCAGCTCTTTATCTGCACACAAATATCTGCTCAGAGTAAATTATTGGTAGTCTGGTTATTCTCCACAAAAACATAATTTCCTTTAGATGTTTTTTTTTATTTCTGAGGCTGAGGTTTGTTTGTAGGGAGGTTTCTGACATTGTTTCCCTTGTTTAGGTTGTTGCTTTCTGTCGGTTACATACTCCTCATGCAGCCAGTGTGGACTTGGTGTCAGCAGTTGCCAATCCAAGTAAGATTATCTGGTTACTGTTGCACATCAATGTTTTCCAAACTTCTTTTCTGGGAACTCTCTTTGAATAAATGACAAACCATCACAACTCAATTCACAACAGGCCCCAGAGCAAATATGTGCTTCAATTAACTTTCCTGACATGTCGTCATCACCTTATATTATCTTGAATTGGTAATCAAAGAGATATAGGTTAGATAAATCATAACGTTGTGTTATTGAAAACATATTTCAATGTTTTGTATATGAGAAAATGCAATTTGGCAGAGTTCACAGTCTTTTCCATTATTTTAATTTTCCACTCAGTTAAATAATAGACATTTAGGTGGATTCAACATAATTCATTCTAGCCCTTCATATTAGAGACATTGTTATAAGTGACCATACAAAATATCCTGCGTCCCACCTGTGAGTCCCGACCCGATCTTTAGGAAAGACTGTATACTCAATAGTTTATGCACGGGCGAACGCTGAAGCCTTTAACCCCAAACATGTTTTGTAGAAGACAATGTAGAGACCGTTAAAACACTTTGAGCTCTCTCTGCCATCCATCTTTTCTTCCCTTTCCTCTGTTGTTGACCATTATATGCAACCATAAACACATTAGGACATGACCACAGGAGACAGGAGCCATAAAACACCACACACGCAAAGTAAAATGTGACCATAATGTGTGTTAAGTACATAGATCGCAGGATATCCAAATGGCCGGAGAGAAGGACAGATAAGAAAGCCAACAAGCTTCAGTTATTAACAAATGAAGTTGAGATGGTGGACAGGAAAAGATGTGTGTGTTGATGGTTTCATATACAATAAAAATATAATATTGTCATTATTAATGGGTCAAGTTAGGATTTATTGAATGCAATTCAGTTGCTAAATAAAACTTCACTTATTTACTCCCAATCTACAACACTGATATTCATTAACAGTGGTAGTTTGGTTATATTGGCTTATTAAAAGGGCAAAGATAGATTTTAAAATGAATTTTCCATGCTTAATGGTGTTGATACTGTATTAAATACAATAATAATTGATTCATTGATTGTTTATAAACTTATAGGGAAAAGAACACATTTTTCCTCATGACAAAAATATGCTGTTGGCAGATTACCTTGAAAATAGGATTTACTTACTAATTGTTAACATGATATTTGAGGAGTAAAAGCTCATTTGTATTGACAATGGTCGTGGTCGGGATGTCCCCCGTCCACTGGGTCTGGTGGGATGTCCTGATTGGTCAGTCAGAGTCGTCAAAGCTTTAAAAGCGGATACATCAGCATTTTCACTCCGTTTACCAGCTAGCATCTATACCCCGGACATCTTTTCATTCTGCACTCCCATGAAATCCATGCAATGTTTTCATCCATAACATTTATATACCCTATTGTTTACTTGAGCTTTAGGTCAGATCATTAATATTTAGGTTTATTTCAAACACAAAGTCAAACGTTGACACAGTTGTAATGATGATAAGCAGAAAGCTTTTGTGGTTTTTAAAACCATTAACATTCACATGTGATCGTGTACGTGGTCTCAGCCGCTAAATAGACAGAACACATTTACATTACTGTGAAACATTATCCTCTGCGGGATAATCACAGCCTCTTGAAGCCCAGCAACTAGTGGCATTGGTCATTTAGAAGATGGAGGGTTTTCCTGTTTCAGATGAAGACAAAGACCTTTAAGGTATTAAACCATATCTGCAGCTGCCCTGGGACTTCATTTGGCAAGATGACCATAACATCTTCGGATTTGATTGTATTACATGTTCTTCCCTCTTTCTCTCTCTAGTGATAATCTAGCAGGACACATGTAAAGAAGTACAGTGGCTTCAAATTATTAGTATTATTAGTATATCTACTACCAATGTGCCGCGACTGATTCTAGTGTTTAGTCTTGTCATGTCAGACTTGTGCACCTGCTTTTATAATGAATCAATGTGACCTTATTATTATTATTATTACAGACTTTATTTGATATGGATACCTGGCAGCCTTGTCCCCATATCAGCACACTCACAGCACAGACATGGAGGCAAATAACACGTTTGTAGCTAATCTGCTGCCATGGCAACATGCTATAAGACTTGTTTCAGCAGCACATTGATCCCATTTCAAATCATGTAATCGGAGCATAACACTGTATGTATGCAATGTCTAAATAATTGTTTCTGACCAACATATTTCCCCTCTCAGACATAAATAAATAAAAGCGACATCTCCGGCTTTATGTCATGTCATCTTGTTCTACATCCCTCTGATGACGCAGGTGATCCGGCCAGAGAACGCTAAATATAACCTTGCACTGGAAATGACATCACTGTCACATTCCTAAATCCTGCTGTTGTTTTCAGGTCAAATCTGACCGATTAATAACTTTAATCAATCATAAATATTGTGTTTTACATCTGATTGCCTCAGGGCCTTATGATATCCTCCACACTAGGCATTTGAACGTATCAAATTGCTGATCACCACTTTCATCTCATTTTTTTGTGGTTTAGTCAATTTTGTATTCCTGGTCAAAAGTGACCGCCATAGGGAATTAATGGGAAACACTATATTGTCCTCCTCTTTTACTCTCCTGAATGTTTCTTCCCTTTTTCTCCCTGTTAAAGTTTTTTTGGGGGGGAGTTTTTCCTGAACAAATGAGAGGTCCCGGGACTGAGGATGTTGTATGTGTACAGATTGTAAAGCCCTCTGAGGCAAATTTGTGATTTGTGATTATGGGCAATACAAAATAAATGTAATTGAATGTAACTGCCCGGTGAGCAGAAACATGTCTGAAAGACAGCATGTTTGGAAGTCCAGAAGACGTCTTTACAGGAGCGAGAAAGACACTTTCTTTTGATCTTTTTTCCCTCCCTCCCTCCATCCCACACACACACACACACACACACACACACACACACACACACACACACACACACACACACACACACACACACACCTGTGTGAACACTTATTCACAGCCCCATATATAAAGTTGTACACATTTCAAACTTCAAACAATAATATCTGGTGTTTGTTTTGGGAACCCATCTCTATCCTGCACTTATGTGCCCATCCCCACGTGAAACACACCTTGCAGACTAAACAATGCTTCATATCGTCCATATCTCACTTTCCCCCTAAATAAACCTTTATTTATGCCTTGCTCTCATTTTTCTCTGTGAACACAATGAGTAGCCGACTAATGAAGCGATTTTCTGTCAGAGACGCTCTGGACCGAATTTAGCGATACACATTCAGTGTCTTTTCTTTGTATATACAGCAGAGTTATTCATGTAAACCACTATTCTGATTTACAACTTAAAAAGGTGCAATTTGGTGATGATTAATGTTTTTTGTGTTAATGTAAGAGCAGTTCAAACAGACCAGTCAAATTTGACCGGGAACACTAAAGCAATGGTAAATGGACCCGTACAGCGCTTGTCTTCCGACCACTCAAAGTGCTTTAACACTACATGACATCATTCACCCATTTACACACTGATGAGAGGAGCTACCATGCAAGGTGCCACATCAGATTATCAACCATTCACACATCGTAGGCGCAGCTACGGGAGCAATTTAGGGTTAAGTGTCTTGCTCAAGGACACATCAACAAGGCCTAGCGGAGCCGGGGATCGAACCGGGGGGACGACCCTGCTCACCACTGAGCCACAGTCACCCTATAAAGTAAGACCAGAGGAACGCACATGACAAGAGGGTTAAAAAAAAAAAACACAGCTTCCCATGTAAACTGGTTACATGCTGGTGACCCAAAGTCTAGCTTTGTCTCTCTGCTACATTTCATTATCACCACTATCGTTGACAGACTCCAGCAATCACGCTGCAAATTGACGGTTATGTTCATTGATCGATCTTGATTTCGGATGCACAGAACAGATTTTTCATTCCTGATACCGATACAAAATATCCAAGTGAGTTGCGTCATGGAATTAAGTCTTTATGACATAAAACATTGCTGGGTTCAATAACCTGTCAAGCAGTGGCGGGCTGTCAGGGCCTGCTAAGTAGGGAGGTTCCAACACGTCCGGTACCTACCGGACCGAAAAGCAACGCAGATTTCGGTGCTTTCTTCTGAGCCGATTTAAATACTTTTTTTTTACACTACTCTGTAATGTTGCACGGTATATAGATACTAAAAAGGTAGCGCGGTACTCGCACGTTAAAATCGATAGGATTTTGATGTATCGATACTATTAAAATAGCGCGGATCAGAGCGCATTCCTCCACTCTCTGTTGTCCACCTGCATGCAGAGCGGGGCTCGAGGGGGCGGGGCTTCCAGCGCTCACACACCACACACAGTGCGCGCACACAGAGATCGCTGCAGACACGAGCACGAGCTTTTGAACGTCCGTCCTCGGCTTGCTGGAACAAATCTCTCCAGTTGATATTAATGATGACGTGCAGTCCAGTAAAGCAGCAGTTTGTACAATCCAACAGTTTCTGGGTTCTGTTGCACACGGTCCCATCAGGCCACCTGCTGCTTGTGTCTGTTCTTTTTTTAAATATATATTGTTTATAGTTTGAAGTTAAAAGGTTTGAAGCTGTAGTTTGAAGACAAGTGTGTTGCGTGTATTTATTTATTTATTTATATGTAAAGTATACTTTAAACAGTTAATATATTGTTCAATTTTAAGAAAAGGAATTTCCTTGGCAATAAAAAAGTATCGGCTCAGGCACCGTTTAGGCACCGGTATCGTTTTAAAACTATCGGTTTAGCACCGGTATCGGAAAAAACCCAAACGATACCCATCCCTACTGCTAAGCCTTCTCAGCTGGTCTAAACAGAAACACAATTTTTTTTAATTATTATTATTTAATTTTTTTAATAATTAAAAGTCAGATATTTTATAGTGTAATTGTTTTTCACAAATGCACTTCCCTATTAGCTTATTTTGTCATTGCACAGCTTTCAGCCTTCAGCCTGCTGCATGGCGCCACGGCCGCTGTTTAGGGATCTCCTCATTCAATCACATTTCACTTCTGTTTCTCTATTGAATCGAGAGCTGATTAAACTATATGAGAAGGCCTTCTAGGGTTCTGGACCATGTGACCATTAATGTGCACAGTGGTTGTTCAGTGTGTCAGAACACACTCAGTGAGAGTACATGGCCACCTGTTGCTGGAACTGAAGTGCACCGATAAACTGTACAACTGCGTCGCTGAACAGTCAGGACGCACAACATCGCCGAGGCGAGGTTGGAGGCGTCCGACCGAGAGGCGCTGTGTAACTGTGCGTTGCTCGGAAGTGGCTTCGTGGGTCTTTTTTTTTTTCGCTCAAAGTGGTGGAGCTCCGCGGGTCGGTCCCCACGCCCCGTGTGACCTCCCTCCATGCTCGTGGTGGTTTTGTGTGGCGGAGTGGGTGTCTGCTGTCCACACATGATGGACTGTATGAACGCGCCGTGTATTGAGTGGGTCGGTCTGTGACAGAACACTTGTTTCCCCCAGTCCGCTCCTGATGTGGACTATATGGCACTGAAGGCCTAGCTTGAAAACGCATGGCCCACCACTGCTGTCAAGTTATGGCTTTTTGGGGATTTTAAATATAGGTCTCTGTTCTGCAAAGGTGCCATGTTGACTCTGTAAAAACATTAGAGGATTGTTCCAGACATGGTTTAGCAGCATAATGCCAGTGAAGAATAATACTCTAAATTATTTTTATTTTTGTTCCTCATTGCAGCCACTAATACTGATATAACGTGATGGGTCACACATATCTGCACTAAGTTTGGATTTTCACAGGTTGCACGTTATTGTTATCTTGAAAAGATACTCAGTGCAAACAGGTTAAATGTAGCCACAATAAACAATTGTTTTTCCGAATATTCGTTCTTTTTTGCACAGAACCTTATTTGCATTGAGCAATCTGGTTTACTTTTTTTTTAAATTTTCTTTATTCTATTATTTTAAAAAGCATGGATGGAGGAGTCACAAAAAGTTATTTCAATAAAAATGCAGCATGGACAATTGTGTTACAATTGTGTTGGGACAGTGAGGCATGAAAATGTTTCTTCCTCCAAAGTGGGGCGTGACAAAAAAAGTTTGAGAACCACTGATCTAGCTCAATGATTCCACTCTATAGTGGAGGAGAAAAGACAAGACGTGGCACAAATAGTGGTGTTTTATAAAGTTGCACGGTGTGATGTATTTATTTAGTTGTCATGCAGATTTGTTCACCCAAGCTGTCAGAAAGTGTCGCGAGGACAACAAAAATGGTTTTACCCTGAGAAGACTGACAGTGTCTGATGTTAGCTAATGCTCAATTCCCCTGCAGACTGAGAGAAATGCAATTATACTTCATTTGACTTGATTCAATTTGCTGTCTGGCAAATTCTTATAATCTCATTTAAATATTGTTAAAGTTAAAAATGTCACAATGAAACTGTAATGAGGAAGGGTGGAGGAGAGGATGAAGACTTCACACATCTCACATTCACAGCATTAACTCTCATTTTGTTGTTCCTTCAGGACCCGCTGCTAATCGCATGATGGATGCTGAAATAAAAATCCAGAAAGTGGGTTTATCTTGTGCTCATATATATTGCTGCACACAACGAGTAGCCATGATGCTGAGCTGATGCTTTAATACAATGAAACCTCTCAATAACCATCAAAGTAAATAATTGATGTTCCATTTCTCCTTACTGTGTGGTATAATGATTAAATGTATATATATATATATATATATATATATATATATATATATATATATATATATATATATATACACATACATATACATATACATGTACACACATATATATACACATATATATATATATATATATATATATATATATATATATATATATATATATATATATATATATATATATATATATATATATATATATAGACCAGACCGTCAGGTAGAACCAGAGCCTTTCTTCAAGGAGATTCTGGCGGTCTGGAAAGGGATTGCAGTAAATGTGCATTTTCTATCCAAAAATACAGTTTTTGTGTGTAAATACATAGTGTTGCATGTACACACGCATATGTGTTCGAGCTCTTTGAACACTTGCTTGTGAAAATACTTTTTAGATTTTGCCCTCCACCTGGCCTCCCGTCTGTTTCCTCTGCTCCTCTCTGCCTCTCACACCCGGTCATGAAAGAAGCCCTGTTAGCTTTGAGGTGATCACCGAGATTCTCTACTCATCATTTTATATGATACTTTATACTTTTTAAAGTTAAATGTTTCGATCTCAAAAGTTAATATGCTTTAAAACTCCCACAATGCAACTGCACTCCCCTAGGCAAACAGTGTGTGTGCGTGTACTCCAAGACCCCCAAGAAGAGCTGTTCCGCCTGCTCCTCGGACTGTTGAGTGTTTTCTTTCAGTTGGATCTTATTAGGCATCTACAGTACATTGCTGGATAATCCATGGTCTTCTGTGTATTAAATATGCTTCATGTTGTTGTAATCGGCCTAAGTAATTGCCAATGCACTGAAGGATATTCATAATAAATGGCTGCCAAAGGGGATATCAACTCTTATTTTTTAACACTTTTCGAGGCTGCTGATTTCCAGCTGAGTTTAAGTAACGTGAGATCTCATTAGTATTCTGGATATGCATGCTGAATAGAAAAAAAGCCTGCAAACATAATTGTTATCGTAACACTGTAATCCAGCATAGCAAAGGTACGGCAAAAGTGAAATTATGTTGCATGTTTTAAAAAATAGACTGACTTGAGATGCAGAATTGTAAAAATCCTCAACCATCTCTGGCTCTTTGATATCTGCTTTGGCATCACAGGGTCAGATGGTGCATTTACTGAGTCAGCCTGAAAATACCCAAAGTCACTGATCAACAGTTTGTCAGGCTGTGCAGAGATTAACATTTCTCTTTGTTTTCTTTTGAAGTAGCAGGGAGGGGAAAAACTGTATGACATCATATAATAGATTTTGATTGACATAGACCTAATCTGTCCAAACTCTGAAAGAAGACACAGAGAGAGAACAAGTGATCAGTGAGAATGTGGGACCAAGGTAAATACAAACTTAAATGTAAAAATAATATAAATAAAAAATGACTGTCTTAATTCAACCTTAATATGTATTAACATGAATTGTTATATTAACATAACCTCCATGTTAGCTCGCAGTTTTTCTAAATAATTTGATCATATTTTATTTATATAAAATGTGCCTGACAAATTGACGACTATGGTATTAAGTAGCATATTGTGTTATCTATTTTATGAATCATAAGTATAACTCATAGAAACACTGTGTATCTCACAGTTTTATTACTTCCAGTTGTCCAGGGAACATGTGTTTCTTATGTTTACACTGGACAAAAAAAACCTCTAATGGCTGCACTTTAAACCCTACAGACCAGCTGTAGGAGGGTGTGTGTGGGTGTGTGTGGGTGTCTGAAAGTGTGGTGTGTGGTGATGTGTGTATGTGTTTGTGTGTTGATCTCAAGGAGAAAGAGAGGTTGATCAAGAGAATCAATCTAGTGACTCTCCAAAAGGCAGAGGTTGCTTCACTATTCTGAACACCGTCAGAGGGAGAAGAAGAAAAGCACAGAAAGAAATGGGACACTTACTCCTAAAAGCTGCATGACTTACTGCAGCTTTCAGCTTCATCAGTGAACATTAACGCTAAGCAAATACCTGTATTACAAGAGTGAACTGATGAATAATGTCAGTTTGCTAACAAGCACACCATGCTGGTATTGATTTCATTCCCCATCTGAGGTTGAATACAAGTGAGGCTGTTGAGAATGTGATTGGTTATTATCCTGTGGAGAACATGAATGTCTGCAATGAGTATCGTGGCAGTCCATCCACAGATGCCAACCTCATGGCTGCACAGCTGGTGCTATGAAAGGTCCGTAAAAGTAATGTGTGCAGTCATAGAGCCTTTGGATTCAGTGAATTTCTCCTGCGACATGGAGCAGAGGAAGCTGAATGACCAGAGTCCTTTCCACAGAAATAACACAAACACAAGCGTTTCACCCAGTTTAATATCACAAAAAAGAAAAGAAGTTTAATATAAAAATTTTTTAAAAAGCTTCATCCAAAACATTTTCAGCTTTTATAATCAGTTACTAAATGCTGGCAGTGTGTGGTCGCAGTGTGAAGGATCATTGCCGAGGGACGTTGGCTCTGCATCCCAGCATGCACCTCTTGAGGACATGATCACACATCCTGTTGCTGAAGTGGCCCTTCTTTCCAGGCTGCTGTTAATTACTCCGTGCCTAAGAGTCTCTTGAGTGATCTTGGCTTTGAAGCACGGACAGCAGCTAAAGCACAAGAGCCCTGTGGAGGCCCGGGCTTACGTTATGTCGGGACACGTCTGTACGAGGCAAAGACAGCTTCTGTGAATCATATGTTAGGTTAGAGAGTTGTTTCTCAAAGGAGGCCGTTAACCTTCTCTTACATTTGTTTTTCAAGACACTTTTGCTGTATGATCTACATGGACCAAGTGCAGCGTTAATCTTAATGTCTGCTGCGTTCTTGTTGCTCCATCTGATCACCTTCCTTCACAAATGACCAGATATACCAGACTGCCCAAATATTAATCTGCACAGACGGACAGCATCACTCTACAACATGAGCAAGACATGCCAGGCAAAGAAAGGTTTCCTCTCCTCCAGCATCTCATTCTTCCTGCTTGTCTTTTCTTTTCTGTCCTGACTGACTCAACTCTGCAGAATGTTTTCATTACCCCTGTGCGACCACGCACATGCACACGCACACGCACGCACACACACACACACACACACACACACACACACGCACCGCACACACACTAAGCATCACAAACCATTTTGTTTCCATCCAGCGCTGCCTCTATCATCTGCCCCCTCTCTTAATTTTCCATCCCTCTATTCAGAAAGTGAGTGTCATCTCTGCGTTTACAACCCAGGGTGTGCAATTAGTTCATTAATAAATAAGAAATACTCGCTGTTTTGATTATCTGCCTTCGAAACAATAAGATGCACACAAATATAATATAAATATCCACCTGTAAAGAAAAACACATCAACATTAGTGTGTCAGTGAAGGGAAAGAGAGTGGGGGTGCAGTCGGTGTGCTGTTGTCCTCAGAGAAAGATCTGGCCGGAGGCGCACAAATGGGTTTGCTAAAACCAACATTGGGTGCATTTCTTAATCTTTCGGAGCTGCTTTGCTTTACTTTTCCAGGCTTAGAGTTGGCCGTGGTTTGTGTTTACGCCAGCTGTCAGTCCCGCTCTCTGAGACACACTTCCTCCCCGTTGAATAAAGCTGGAACTGAAAACGACGAGAGCTGCAAAAGTTGAAAGTGAAAGGGCCCCATGGTGTGGTGCATATGCACTATTGGCTCTGAGAGACCTGGGCGTAATCACGACCCACCGACCCAGCAGGTTGTTGTGATGGGTCCAGTCTAAATGCACACAGGTACGACGCCACCTTGCCCCTAAATTAACAGGTACGTCTTTTAAGCTTTTAATTATTGTCAATGTGTTCACGGGATTATTTGCGGTCGAGTCTACAAAGCAGTGAGTGTCGGTGGCACGAGAGTGGACCAGTGTGACTTTTAAGGCGGTGACAGTTTTCCACTCTTTGATAGAGGTTTCTGCTTATTTCTACCAAAAGGAGTATGAGTTGCAGAGGCAAAAGAGCCCAATGCTCATGTTGAAGTGGAGGGTTTGTCAACGGCAAGCTCTACCAGGAAGCCGGTGCTGTGAATGGAGAGACGTCAAAGCTGAACACGAGAGAGGCCTGGACGAGCTGCAGAGGTCTGGAGGCAGATACAGAGAGTTTTAAAAGTCCAGACTAGAGTCAACTACTTCATATTATGCATCGCCTTGTAGTCATTTCTCATTGTTTTGACAAAGATTGTGTATTGTAAAAATCGATATTCGAAATGTGATAGTGATTTTCCACCCAATGATTCAGCCATATTTTGAGTGCTTAATGGTCCATCTGGTCTACGAAAACTTGTTCGCAGACCTCCACATCAAAGGATCAATATAGATCAAAATCTTTGAACCAGAGATATAAGATTGGCTCAACATTTACATCCTGTCAAAGTTGAGTTCAATGGATTTTCAGTAAATTACATTATTCTGTGCTGAATAAGAGAAACAAGTCTTTCTTAATGTATTTATATTTATTGGTGGTGAGGTCTGTTCTGTAGAACACTTCCCTCATTTCCCTCTTTACTGAAAATAAACAACTTTATTTCCCGTATTTTATTCTACTGTTACAGTTCATCTATTTAAAAAAAGGTTAGCATGTCTATATTCGTTGCATACATTCACAATGTCCCCCCCTCTGAGGTTAATACAAACAAAACATTGTATCAACATACTGTACACAAATTTATGGCCCTACAGCAGGATTACTGTTCGTAATAACTTACATTCAGATGATTTAGTTGACACAGAAAAGCAAACACAGACACAACAACTCCTCTCATTTCAGTCTTAGCACTTATTCGGTATATTTTTTAAGTACTATAAATTGTCTCTTATTCCAAATGTGCAACGGTTGTGGGCAGCATCAATGTTCTGTCAGCATGTACTTCTAACTACCCCTCTGGAAATGTTTCTGTGGCGCTACTAGCGCCAGACATTGTTTGCAACGGTCCTTAACTTAAACATGTACAATGGACATTAAAGTTATATGCGTGCTTCTAATAAGCCAAATACTTAATACATATATTGAATGACTTTTAATCTCCCACTTAATATTATTCACTACCTTAACCCCTTAATCATTAAGGACTTCCACAGATCACTGCCAGCACCGAGCTAGCCATTCTGTCCATTCATTCACTGCCCCCTAGTGGCTTAGAACAAGAACCACAACATGTAGCTTTAACCCTCTTTAAATTGATGAACATCTTTTAACCTTGGGGTCAATTTGACCCCAGCAATTTAAACCTCCAGAAAATGATTATAATTCAAATAGTTTCCCAAGTTTATGTGTCAGGTATTTTATGTGTTGTTTGTTGACGACCTAAATAGCCCTTTTAAGAGCCCCCTCTCTTTGATACGTCCGTTCGCAACTATGGTGAAATATGCAGACCACCGTAAAATCTCACTGATTGGTAAGAGATATATTTTTGGTGTTTTAATGGCTTTATATTATTTGTAAGTACATATTTTTGTTATCTATAATATTTGGAATGGAAAACAATTTCTGTTATCAAGAATAGTAACATTTATTATGTTCGGGGTCAATTTGACATCAGGGAAAACAAACACAATTGCAAACATTTTGAACGATTTTATAGATCATTTGAGGGTAATTGCTGAACCCACTTGTCCCATAGTGCTGTGAGTTTGTCACGCTCTCGTCGGCCCGGCATTGTTTCTGTCATCAAAGCGAATGACACGGGAGAAAACATGGAATGTGTTTAGAGACATGATTCCCCTTCCAGTGTCAGCAGCCCAAAGGCGATCAATCATTTTGATGACATTAGCAGCACTAAGTCGACCCTGTTGTTCAAGTTGGGAGACGGGCCATAATAACTTTCCATTTTTGGAAGGTAGTGTGTTTTCTGGTGGTTGAGAGACAACAGGAGGGTCAACACCGAGGGTCTCATTCTCATCAGAGGAGGATGCCTCATAATCAGGGTCCTCATCCTCTGTCTCAGACACATTCTCCTCTCTGTCACTTTCATGGTCAAAGAGATGTGACAACATCTCATTGACAGAAAAACTCAACTGAAGTCATTTTCAGTTGAGAGCAGAAAGAAAGAGCACACAGCGCACCAAGAGAAAAGGTTTAGAAGGCTGCTGTGCAAACTTTGACATGTTTGCGCCACCCCCATGTCATGTGAACTACAGCTATGTAGTTTATTTGTTTATAAAATTGCATGTTATAGTAACTATATAACTACATTGTAGATATTGTGGCTGTAGATGCCAGAAATACAATTACAATTTCCAATGATGTTACCTCACTAAACGGCTTAACCTGAAAGCAGGGGCCCCAAACTTATATTTATATATATATATATATATATATTTGTTGCTCAGGCTGCACAGATCATTTAGCTGTCAAACTGATTAAAACAAACGACAACGCGAAGAAGCTTCCTGCTATCGGCCACAGAGTGATATTTCACAAAGACAATCTTTTCCTTTTCTTCCCGTAAAAGACGAAACCAAACAAGAACAGATGAAACAAGTTGATAAAACTAGCTGCTCTAAGTACAGAAAATATGTATGTGCACTCTAATATATATATAATCTTCCCAAACCTATCAAGTAAAAGGTTCTTCTTTTTCTTCTTCTAAAGTCTTGCTATACAAAAACAAAATATACATCTAATCAAAAATACACTCTTAAAGTTCCAGGCTGGCCAGCTTCAAGGAGATACTCAAAATAATAAAATAAAAAACAGTCAGAACAAGACTGGGGTCTTGATCAGCAATCAGAGCAAAGGAACCAGGGAACCAGGAGGAGGAACGAGGAAGAGGAGGTGTGTGGCGAGAGAGAGAGAGAGAGAGAGAAGAGAGAGAGAGAGAGAGAGAGAGAGAGAGAGAGAGAGAGAGAGAGAGAGATCAGTCGTCATCGCTGTCGCTGCCCGACTCGCTGAGCTGAAGGTCATTTCCTGCGAAGACAAGAACCTTGTTTACTGACGAGTTTATTCAAATACTGAAGTTGAACTATGATGTCCATCTCCAGCCTAAGCAGCGTTCGTGTGCGTTTACACGTAAACAACAACAACAACAACAACTTGTACATGTTCATACAGGAAGGACTCCCTCTCTTCAGGGCAACAGGGTTCTAATTATAATGAACAGATATTATCATGAAACATCCTCAGTTCATTACTGAAATTAAGACATTGCTTTATTTGTATTACAAGTTTTCTGAAATATTATGTTTAATTATGCAAATGCAGCTTTATCTTATTCAACATGTTCTTATTTTTATACATTTACAAGAACATAAATGTAAACATTATATAAAACCAGGTTCAACATTCTAGATTTCTGGATCAGAGTCTGAGAACAAACTCATTTAGAGAAGACAACCTTTAAAGAGATGTTTTGTTAAAATACACACATTTTGATTATTTATTGTATTACAAGTTTTGTAAGATGTTTAAATATGCAAATGAGGAATTATCTAATGGCAACTTTAGGTGAATTTAGGAGAAACTTACAGACGCAAACAGACAAAGTAGTAAAATATGTATTTTGGATGTTTTCTTTCATTTAGTCTGAAAGAAAACTGAAAGTTATGGAAGAAAAATAGAACAGAATCTCACATTTAACCACAGCATGAAAAACAACGTTTAGCTTTGCGTCTAAAGAATATCAGCGATACTCACGGAGTGTGTTCATCAGCTGGTTGTTGCCCGGCGGCCGCTCGGGGCCTCCGTTAAACGCGGGCTGGCGGTTGGGTGAGGTCTGGCTGAGCGGTCGCGGGGCGGCATCATGCTCGCCGCCGCCGTCGCTGCTGCTGTCGTCGCCGCTCCCCGAGGCGCTGCCCGAGTCCGAGGAGCTGCTGCCGCTGCTGCTCATCTGCTCAATCACCTCCACCTCCGCTCGCAGCTCTGCCAACGGCAACGTTCACAATGACCATACATTCATGTTTATATTGTAAAAAACACTGTTGTAACTGTACGGGAGATATAATAGTTATTGTTATATCGTTATTCATGTTTATATAGAGCTTATAAATGCTAAACAGTGGTTTTAAAGTACAGTATTATCTAAAAAACTATATATTATGTTGTGATTATGTTGGGTTATGTCTGCGGCTGGACCTCCGTACCTCTCTTGATGTCATCGAGCTGTGGCTCTGGCGAGGGGTTGTCCTTCGAAGGAGACGGGGAGGTCTTGACCCCGGCCCCGGGCTTGGTGGGGGCCCGGAACTGAGAGCTGGGCTGGCTGGACCGAACCGACTGCTGCTCGATCCGTGCCTGGATCTTACTGCTGCCCTCCGCCCTGAAACGCACACACACACACACACACACACACACACACACACACACACACACACACACACACACACACACACACACACACACACACACACACACACACACACACACTGTTAGTCCTCTCTGAACTTCAGCAGATCTCTCTGGATCCAAACTGCAGGAATATCTTTTGAGTGATCTGTAATCTGTGTTGTAGTTACAATCGATATCCAGAAGGTAGAGCCAAAGAAATCAAACGAAATACACAGACGATGTAAAATTATTTTCCCAGATCTTTGATCTCTCACCTGGTTTTCTTGACTTGGATGCTGCTGCTCAGCTTCTCTAGCACAAACTCCCCAGTGTCGTGGTTAATGATGAGCACGCAGTCCTTCTGGTACGGCCGCTTGTTTCCCTTGAACACCGTCATGGGCGGCGTGGAGCCCTGGAGGAACAACACAGCATCGCAGTTAAAGAATCGGTGAAATAGTTGAAGTGTTGGGTGAATTTGTAACCAAGGGAAGAAAATAAAAAACAACAGAACAAGAGAGAGAGAGTCTCACCGGAATGTGAGGTAATGTGATGGTAACTTCCTCTCCTTTCCCGACTTGCAGCTCTCCCTCGCAGCTTGTGTCGATAGATGCTGGTTTGAAGTCATCTGGAAACAAAGCACACAGACGTAAATCTTTAACTTAATATATATATATATATATATATATATATATATATATATATATATATATATATATATATATATATATATATATATATATATATATATATTATTGTAGAGCTTAAGATGTCCGACCGTGTGTATGCAATGTAGAACTTGATTTTAAAGCTTATATTGACATCTGACAGTTTTCAAAAACTTTTGATTATAATGATTATCTCTATGATTCTACTTCTTTACATAAACAAACAACATAAATAAACATGTTTGATAAGAAACTCAAGTAGCAAAATAAACTCTAAAGGAGGAGACTGCGTAAATGCATGACAGAATCTTAATGATCTCAAACATGTTGGCCGTATAAGACAACATTGGCCCTTTACTGCAACGCGACTGCACAATAATTGTTCAGTGTGCAGAGCTCGTGAATTAATAATGTAATCACAGCCTTATGAGTTGCAGCAAGCTCAAGAGCTTTCTTAACTTTGTGTAACAATGAAACTAACTCACACGCAACGTAATACTTGCAGCTAATTATTGTTATTCATGCATCCTTCTCCAGAAAAAGACACGAACACAACCACAAGAGTTTAAAACAGGTACAAGCAGTAAGGGAATACAAAAAATGCCAGGACGCAATATATGTGTGTCCTTAACCTGCAGTAAAGTCGCTTCAGCCCTTTCTTCTCCTCCCTAGTAGTATTATGACTAAAACATGCACTGATAATAAGGAGAGTTTTGCCTAATCCATAATTTAAGTGTCTAAAAAAAAAACTTATTCCAGTGAACCAGTGGGTGTAACGATATTCTCTATGCAAATGAGAAAATTTAACGCGACCACATAATTGGCTGCGTTACGTAAGAGGGCAGCCTCCCCGTCCATATGGGCGAGCTAATCCCTGCACAGCACATACATAAATAATATGTATTTTTTTTTTTGTTTTTTTTTCTATGCCACACTCACATCTGATTGTGTGAAAGGAAGATTTTGGCCTCTTCTCGAAGCTTTCTCCGAGCTTCAAAACATGCTCCTCTTTGTCCAGCAGCGGATTCGTACTCCCGTTCATGACTCGGTTTGTTTTGGAGGGGGGAAAAATAAAAAAAATGTGGAAAAGATTCACATTTGTGTTCAAATATCCCGCAGAACCGATCGACGTCTGGAAATCTCAGAAGGAGGGTTTATAATAATGAGACAAAGTTAGCCCACGGTGGCTACACGTTATCAAAACATCCCTTTCGTCACTCGGCACGCCTTTTCCGCTTTTGGTCCGGCTATCAAATGTTTCCGACCAAACCGTAAAGTTAAGAGTTTCTAGGTTTTTCATGAAATATATATATATACATATAAATAAAAATAAATGTTGACACATTAATAATATGTGAAGTTATGTAATTGCTTGATAATGTGCGTAAGAGTTGTGTTCGGTAGAAAACGAGCGGAACGCCGCCTGGAAGCAAAAGGTATCAAATTATGAATGCTACACGGAAGGATTTAACTGACGGACAAGATGGACGTCAACTGTGGAAAAGTTCAACGAGTCGTACGATTTTTTTTAAACTAAATTGATTTTAGTACACTTATCATCAAAATAACTTAACTAAAATACAACATTTGTGTTTTCGACGAATTAATGATTAAATAATAACGTTACTGGTGAATACAAAGTGGCGGAAGCTTTCTAAAAGTACCATGTCGAAAAACGAATGTTTTGCGGGGGATATTGAAACAACAACTCCTGAAGAAGAAGACGGAATGTCCCCACGTGTTTTGTCCCAGGAGGAGCTGGATAGACTCAGCGGGGAGCGGGCGCTTGTGTCCGACTTCAAACTGATGAAGTTGGAGAAAGAAGCTCAGAAAAACTGGGACTTGTTCTACAAAAGAAACACGACGAACTTCTTCAAGGACAGACACTGGACCACCAGAGAATTTGAGGAGCTCAAGGCACGCAGAGAGGTGAGGAGGAACATTCATTTGGTACATTAACATTAGAAAACCATGTCATCTCGTCAGACTTCATTTAGCGAGACAAACTTGATAGAACATAATATGAGACATTTTAAAATCTTCAGAGGTTCCAGATGGTTTCGGACAAATCCATCAGTCTGCAATTTAGTTATTGACATTTACAACACACACTAGTGAACGTTTTACTGAAGAAAGGTGTGGGAATTTGGGCAAACATTTTCAGTTTCCGCCAGTCTTTACTTCTTTGCCTGGAGCTGTGCAGGATTCAAACATGGACAAAGTGCTTAACTGACATCTGTGGCCATCTTTGTGTTGCCTGGTTTGCAGTCTAAGTCCCAGAGGCTGGTGCTGCTGGAGGCTGGCTGCGGTGTGGGGAACTGCATCTTCCCTCTGCTGGAGGACGACCTCCACATCTTTGCTTACGCCTGTGACTTCTCACCGCGAGCTGTTGAATTTGTGAAAGTAAGACACAAATCTATATCTAATATGTGCGGATCATCTTTCTCTATTATTACTTCTGTAGGTAAGCTGAGCTCCAGGCTTTTTGCTAGTGAGACACTCAACATGGCACGTTTACATTTAAGCTGACGTACAGTCTTACACATAATGACACAATACCTTCATCCTTCATAATGATACAAATACAACCCCTTTATTCGCCTTCTGTTGACAGCAAAACCCTCTGTACTGCCCTGAGCGCTGCTCTGCCTTCCAGTGTGACTTAACTAAAGATGATCTGCGGGAAAATGTGTCGGAGGGCAGCGTGGACGTCGCCACTATGATCTTTGTCCTGTCGGCCATCCACCCTGACAAGATGAAGCTGGCTTTGCAGAACATCAGCAGGGTGACAGACAGTTTTATTCTCTCTTAAATACACATTAATATACACACACTCTTAGTAAACACACAGTAGTATGTGTATAAATACACAGTACAAAGATTGATTGAAATTTGTTATTTTCAATGTGTCTGATGGTAGCTTCCCATCTAGTTTTTGGTGGCCCAAATACAAGCTGGTTCAAACGGTGTAATGTTATGATGTATTTGTGGCTTTAAGGTGCTGAAGCCCGGCGGCATCGTCCTGTTCAGGGACTACGGCCTGTACGACTATGCCATGTTCCGATTTAAAGCTGGCAGCAAGCTGGGGGAGAACTTCTACGTGCGCCAAGACGGAACCCGATCCTACTTCTTCTCTAAAGGTCAGGAAACGACTTCCAGAAAGTAAATTATATGTTTGTGTGTCTCATTGAGACTGATGGTTAGGTGGGTAGATAGATAGATGGATAGTTAGATATTTTAACTTTACAGTGCCATAGATCCCTTTAACATATTTATTTTGCTCATCAACAAATACAGCTAAATCATTTATCCACTACTGTAAATATTGTTTGAGGTCAAAACTTGAAACATAACTGTGCGATAAACAGAAAAATGCTTTTTGTTGGCTGCCTCAATGACAATAGTATAATTGAATTACAAAGCTGTTTGTACATGGGGCAGGACACAGGGACGTTTCCTGGCCTTTTCCGACTCTTCTTTTCCGACTCTTCGCCATCCTTCTGTTTCCTCCTCCTGAAGCCTCGACCCACTCCTCTTTTTCTCTGCTTTCAGAGCTCCTGGCCGAGCTGTTTGCACACGCCGGCCTCCAGTCGGTTTCTAACGACTACGTCCTGAGGGAGACAATCAACAAGAAGGAGGGGCTTTGTGTTCCCAGAGTGTTTCTGCAGAGCAAGTTCACTAAGCCCGGCCAATCGGAGAGCTCCTGATGTTACTTGGACGGTGGCTGTCACCTCATTAATCTTGTGGACAAACATCTCCTGGTTGACGGCAAAAGAAAACACTATATTTCTTGTGTTGGCCGCCTAAACATTCCTGTGATGGCCGACACGCTGCTGTCTGTGGATCTTTCAAACCACGAGGGAGATCCAGGTTGAGCAGGAATATTAATAATGCCCTTATCTCACTAATCTACGGATAAAGACAGTGCCTTCACTGGGACTCTCAGCTGTGGAAACGTGTATAACTACGTGAAGCTGAAGCACAAAAATATCAACAGGAGCATGATCGGTCAGCAGAGCCCTCAGCCGGATAAAGAGTGAACCTCAGTGAGCGGGGTTTAGTGGTTCAGGTCAGGTTCAACTTCTTAGCATCACCGGGAGAAGTTCTCTGTGAGCCTTCAAACGTTTTCCTCATGAGAGCCAACTGGTATTTATTATATAGTTTTCTCTCCTTACTTCCCCCTGACGTTAAGTTACAGGGATCATTTTGGAGGAGGTGAGTTCATTTTGTGTTAATTAATTTGAATGTTTTTCCACATCTTTCTGTCTAGATAAATACAAAAAAAATGTAGAAAGTATTCAACTCCATTGTGTCATTTCACACGTTTTGCAAACCACAGAAGCCGATAACAATCACACACCAACACCGTGACTTGCTCAAAATAAACTGTAGGTGGTTTCCATGTGTCTTAAAACCATCAAATGGTTGTCAGATCTAATCTCCCGCTCATCCTCTTCCTTGACAAAACGTAAACTATTTTATATCAATAATGATTAGAAGAGCTCAGGCTTCTACGATGAATAGCCTATGATATACATTTTATTCCAGCAGGTTCTCTCGATCAGAGGTTTAAACAATGGATTCCATATGGAATAACAGCAATATGCACAGTAATTAAAGATGGAAGTGTTGAAGAGTTTCCAGGAGTTGAAAGACAAATACTCACAAAATAACCAGGACCACTTCAGATATCTACAATTAAGGGACTTTTGGGAAAATGGGATAATTAGAACCATAATAGGAGCTTACAACTCAAAGGAATATGACACACCTAAGGGGCCGATCACACCGGATGCGACTTTTAAAAATACAGTCGCCTCTAAAACGCCTTTGGAGCGGGCCTGCATGTGCAACCAGGCGATACACACTGACATTGATGAGCTGTGCGACTCCGCGCAAAGCCGTTAAAAGTTGAGAATATTTCAACTTTTAAGCGCGCTAGAAAAACGCGTCTGGTGTGATCGCCCCCTAAGTCCTGTATGTTTCTCTACTTTGGTAATATGACAACAGATACTGTGTTAAGGGAAGACAGATATCTGCTGAAAATTCTGCTAGCAGCTAGTAAAAAGGCTATTACAAAGAGATGGCACACAATAGAACCATCATCACAAGATGGATGGTTGAAAATTGTGAGTGAAATATATGAGATGGAACTGTTAAATGCGCTGTTGGGAAGGCAGTGCAGTGAATCATCAATAGGCTCGTTCGTTAGAGCTGCGCCTCGCCTGGAATCCAGACGAGAGCAGGCGGCCGCAGCAGGAGGCGTTGACAAAAAAATTGCAATCAAGTCGGACAGTTGTCAGCTGCCTTCAAAGTATACACAGGAAGTCACAGAAAAAGGTACTTCCTGTTAGTTCCGAACTTTTGTTTACTTGTAGTTTACAGATCACGTTTGGATTTATTATATGTGTTTATAAGTATATATATATATTTATGCAGAAATGACTGTGTAGCTGCATCCTTTGGTATTTTTATGTCTGCCTGTGAAATACATTACTAGTAGTTTTGATATGTGTTATGAAAATACAATTTTGTATTAACCACACAAGATATGTTTTTAGATTAAACATGAGACGAATAGTCAACAATCCAGTGTTAAGTATTACCACTACACATAAAATAAGGATTTTCTACAACACGTGGTGTTTGCTGTCAGATCTAAGAGCCAATCAGCTCTCTGATGTGGCGAGAGCCAGGCGTTTCCCATCATGCACTGGGCCAAGCAGTCGTTTGAGAGCAGGCTCGTTCGAGATGAGCCAGTTCTGCGCAGAATCGATCGGCGGTGATCGGCGCGCAATGCATGCCGGTTAGATTTGTGTCCGACTTGGTCCCGACTTGCTCTGACGTCATGCACACATGGTCAACGATACTCTCACGAGACTAAGCCGACCGTCGATTTCAGAGGCAGGCGCTGCAGTGTCTCTCCCTCGACTGCTTGGCCCAGTGCATGATGGGAAACGCCTGGCTCGTGCCACATCAGAGAGCTGATTGGCTCTTAGATCTGACAGCAAACACCACATGTTGTAGAAAATTCTTATTTTATGTGTAGTTGTAATACTTAACGCTGGATTATTGACTATTAGTCTCATGTTTGATCTAAAAACATTTATTGTGCGGTTGTTAATACGAAATCGTATTTATACAACACACATCAAAACTACTAGTAATGTATTTCACAGGCAGACATCAAAAGACCAAAGGATGCAGCTACACACTCATTTTTACATAAATATATATTTATAAACACATATAATAAATCCAAACGTGATCTGTAAACTACAAGTAAACAAAAGTTTGGAACTAACAGGAAGTACTATTTTCTGTGACTTCCTGCGTATACACAGCTGACAACTGTCCAACTTGATCGCAGTTTTTTGTCAACGCCTCCTGCTGCGGCCGCCTGCTCTCGTCTGGATTCCAGGCGAGGCGCAGCTCTAACGAACGAGCCTAGCAACTGCGGCGACTGACTCTGAAATCGACAGCCGGCTTGGTCTCGTGAGAGTATCGTTGACCACGTATGCATGACGTCAGAGCAAGTCGGGACCAAGTCGGACACAAATCTAACCGGCATGCATTGCGCGCCGATCGCCGCCGATTGATTCTGCGCAGAACTGGCTCATCTCGAACGAGCCTAATATGACCAGAAAGTGCTGCAGGCCGCCTGTCAGTAGGTGCATCCCAAGTCTCTTAATTGCATCCCCGTTTCCCTCACTTGCGTCTTTTCCTTGCGTTTGAATCCCTCCCACCAGGGATGTATGGAGAGATGCAAGGAT
Organism: Taurulus bubalis; assembly: GCF_910589615.1. Lineage (NCBI taxonomy): Eukaryota > Metazoa > Chordata > Actinopteri > Perciformes > Cottidae > Taurulus > Taurulus bubalis. The sequence goes on from NC_136600.1 coordinate 8,980,312, forward strand.
CCTATGTGAAGCAATAGAAAGCATCCTGACTGGAAAAAAATTACAAACAGGCATGAGACGTGCACAATCCAGGACGTCATTGGTACCAATCTCCTGAGAGGAGCCTTTAAAAGAGCCCAAAACATGAAAAGACCACAACCTGTTCTCCCTGCGGCCGTTTGGAAAGAGATGCAGAAGGATCATCTGCAGACTTCTTTCCCCTGGCTCTGAGACTACTAAACTGCACCTCATCCTTCTCTCTTCTTATGTGGCATAAAGGGACCACAACTTAATTACCCTGTGCGGTAAAAGGACAATACACATAACCGTGAACCTTGAATAAAGACTTCAAAGAGAAAGGCCGCATCCTGTGCTGAACCCCCCCCCATTAAACCCACCAGTTCAAGCAGGTGACGGTTGTTGTAAATGTTAGTCGTTTTAATTCAGATATCTTAAAGGCCTTATGTACATGAATGAAAATAGAAATTGTCAAACAACTGAAAAAGGAAGTATTTTCTTTTTCACACTTTACTCCGCTTTTTAACAACCCTGTGGTGAGAACCGGCTGAGGCTCTGTGTCGAACACGCTCTCATATGACTTCGTTCTCTCTCTCTCTTTCTCTCTCTCTCTCTCTGACCTCTGGGGCCAATCTGTCGGCTGAAAAGCACAAATTGAGGAGAAAAAAAGAGCAATAAACTCAACGGTCAGTGAGATGATGAAAATACCTCTAGGCACAACTTAGAAATGCAATTTTAGATATTCCATTACAGTTTTGACCAAATTAACATGTTTAAAATGCATTTTATGTTATGAAAGCTTGATCTGCTTTACTTTGTAAAAAAACTAAACATGTACATTTAAAGCTAACAATTGTATTCGACATTCATATAAAATGTAAAAATAAAAAAAGCAACATAATTGATTTTGCACGTTGCAATATAATGCAATCTAACATGCATCGCTGAAATCATGAGGATACACGGTCTGGGAAAAGCATATATGTGTGCCGTAGATGTTGAGATGTCTTCTGAATGTGCACTTTACTTTCAACAAGGTTTCAAACCGGTGCACCGAGGCAGTTTCCTGTCCTGTGGTTTGTCTTCTTTACACCCTGCTCTAACCCGAAATGTCGAATCACATCTGCACGTTTTATTTTCGATGGTTACGGCAGACAGCAGGTCCACTACACTCTCAATATATAGTATACGCTTGCATGTTAATGATTTGCACAAAGAATAGAAGGCAGTTGGATAAGAGGACCAGATCTCGCTGAACGATCACAGTTAACACGCCAAGCAAAGACGGATTATCAACCCTGTTTGAAGTTTCAGACTTTGCGGCGTTGTGCGCTCCAGCTGTGGGGTTTTCAGCCGTCAAACAGTAGTGAGGAGGAAACTGAATGAGCGCAGATGCTCCGCATACAAACAAACTGCAGCATTCTTCATGCACATATTTTGTGATTGATAGTTGAAGTTGTTTCTACACTGGGCTCCTTTTTAGTTTCAACCTTTACCTTTATCAAAAGGCAGGGCTTTGTTCCCCAAAACAGACACTTCATATTATTATTATTATTATGACTTGCCCCGATGTAAATTAGTTGATCACAAAAACAGGAATGTCTGTTTTATGTTGCTAATTCAGAAAATTACGTTCCTGCCTTAACTGCTTTACATTCATGCAAAATCTCACACAAAAATCCAATAATCACAGAGCAATACAACCTAACATGGCAAAATCCTCTGATGGTCGATATATATTTTTAGGTTTCCAAATGTACATATCATATCACCCTCCCCTAATATATATATATATATATATATATATATATATATATATATATATATATATCCAGATTGGGATACATTCTCCAATAGTCAATTCCGTTCATCATTAGAAACAGTGTTGCTGTAAGAAAACTGTCTGCTTTAAGATCTATTTATGGTTCAGCAAGACTGAGTTATTAATATGAAATACACATTTTAGTATTCAGCAGAAAAGACAATTTGACGGCAATGTTAAATAAAATGACTACTACAGTTTGGGTGTTTATGCTAAGAAGTACAAACAAATGTTTTTGCTGGCGTCTTCACTTTCGTTTTTTTTTTCCAATGTATTCCCTTCACTTAAAATAGTCAAAATATGAGGGTTGTCTCGAGATGCTCTTGGAGATTATATCCCGGTGCAGCTCGACTCGTTGGAAGAGTTTAACCCTTTGTGAACGGAGCCGTCTCAGTCAGGTGATCATTCTGAAAGAGAGAGAGGGGGACAGAGCAGAGCAAGGGATCAGTGTACATCTTATCGCCTAGTTTCCTTCCACAGTATCCATTTAATAAAAATAATACAAGTTGCATAGGAGCAACGCAGAATGTAAACATGATTCACCGTCGGGAACATGAATATCTGTGCAACATTCAGATGTATCAGTCAGTACCACTCTGGTTCTCCTTCCTCCTCACAACAAAAGTAAGTAAAATACCTTCGACAGTGATGGAGATGTAATGTCCCATCACTCTCTCTCCGTTGTCACACTGCGCCTCGCATTGAAACAGGCCGTTGTCCTTCGGCGTCAGGTCGAGGATCTCCGTCACCACCTGTCTGCGCCTCATGCGGTCGTCCGTCTCATTCACCACGGTGAAGTACCTGCCGGGGTCAGTCAGCTCGGTGATCGGCGCGGAGAGGTGGTACCAGGCTACTCGCAGCAGTCCGCAGTGCTCAACGTCGTAAATTGCGTAGCAGGACAGTTTGACCGAAGAGCCTCCGGCAGCAGTGATGCTCCTCTGTGGGTAATTGACCTCTAAGGGGACTGCAGCACAAAGGAGAGTACTAACTATAAATATTTCATATTTAGTAAACATTCATTCTGGAGTTATCAACATTATTTTAAAACTTGTTTTGTTTATCATTTAAAGAAATTCCCTCAATGCGTTCCGAAGATATCGTGTTTACAGTGACCCTCACCTTTGACCTTTTAAACAACCAAACATTGAATGAGTTCATCCTTCGGTCGAGGTGGATTGTGCCAAATTTAAAGAAATGTCCTTTTTGAGAAATTCCTTTCACGAGAATGATAGGAACTGACAACCTCGAAAACTTGAAACTTGCTTTTGCTACATAGACAGACATACACACTTATAGACATAGACATGTACACATATACAGTACACAGACATACAGACATACATATACACAGACATAAACATCCATACATCTAAAAAAAAAAAGCATGTATGTATATATATATACATATGTATATATATATATATATATATATATATATATATATATGTATATATATATATATATATATATATACGTATATATATATATATATACATATATATATATGTACATATATGTATATGTACATATATATATATGTATATATATATATATATATATATATATATATATATGTATATATATATATATATATACATATATGTATATGTACATATATATATATATGTATATATATATATATATATATATATACATATATATATATGTATATATATACATATATATATATGTATATATATATATATATATATATATATATATATATATATATATATATATATATATATATATATATATATATATACACACACAGGTGCTGGTCATATGATTAGAATATCATCAAAAAGTTGATTTATTTCACTAATTCCATTCAATTCTAATTTTCTGAGATACTGAATTTGGGATTTTCCTTAGTTGTCAGTTATAATCATCAAAATTAAAAGAAATAAACATTTGAAATATATCAGTCTGTGTGTAATGAATGAATATAATATAATAGAAGTTTCACTTTTTGAATGGAATTAGTGAAATAAATCAACTTTTTGATGATATTCTAATTATATGACCAGCATCTGTATATACTGTATGTTTAATGAGTAACAACCTAAACTGGTTCACGTGAAACTGTATCTCAGAACGTCTTCTAAAAATAGCCAATGAAGTATCCAGCACCTCAAAAGAAAGAATGTGTCCATATATTTTTAAAAATAAGTCGTTTACTAACCATTGTCCTCCGGAGCCGACGCCGCACACAAAGCCACCAGCAGCAGCAGCGTAGGTCCAGCAAGCCGAGTCATTTTCCAACCAACACACTGGTAGAAAGAGCCAAAGAGGAGCACGAGGACCACAGGACAGGCTTAAGTGAAAGTATCAAGAGTGTGTCTGCTGGTGTGTGGGTGGAGGATGCGTATGTGTGCGCTCAGTTATACGGCAGTGTTTCCATTCCCTCTGACCAACAGAAACTCTACTTTGATCTTTGATAGTTATCCTTTCCACTGTTAAGGTTTTTAGCGTTGCATCCTAGTGAAGCTCTTTGAGATCTGACCTATTTAGAGTCTCCTTAAGTGCCGTGACTGGCAGTTTGTGGAATGAAACCTATTGGTTTTGCGTACAGGGAGGCTCTGATATTTATGTGTCGCTCAGAACAACAACAAAAAATGCCAATGGAAAGACAATTAGGAGCCTTATTTGTGGTGGGACACACACATTAAATGCATCCACGTGACCAAGCAACAATCAAGGCAAGTGGCGTACTTTATTATATCCAAAAATACCACTATTGGTGGGCGGGAGGGGAGATGGACGGGTCCAACAAACAGGACTTTCAACCACAAGACCGGTGTCCTAAATATAAATAAGAACCTAGATACATGGTATTTGTATTACCTTATATATAAAGGTCATGATCAGGAGTAAAAAATAAAAATAAAAATCAGTCTTTAGTCTTGAGGCTGAACGCAACATTGAGCTGATGTATTTTAACGAAATTTGAAGATGCTTTTCCTTTTATTTTTTTTAATTTTCTACACATGAATGGTGAGTCACGGCCTGAATGCAAACAGCGTCCCCATGTGGAGAATTAGAGGGACAATGATGAGTGAGAAATAAGTCGAGGACCAAGAATCTGCTATTTTAAAGGTAAATTGAGTATTTTTAGAACTTTACTCTGGTGGATTGTGAATTGAATTGAATGGTTATTTGCGTTCTTGTAGTTATCATTTGTCTGCACTTGCATATCAACAGAGCACATCACACCACAAAACAGCAAATACACTAGTATGTCAGGAAGGGAATCATCTGCCCAGCTCAAACATCCTGTGACATATATTCTGTGTATTTATACAACATTAAAAATTAAATGATTTTCACCAGAAAATGACAACAAACATAATTTTCAATCATACATGCTTAAATAAATGTGTCAATTGTAACAATTTATTCAGAAAACAGCTGTGTCAAACCCACAGTCGATGTCATTAGATAACTTTGTGAGAGCCTCCACAGCAAATAACTAATCAACTCCCAGCTCTAGTTCAAAACTAATAGAGTGCTGCTGGAATGAGTCCTGGAACCCATTGATTGATTTATTGATTGTATTTATGGTCAGAGGACTAAAATTAGGTCTGTGGTTAACACAAGCTGAAAAGATTTAGACTTTTTGTTCTACGCTATAAAACACTTCCCTCTTGAGTATTTTGAAGTTTTATCGTTAGCTTTTTACTTCTGCCAATTGTATTTAGACCCCAAAAATCATAAAAGTGGTGTTAATTTGTGAAGTGTATCTTGTTGAACAAAACATATAAGTATCGTTATCTTGAATTTAGCACAGATCTTATTTTCCGCAATAATCCAGAATCCAGAATCCAATCGGCTTAATGTCCAGGGAACCAGTACAATGACAATGATGATGATTCTCTGTGGCAGATAGGAAAGCTATTCCAATCAGTGTGAAACATCAGAAAACACCAACTTATTTTCTGTTACCCTTTCTAGTGTGTTCCAACAGGTCAGACAACATCATAAAGAATATACTGCTTTGAGAAAAAAAACACAAATTCTTCAAGAGAAAAAACAATTGGCTCAAGATAAAGCCAAGCTGTTTCAAGAGAAAGATCAACTGGTTCAAGAGAAATTACAATTGACTCACGAGAAAGACCAACTGACAACTCACAACAGAGGGCTACAGGCCATTAACTTCCTCCTGATCGAAGAAAATAAGATGTTAAACCAGGAGATCGTTGAACAACGAAATCAGTTAAAGGAACTTGAAACGTGTAAGTTAGTTTCTTTTTCGAAATCTGTATTAATTCATATATTTTTCGGGGTCTTTCAGTCCACCACTTTGGTCCAGAGGGAAATATGTTGATTCATACTGAATGGATTGCCATGACATTTGTAACAGACATTTGTTGTCTACAGGGTAAGAACCCCTCCAACTTTGGTGGTCCTACTGACTCTTTCCTGTCACGCCACCAGCTGGTCAAAGGTTTCTCTTATCCTATAAAATATCCCAACACCTAACAGCCTGAAGGATTGTCACAACATGTTCTCCAAACACGTCATCGTTCCCGGACAAAGACTTGTGTGATCCCCTCACTTTTGATCTAATGCCATCATTGTGTCTTGTCTTGACATGTTTTCATCTCCTCTCTTTTTTTCCTGCCCTGTACTGCTTTCTCTCATATCCTGTCTTGTCATACCCTATCCGGTTCTGTTCTATCGTGTTCTGTTTCTCTTTGACCACATCTTGAACCGTCCTTACTCCGACTGTTCTGCCCTGTCTTTTCCCGTTTTGTTCCCCATGTTTCTTGTCTCTTCCTGCCCCATCTTGCCTTGATATGTCCTGTGTTGTGCTTGATTCTGCGCAGACCAAAACTCCTCGAGTTGTCCCCTTTGATGGCAGACATACATGTCCACCTGTTACAACTCTCCTCTACGACACGCACCTGGGAGTATGCCAGACAAGGCTATGAAAGCAAGCGATCCCACTTGGTGATCTTCAATGATCAAACTGAAGAGGTATGTGGGATTTTTCTTACATAAACCTAATGTACAGATTTGACCCTGCTCACTAGGAGCAGGGAGGTTTGAATTTCCTAGGAGGCGACCTCTGGTGGTTGCAGTAACTATGATTGGAGCAAAGTAGTAAGTCAGGTGACGTTGTATGATTAAGCAATAAGGTACGAGGGGCAGTACAGTATCGTCAATAATGCGTTGTTAGGCAAACCCTCTCACTGGACGTAATTATCTCTCACTGGAAATTATCACGATTTTGTGATCAAATCCTTTTCATTCCTCATCTTAGTTTCCGGTTTTATGCACTCGCTCCCCGCTAACTAGTCTGCTCTCAGAGCGTTATCTGCTCTGCTCTCCTGATGTGAGCCGTATCAACGTTTGACTGTACAGCAGGAACAGGGACCACAAATACATTATTCACCGCTGACGTTCTCATCAAAAGTCATTCCCCCCAAAATATCAAAGTTTACACGAAACATGTTTGGTAACTGTCAAGCTTGAAATGACAACTAACGGTCGCGCAATTTAAAGCTACCTGTTATTTTAAGTGCACACTGATATGGAACGCCCTAAACAGGCTGTACAGTACTTTATGGCTGAATAAAGTACACCCCGTGACTCACTCCCAACCAATCAGAATGCTTGATTTGATCTACCCGTATTATAAAGAGTGATAAAGTTGCAAACGGAGGTTGGGCTGGATGTATAGGGTCAAACAAACACATGACATTCACCCAGGAGATTTCCCTTTAGTTAAAAACTAAATCGTGCCCGTATGTTTTGTGTTGAATGAATTTTTCTCTAGAAAGCAATACGACTGAATCGCAGCATTCAAATTCAGTTTGAATGTTTTTCAATTGTGAAACGACTAGAAAGTGTGAGGGCTCTGTGCAAATAATGAGTTGTACCAACTGCTGGTGACCACTTGAGGATGTTACTTTAATATGCTTAGCCATGTTTTGGCTCCACATATATTTCCTGAAGCATACACTAGCTTGGCAACATGGCGATAAAGTTTGACTTTGAAGTATATTATCGCTGTCGATTAAACAACCGATTGGACTGAAGTTTGACCACCGACACTGTCATGTCATTATTTTTAGATTGGAATTTTATCTATTCTTAATTAAATTCTCATGCCATAATTATATAATAACCCACATTCATGAAGTAGTTTAACTGTTTGATGCACCACAGATACAAATTAATTCTACAACATGATATTTTTGGTGTCAGATATCTCAAAAAATGATGGTAAAAATAATAATATTATTAGTGACAACGCTTTTTCATTCAGTGTCGGTTTCTAACCATGTTAAAATCTTGTCTTCAATTTCCAAATGGCCGAATTAGTGTAGCTCAATCTATTGTTGCTCTCCGTGTGCTGCAAATTGCTCTGGACAGATTGACTGAAACGAGCGATGTGAATTTATTTGGGCATTGTTGCGTCCTGAGCGGCTGCACGTGCAGCAGTGCCTGAAAAAAGGGGACAGGGCGTCCCGGTTACAGGAAGCAGAAAGGAAGTCAAAGAGACGGGAACAGAGAGGTCAGGTGCGCCGGCCTTGTATCAAGGTCTCCCTCATGAACCTCCATGCTGTTGCGTAACATCCTGAGTGGTACACACCCTCATTCATGTACAATCTATATCGTACACACTGCACCATACAATATCTAAAGTACACGGCTGGTGTTTACTGCAGCATCAAACCCATTGGTTCCCAACGAAGAGACAGATCACAAATATATAGTTGCATTAAAAAACTAAATAGTGCTATAATTACTGAAAATAAATACTTAAAGTTCCCTAAAACAGCTTTAGTCACGGTAGTTTAGAAAAAGTTACTTAACAGAAGGGACTATTTTCTAGCGGCGGATTAATTAGTCATTTATTCATTTCCAAATCAATTTGCAGAGTTTTATATTCATAGTCTTTTATTTAACATCGATATCTTCAACATGTTCAAAAAGACATATACTGCCATTTCCACATCACCTCATATTATCTTGAATAGGTAAATCAGCAATTTCAAACAGATATACTGTATGTTTGATAAATAAATAAAATGTTTTTGGAATTACACACGTTGAGTACTAATAAAACAAGATCAAATAAATGCATTTCGGTGGAGTTAATAAACTTCCTTCTCATCAGTAAAACGAACAGAAGGTAAACTGCTCACATTAGAGTCCATCACGGTCTCACCGCAGCTCGTAAAATAGTCACGAAATGCTATCTTTGGGTTTTCGTGTTGAGATCCACGAATTATCCGTTGGGACACGCAGAGTCGAACACCGGTCTCTTGGATGAAAGTTGGGATTCATTTAATTTACTTAATCTATAATAATATGTTCATTTATAAGTTGATTTGTATTTTAATTGATCATTTTAATTACAAAATAATATATAGTGGAGAAAAAAAATATCATATTCCCCTCTGAGATGTAGTAGAGTAGCAGACAATAGAATACATACAAGTACAAGTACCTCTCAGCTGTGCTTTAGTACAGTAAATGTATTTATCTTCAACCTTTGATGACGTATAGCAGATCTAAGCTGCAGGTTTTTCCGGCCATGGGTAGCAAACATAAGAACCACTACTCTATATTTTCCTTCCATCTGTTTACATCTTTGGTGTTTGAGAGCTCATCTGTGTTGTGTTTTTGTTCTCTGCTTATTTATATTCACAGAGCGATGATGAGTCATGATGTTAACATAACATTTCAGAAACGTGTAATACATTACATAACATAATGAACTGGCGAAGTTTCATTGTGATATCTATTAGTTCATTTGTTTTACCCTATTCACCTGTAGAGTCTTCATCGTGATTTAATGTTCATGTTTAACAAAACATCTTTTTGTTCTCTGATCCAGAAATCTCCACTTCAGCAGCTCTTACATCCACCAAATTTTACTCTTTAATTCTTAAATATATTCAGAAAGTTTCTACAGAAAGGTTTGTTCACATAGTATTCAGAGTCTCATTTATACTACATACATTTTTTAATGGTTGTTGACAGTATTAGTATGCAAATGATCATAATACCTAATTTGCATTTTTAAACAACATTACAGGAAACTATTAACATATAAAAAGTATTGTCTTAATGCAAATAATCATTCAATCAATTCCCCTGCCGTATCTCCCCTTAGGGGCACTTTACACTTGTGTCCATCCTCCATTCACTTCAACTGAAACTAACGAGTTCAAGAATGCATTTCCTGTTTATGGTGCGATCTCCAGACGACCATAACTTTATTCAAAGCAACGCATCACTTAATGTGCAGCTCGGTATGTTTTCCTGCAGTCGGCAACCAGCAAGTGGCAAACTGAATCCTTTACATGTTTTATTTAAATAAAATGACGGTTGCGCAAGTCTTCATTATGTTTCCAGAGCACAACCCAAAATCTATCTCCCAATACATCGATGCCAATAGACAGATCGCCCAATATATCCCGATGCCGGTAAACTAACAGACACTGTGTGAGCCTGTTCGTCAGTGACCGAGGTTCAGGTGCAGAGAGAGGACACTGCAGTGGGTTTCTTCCCCCTTTTAAAAAAAGAGTTTGACATATTCTGTTATTCAGACAAATCACCGGCGGCCCGAGGAGACGCAGAACATGCTGACGTGACCCTGGATGTCCTTCAGGTCAGCGGGCGTGTCGGGTTGCAGCCCTGCAGGGAGTATAGGGAAGTAAACGTCCCAGAGAATGAGAGCGTGTCAGCAGATCTCTGAATGACTGATTCTATATCTAAATTATATGTAAACATACAATATCGGTAAATACTTTAGTCAAGTACACCTTCAAGGAATGAGGATGAAATCAAGACATATATTGTATATACTTATGACCTGCTCTTTTCAGGTTTAGTCATAGACCGCATGTAAGAAGTGAACATAGTTGTCGCCATTTGGTTTGTGGATATTTTTGCAACCAATAAAACAGCAGTTACCATATTTGACGGAGTGACGTAGAGACGCCGCATATGTCTCTGGTGTTGACCTGTCAATCACCTTGTAGCCCCGCCCTAAAGCATAGCCTGCTTTATGGTCTGGTTGAGTCTAAATTACCATCATTTAATAAATGAGCATCATGCTGTATTGAAGAAGACTTGAAACTAGAGATTGAGACCATAAACTCATGTTTACAATGTTTACTGAGGGAATAAATCAAGAGAGACGTAGAGCCATTTTCTCATAGACTTCTAAACATCCAGAGGAGTCGCCCCCTGGTGGCCAGTAGAGAGAATGAAGCATTTTTGGTGAACGGTGAAATAGTGTCTTATATAGAGTGTGTTGGTTGCATACTGTTTATAATGTAAGATGGGGGCAGCTTGGTTTATGGAAAAAACAAAAAGTAGTCTCTTGAATTGAGGCAGCTCTCCTGATGATGATAAACGTGTTTATTCCGTTTCTCACTGAAAGACTCTCATCCTCATGCTCTTTGAAGTAAGCAGTGGAACATTAATGTTCCTCCTCAGCTGATCTAAATGCATTTAAATGCTCTCCGTTGGCCTCCTTCCTTGAGGTAAGCTGGCACATTGTGCTGGTTATGCAACCTGTGTCACCTCGGGTCTCTTGTCTTTCTCAATCTCTGCTTTCACTGCTTTCTCCTCCACTAAGCGGGAGGAATGAAAACAAAAAGATGTTGACGGGTGATGCCAGTACGCAGAGAAAGAGAGAAAGAGAGAGAGAGAGAGAGAGAGAGAGAGAGAGAGAGAGAGAGAGAGAGAATTTTGAGGGTGATATGGGTGTTTTGTGCTCCATTTCTCTACAGCAGATGAACGACTGTTCCGAGGGCTGCAGTATATTCACTTTGGAGATAAATGCTTGCCGTGGTTGTTAAATATTGTGCAGTATGCACATTTTCCTGCAGACAAGAAGTACAGAGAGAAGTGCAGAGAGTTTATAGAATATGCAAGAAGTGCAGAGAGTTTTCATTTTTGAGTCTTTTTAGGTTGAATCCACAAACCTCACTATAACGTTTTTAGAACTGCCTTATACTGAAAAACAGTCTCACAACAGTATGATTTTAACTGGGATGTAAATGTTTTTTTGCTGACTGACCCAAATGTTCATAGTGTTGAAGTATAGAAGCAGTGCAGGGTTCACTGGGGGCCTTCAGTTCAGAGAAGGAGAAAACTCTCTAATTTCTAAGCATTCTGAGGACAACAGACCAGCTTTTGTTGAACTGCAAATTTTTCTTTAAATTTGGGCAAGAGAGAAAAGTCCAGATGTTAATCTGACAGAAATGAATCAATTAGTAACATCACATGGCATTAAACGAAAGCATTTGTGCGCAGTGTGTGATGCTCCATATCTAACCGGAAAAAACATTAAATCAAGGTCCGTAATTATATTACATGTTGTTTCATCATTTGGTTATAACATTGCCTTTATGCAACTTGTTGACGTCTGCCGTTTCTAGTAAACATCTTTGGCAATATTTTCTGCATTATTACAAAACATTATCTCTTAGTGAGTCAGAGAAAATAATTCATTGTTCATTTTCTGGCACACGTGCAGAGATGTGCTTCACAATGCATGTCGCCACGCCTACACAAGACAGCATTCAGTCCAGAGGTCAGGACCTTTCACATCAGCATGTGTCATTTTACAGTGAGATGGAAAATATATATCAGGATGATAGAAAAATGGAAATTAAGTCGGCTCCAGAAAAAAAATCCATCTGGAAGTGTAACACAATCACTTGGGGGAAAAATATATATATTTGTCTTGCTTTACTTAATTAACCAAATGAATCTGCTGCTGTCCGCTCTCCTCCTAGCGAAGCAGAATTTGTTTTATTTGTGAAAATATTTCTCAGAATTGTTAGATGTTCTTGTTAATTCTGAAAAAAACAGGGACATAATTCCTCGAGTTAATGCATTATGCTTCCGTAAATCCAAGTTCTGCACAACAATTGGTGCAAAGGAATCTGACATTAGTAACATCGCCATGAAGCAGTGCTTCATTTGATATGAAACATTGATTGACAGGCTGTGGATTGCAGTATACAAAAGAAAGCAAGAGCTTGATTGGAATTAAAACAAAAGGATCTCGGCACATCTACTTCACCTTTGAGAAACTTGAACCATGATTGTTTTACAAACAAGTTTTCCATATGCTTTTTATGCAAACATATGTATTTGTGAAGAGAACTAACCTCCTAATCAAATAAATGTAGTGGAGTACAATATATTACTCTAAATTGCTGTTGAGTAAAACACTGGGACTCCATGTTTTAACATAAATTGGATGGTGTGTAGCGCAGCATTTCATTTAATGCTAGAATGTTACCATTTAGTTAGGTCTAAGAAAATTTGAGGTCCACAAATATAATTTTTTCTCTTAAAAAATCTCAAAACATTTTCATTGCAAGTAAAACACATTTTGCATTTACAGTTGGTCAAATCAAATCACCCCAGAACCTTTATTGCCAACTTTGTAAACGCAAAGGAGCATCGACTGAAAGTCGAAAACAATGTAATCAAGTTATCCTTGACAATGTCACTATAATCTAAGGATTTTTCTTTTACTGGTATCTGGGTTGGTTATAGTTTTTCAATGTAATCTGATTACTTAATCCCTAATTACATGTAGTACCTCAAATTTGTACTTTGGTGTAGTACAGAAATAAATGGAAAGCGGTGGATTAAAAGGTCAACATGTCAACAAACGGTTACGTTTGATCAAAATAGTATGTTGTAAAGTTATATAAATACATATTTCATGAATATTCCTCATTGGTTCTACCCATAGACTGTTTATAGGAAGTTGACGTGGTCATGGTGACGTCACCCTTTATGGTCTGTTTGACTCTAAATGACCATCATTTACTAAATGAACATCATGCTGAAACTAGAGATTGAGACATACTCATGTTTACATTTTTTACTGAGGGAATAAATCAAGAGAGAAGTAGAGTCATTTTCTCACAGACTTCAATACAACCAGATGAGTCGCCCCCTGGTGGCCAGTAGAGATAATGCAGCTTTAACACATGAAGCATAGACTTCTATACAACCATAAGAGTCGGTCCCTGGTGGACAGTAGAGAGAATGCCAGTTGCTTCACTCTTCAGAAGCGGAGGTTGCTGCCTGGTTTCGACACTGCACGGCACTAATTACCCGTCATACCCTCTACAGACGCTGACAAAAGGGGGGCGTTCCCGGTCTGAGGCAGAGCGCAGGACATTTGAGCACCGGGCTCAGTGTAGAGGGAGAGCTGAGCGGTGACAGACGCTGCCGCCGCTGCCGCCGCTGCCGCCGCTGCCCGGCCCCACCGGTGGATACAAGCCGAGATGTTCTCCTTCGAGAAGAAAAAAACACCTATTATCTTAAAATCAATCCATACAAACCGCGGACATTAAAGCGACAAATCGGGAATCCGACGTCCGGCGAGCAGCCGAGTTTGTGGGTGCGTGCGTCCCGTTGCAGCGTCTCTTTGTTCGGGTTTGTTGCATCTGTCCTTCACCTCCAACATGGATCATTTAGAGAAGGAGCTCAGGACGGATGACGAGGCTGAATACGACGAAGAGGAACTGGACCCCAGAATCCAGGTATCTGGGCATCCATAGTATCGATTAGTGTTTAATTTGTATTATGTATATATATGTGTGTGTGTGTGTGTGTATGTATGTATGTATGTATGTATGTATGTATGTATGTATGTATGTATGTATGTATGTATGTATGTATGTATATATATATATATATATATATATATATATATATATATATATATATATAATACGGTTTGGTTGCTCTCCAGCCTCATCTGTCTCCACACCGCTCTCCCAGCATGATCTGCATTTTCTCCATGTTTTTCTTGATTCAAATGTAGGAAAACTCAGTTTACATACTGTGATATTTATAAATCAATCCCACAGATGCTGGTTAAATTCATGCAAATGTTTTAGAAAGCACATCCACTACATGCTGACTAATATGAATAAGTAAAACCTGTTTAATTGGTAGATGATGATAACAGGCGACTTGAAAATATATGTGGTATTTTTTTGCAGAGCTTTTCAAAGTAAAATTGTAGCCTTTCAGCAAAGTACCTAATAATGAGGTTAAAATAAGTAAACATGCTACAAATGAATGAATCTCAAACATATACAGCATGAAAAAAAAAACAATTATTATCGGTGAAGGCTAGACTGTCAAAAATACTTCTATATACAACCAGAGGAGTCGCCCCCCTGGTGGTCGGTAGAGAGAATGCACATTTTCAGACATGAAGCATAGACTTCTATACAACCAGAGGAGTCACCCCCTGGGGACATTATAGAGCATGCAGGTTTTAAGATATAAGCACCGTTATGCTAATTCACACCTATCGTTGTCTTCTTCCTACAGAGCATGACTATTGTAAACACCACACAGCTTAATGTGAATATCTTCTATACATTTTCCTCTTGATTCAGTCCAGATGTTGCCTGGTTCCCTCTCCGATACACTCAGATGCGATACATTGCACCCCTCTCTGTTGCTTCACCTCTCTGTGGTTTCCGTCTCTTCCAGGGAGAGCTGGAGAAACTCAACCAGTCCACCGATGACATCAACAGATGTGAGACGGAGCTGGAGGTCAGTCACGCACACGTTTGCATTGAATGTGTTGATGCAGGTTAACTTTGTGTTTTACCCGTTTGACTGGTGGGGCTTTTTTGTAAAAGTTGCCATTTTGTTAATTGTGAACTGTAAAAAGTTTACTGTATCGTGAAATGTAAAATCTCCCGATACAGTAAGCTTTGATTACTTTAAGAGAATTTACTGAGACTGTAACTCAAGACAGCTGTTCAGCTTCCATCACTGATCTTTGAATCCCATTCAAATCTGATGGCTTACTTTTCTGTGGGTCAGCAGTATTCTGTGAAGCTTTATGGAGGTAAAAGTCCAAAGTGACGACGTGCTTCTCAGGTGTGCGTGCTGTCAAGCCAGAGCCGAGAGTTCATTAGTTTACAGCATTCAGTTCAGATGTGTCTTTTTATTTCTGAAAACGTGACAGTACTCGTTCTTCTACAGTATCGGCGCTCAAGACTAGTGACGATGGAACATTATGAACAACATATCTGTGTTTAAACCAACAGGAGGAGAGCTCATTACATTATAATGTGTTTAAGCTCTATATATGCGAAGGCAAATTCTAACATTAACAAATGTAATCTCTGATGCAGATCTTCAGAGACTAATAATACATTCTCAAAAAAACTGTATTTTATTGTTTTTCCTCATAGCGTGCTATTGAGTTTGTTATTGTTTCTCCGTTACTGGTAGAGACTGTCAGGTCGACCTGTTTCTGTCTCTGTAGCCCGGAGTGTTCAACACTGGGCTGATTGTTAAACCGAGACTGATTTTAAGTTTCTGCCCTTTTCTTTACGGCTCCACTATAAAGTCAAGTTGTTTTCACTTCCCAACAAAGACATCTGCTGTTCAGAACTGTGACCGCCAGATTCACAGCACTTCACACAAAAAATCCTTGTATTAAAATAAAAAAAAGTTGCTTTGACAAAACAAGAAATTATTTTTATGTATAAAAAAAATGTAACAATTAAAATGGGTTTTCACTATTTGCAAGACAAACATTAATTGAGAAAATTATTATTATTATTATTATTATTATTATTATTAAATCAGTAGTGGCAGCCATACTCTTCCTGGTTGACCAAACACTTTTTTACATAAGAATATTTAGCATAGATTGGTGTATCTGCTGTTATGATAACAATGACATTCAATCAAAACAATAAAGACTCTCTAGTCCTTGACATGGCTTCTGGTTCCAGCCCAGCACAACGTGGACAAACTTCTTCTGATATGATTGTTATGACATTAAACTCTTATCAGTGGTGACACTTTAGTTCCAGCTTCTCGAAAGTCAAACGTAGCTGGTTGATAAATAGTTCACGGGAATGTTGTTGGATAAAATGAGAAACGTTAAGACGTTTCATTGGATTCTTGTAAGGTGCATTGTCTTTGGACGTAGCAATTACTCAATTATTAGTCAAGAAAACCATGAAAATGGAGGGGGGGGGGGGTCAACGATTTTAGCCTCTCGCTCGAGGACGCCAATGGAGTACGAACATTCGTAATCTCAGGACCTCGAATCCAGAATTCCCTGTTGAAGTCAGGTTTACGCTGCTCATCAGTTGCCCTCATGAACACGCAAAGTGCTTAAACCCTTCCCAGATTAATCTCCTGCCACCGAAGCCGTTCCACATTGTACGTCCATGGATTGAAATCTCCAGGCAGCAGCATTAGTGTGAGATCATCACTTAACCTACATTTTGATTTGAAGCTTTTCCTTCCTGCCGACGGGAGGAACGGGCAGAGTGACGTCATAACGTGTCACTGTGATGCGAGGACGCCCGAGGCTAAATTTAGCGGATAGCGGCAAACGAACGTGTTGACAATGGGAAACCGTCACACGCCGTGAGCGTCCGAGGCCCAAAGCAGAGACTCTGCAGTGTGCATGAGTTCAATCCCAGAGGAGAGGACAGAGATGCATCCGGGGTCTGTTTTTTATGAGCTCTCTTCCTCGTAGCTTTGAGACCTTTTTTTTTTTATTGCATTTCAACTTTTCTCAACAGTAAAGTTTGTCTGTTTGTTCGGACAGTTCTTTGCTGGGTTGGACATGAAACGATGACCTTTCATCTTACATTTGAGGGCGTTTTACATCCACATTTGACAAACTGTGTGGAAACTGTGGCACTTTCTTTGTCACTAAGGGTAAAGGGGTCATGATTCCTTCCTTCCTCACAAAGTGAAAGTCAGCACTTTAACCCCTGCAGGCGTTGTTTCACTTTAAATCCGGTGTGCTGGATTACTGCTGAAACAGCTGTACTGGACTGTTTACTCTTTTGTGTCCCTGAGGCAGTTTGGGAGTCTTAGGCCGGGGTTACTCTTGTGTTTTCAATGCAACCTTTGTCAAGTCAATCAGTCTCAGTCCTGTTAAGTTAATGCTGATGAAAACACAACATTTACTATTTTTGGTGCTTAAAAATAAAAACTTTTAAACAATGAAATAACCGAATTATTAGACCCTTGTTTGTCTATTCTTCATATGCATATATTCTCCATAGAATACTCATGACGTTTAAAAACATGTAGACCAGTTGGGGTAAATGCGTTTTTTTTAAAGCCCGACAGAGGAGGAACTTGAAAAGAGTCAATGCGAGCTGATTGTGAAGTACTGCACTCTTTCTAAGTTGCAGCCTGTTGCCTTGACGAAAACGCTAATACGATTTGTCAATAAGTGGGTATTGGCTGAGGTCTACAAAGGATCAATAAGGATACACTTTCTTTTCTAGGATTTTGGCATCAAGTGTCATGAATGTCCTTTTTTGGTTTTTCAAGGCTGCCTTTCAAGTCCAGCAAATTATCTGTGAAATGTTGTTTTTAGACTGTTTTTAAAAATAGAATTCAGGCTTTGATCCAATCCAGAGTGGATCTCCTTGTATACCTGACGATGCAAAACGTTTGTGACGGCTAGCTGGCTAATTCACGTTAGCTCCATGAGTTGGTTTCCAGCTGACTCAAATGAAAACGACACCGATGCTAAAGGATCCTAAATATGCATTCAATGGTCTGCGACTCTACGTATTATTTTCACCCACAATAAATCCTTGTGTTTCCTCAAACACAGAAGCAGGGTTTTAAAGTTCACCAGAAGGCAACAGCTGTCTGTCAGACACGTCTAAAGGCCAGAGCATTTCTAATGAACACGGAACAATAAGCAGATATCTTGTAATCTGTGTGACAAAAGCAGTCTTTTTTTATTGTTCCTTCACGCCTCTACTTCTATTTATTCACCCGTCACTTCCCCATTATGCGTGATTTATTTCGTACCGTACATGAGAACTTCTGCTGCATCTGTTTTGACACCACTTTTCGTTTCTGACCTTTTGAATAATTTACTTCTGACTATCCTGAACCTTTTTTATTTGACTTCTAAGTTGCTAGTGATTTCCATAAAACAGACGTGCTAGAAATGCTAATGTAAAATGTAGTACAACCTGTAGAAAGTTCAACCTAAGCTTGACTGTGGCTTCAATAAGCTACATTAAGCAATGGCGCAAATCTTAATTAGATAAGGGGAATTAGTCGCAGCATAGTTTAGTTGAAAGGAACTCTGTGTTGGATGGAAGCAGACAGAGCAGAGCAATCATCACAAATGTATAAATGTCTTTTGAAGACATCGTAGAGATGAGAAGAAAACCGAGACGGTGGGTTCAGCAGCTTGAAGCCCTTTTGCAGGCGACCTGATCACACTTACTCTTCCTCATTTTGACAGCAAAAGGTCAATTTGCGAGCAGTATTTGTAAAACATGTCACCAATTACGATCTATGACTCTTTTTTTTGTAACAGGCCCCATACAGTTTGTAGTTGGTCTTCTTTTGTATCCATTTCTTTGTTTGACTTTCAGCTAGTAGGAAGATGATGTCGCCATATTAATCCTGCTTTGACTTGAAACAGGCTGGTTAAACACTAATAATAAATTAAATGTATGGTTTTGTGGTTTATGGGTCTATGATTTGTTTCAAATCCTGTTGGAATGTGGGCTTTTATCTCATAAGCTTGTTTCCCGGACAGAGGGTTGATAAGATGTTAAGCCACAAGGTGAGAGATTTTTATTGGTCGGGAGAAACTTGACCTCGTTTTCGTTATGACGCGTTTAACAATTTATCTCATGAAACCTTTGACCCAGAAGGTCTACATGTCTGGAACTCCTCCCCAGTCTGCGGTCCTGAAGTAGCCCCGTGGACGACAAAGCTTGTGGTTAGTTTCCTTGACGTGATTTTAAAATTAGACTCTCAGTAGCACGGGCTGGATCAAAAAGAGGGCTGAAACCTGCTGTTTGATGTGGAGTTATTTAGTGCCGCTTCTAACAGGATTGTTTTGCAGCTGGCAGTTGAGTCACATACCTAACGTGTTTGTTAGGACAAGTGTGTTTTGTAGCCTAAAAGGGATCTGAGAGGTTTCTGACTTGTTTTTTCTCTTCTTGCTCTTTTTTGTTCAGTTCTCTGTGTGGTAATTAGATAACCGTGATGAAATATCAGTGCTGAAATCTTATTCTGAGAAACTCCCCTCGACAAGTACAAGTGAACTCACAAAGCTCTCTTAAGACATAACATGTTTGTTTCGTACCAGTTAACAAAATTATATCGGACATTTTTTTTTTCACGGGCGTCTGTTGACAGATTGGCTCCGATCTGTTTTTCAGTGTTCGTTGGGACTCTCAGGATAAGTGCGGCAGCTTTGTCTGACACGTCGTGTGAATACTTTACCAAGATTAGGTCAAGTTTATTGGTTGGCAGCTAATGTTTCTTATCCCTTGTTTAGACCTACTTTTTGGGATTTTATCTTGAAAGTCCGGGATTTTATACACTCCGGTTCTGAGCAGTTGTGACTCATAGCAGAGGCAGCAGGTTGAATTTCCTTGACTTTACAAGCTGATGGAAAAGTGAAGTTCATGGGTCAAGAGCTACAAGGCTCTGTCGGGAGATGTAACAAGTGTTCAAAGGGAACTAAAGCAAGAGAAGAGTTTTAAGGCTGGACGGGAGCGCTTTCACTGCCAAGAGATGGATAAATAACATCTATTCAATTCAGTTTATTTTGTATAGCAAAATTACAAATTTGCCTCAGAGGGCTTTACAATCTGTACACATACGGCATCCCTGTCTCTCTCCTGACCATCAGGGGATGACTCCTCTGGTTGTATAGAAGTCTATGCTTCATGTGTTAAACATGCATTCTCTCTCCTGACCACCAGGGGGCGACTCCTCTGGTTGTATAGAAGTCTATGAGAAAATGACTCTACTTCTCTCGATTTATTCCCTCAGTAAACATGAGTTTATGTCTCAATCTCTAGTTTCAAGTCTTCTTCAATACAGATGTTCATTTAGTAAATGATGGTCCATTTAGAGTCAAACAGACCATAAAGAAGGGTATGCTTTACGGCGGGGCTACAAGGTGACAGGTCTCTCTACCAGAGACGTTTAAGGTGTCTGGCTGTGGGAGAAAATCATACAAGTTTTTATTTTTATTTTGGCCACAAAAAGGATCGATAGGAAGAATCGACTGCAGGAGTTTCAATGCCAGTTGGTCGATACCTGAAAGGTGTCGCGTACCGATACCAAGCCCGATTGGATCCCTGCATAAAGGAAGAGCAGTGTGTGGTGGGACAGCGGACTTCATGCTACGAGTGAGCAATAGATGTAGCTCAGATAGCTATGAATTACTGAGGCCTCTTTTTCAATTCAATTGGCTTTATTGGCATGAATGTTGAAACAACAATATTGCCAAAGCATCAAGACACAGTACAAACACAAAAATGTACAACTCTCATATATACAACTTTTTCTCTCTCTCGTCAGGACGCGAGGCAGAAATTCCGCTTGGTTCTGGTCGAGGCCACGGTGAAGCTGGACGAACTGGTGAAGAAGATCGGCAAGGCTGTGGAGGAGTCCAAGCCCTACTGGGAGGCCCGCAGGTTGGCCAGACAGGTCGGTGAACAAGGCACGGAGGGAGGGAATGTAGAAGCATTCAGAGCTTGAAGTTTGATCTCAAGAAGGGTCCTGGGTCGGTTCAATTATACCCTGTATATCCAATTTGACTGGGTATGCAGGGTTGTACTGCTACAGATCGTTGTTCTGTGTGTCTGTGAAATACAATATTTTCTGAAATCGTTACCCTCTGTAAGAAATAATGGGATATATCTCATTACATTGTATTAATCTCCGTGGCGTTCCATTCTTTATGAAACTGTTATTACCAAATAACAAGCTGCTGCTAGAGTCAGGTCAGTTGCAGATCTTTTGTGTGTGTGTGTGTGTGTGTGTGTGTGTGTGTGTGTGTGTGTGTGTGTGTGTGAGTTCCTGTAAAGTGACACTGCAGTTGCACTTCTGCTTTTTCAGCAACGTCTAATTGACGTCTAAACAAAGTTCTCTGGTGCCTCTGCTGCTATCATTATGATTTAAGGATCACATGGAAATGTGCGATAGTAGAGATTACTGAGCTGCGAGTCACCAGTTTGATTTTTGGTTCTTTCCCCACATTTCCCATCTCATCTCCACTTTGATGATCAAGTAACAGAGTTCAGACTCGTAAAGATTGAAATGCACTGTTCTCCCTGTTCTTTGGCTTTTTTTGAATTGAATCTGAAATTTGTCACAAAACCTAAAACCTTTCAGTTTAGTAGATGGATTTGATCCAAAACCAATTTGTAGGTTTTGTTTTCCTCTGGTTCCCACGCGGATTTGAACCGCCAATGTCCTGTTGGCGTATATGATTTTGGCCACAAGACTATCTATTAATTCTTCTTTTATGTCAAACCTTTTCACACAGGAAATGTTGCTTCACAAATGAAGATATAAATGAGAGACTCGGTCGGATAACTTCAGCGTCTGACTGTTCACATGAAAGGAGGAAGAATGGCCCCCTGTGGTCGCTGGCGTACCGAGCCTCTCAATCGCGGCGGTCCTCGAGGGAACTGAGATGAGGAAGTGTGTGCCGCGTGTGCCGCGTGTGATCGTTGTAGTTCCTTCTACCTGCTGGCCCAATTTGTTTATATTTCTGTCTCCTCTCGACATTCACTTTCACTTCTCAAGCTTGTATCGGCTTAACTTCAACTTTAAAACATGCTTGAGGGGTGTTGTGTTTACAGCGCTCGGAGAGCAGAAACACAGGTTTTTATTATGGGAGTTTTTTCCTCTGTCCCTGGAAAGGTAATGTATCTGTTAGGGGGAAGTGCAGTGATATGTGAAGATCCAAAATAAAAAAGCAGACAGAGGGAGAGGTTTTTATTATTCTGTAGTAATGAGAAGAAGAGTGTTTTGGAGGGAAATTAGAAATGCAGGAGATCAGGTTGAGGCAGGGTTTGTGTTTTTCTCCAGGGAGTTAAAACATTTAGACATTTGACCCATCCACACTCCTCTTCTTCGTAACGGATACAGAGGCTGTCCATTATACAGCAACATCCCTTTCTGCATGGCAGCACAGACTAATTTAACTCAAAGTTGTTGTGTCCTGACGCATCCTCTCGCTTCTTTTGATTCAGGGGTCTACCTTCAGTCTGACGAGGGCCTAGATTTACAACCCAAAGCCGACCAGGTCCAGGCCCGGTCCAGGTCTACTTTGACCTCACTGTCACCACTCTCGATCAGTTCGTATCATTTATGGATAAAGTAGTGAAGCGGTAACTTGCTTTGGGAGAACTTTCGGACTAAACAGTAACGTATGGAACAACTTTGAAATGAGAACATATATGTATTGTTTAAAATGTCTTATTGAGCAGAGCCCCTAACTGTTTTTAGCTTTTAAGACCGCTTGTTTAGTGGATAATTCATTCAAATGAACTTGGCGAAGACCACAGCATTAATAATGTTTCTACCTGGACATGTATTTTTAGTCGAAGCATGTCGCCGGAGGACCCTTTGCTCATTTATCTCCCACATCCAGGTTTTCTCAGCAGGTCTGAAGTTTGAAACCAGCTTCTCTATCCTCACCATCGCTGGATCCACTGGCCTATTTAAACAATTTCCATCTTTGTTTGTGCTCCAAATGGCCTTTGGAGCAGCCTTTGTTGTGCTTTATATCAACAGAGAGAGATAAGCGTCAAGATTGAATAAGCCGGCCTTGTTCTACTCTCAAATCTTTTCCACGTTCGCCTCTCTCTGTCCTTCCCCCCAATACTTACTGTCTTTCTGTCTCTCTGATGGCTACAGACTGCAGTGGAGTTTATTTAATTACATTTTTTTTAATCAGATCTTTGCAATAATTCTCTGGTTTAGTCCAGCGCCCAGGCATCTACACACAGAAAGTCTGGGAAAGAACGTTCTGGATGAGATTTATTTTGGCTCTTTGCTCCATGTAATGCTTCAACTATCGTTTATTAAACAATTCATCAATTTTAATAAAGCTGCCATCAGTTCGTGAGGAACTTGTAAATTGGCCTTTGACCTAATCCGGCAGAACGCGACACAAATCTCCTTCATGTCTTCTCTTTAATTTTTTCGCCAGCTAAAAATATCTCAAATTAAAATTACACACTGAGGCTCTTTGTCAGCGTGTCTGTAGAGTGTTGGACGCAGTTCACGGTCTCATGTTTGGTTTGCTTTGGTAGCGTACAGATTGACTTTGTAACTGGTGTGTGAATTTTATCTTGCTTTGTTGTTGACTGTTGTTGGACGGAAGGGAAGGAAATGTCGGCAACTCTTTCCTAATTTGTTTAGTCTTGTTTTCCTCATCTCCTCGATTCTGCATTTTTCATCTTTATTTCTTTGCACATGTGAAGCTTTTTCTTCCTTATTTCTACTCTTTTCTTCTTGACCTCCCATTTCCTTTTCACCCTTTTCATTCTTGTATTTTACTTTTGCTCATTTCATACATACACCTTTCCTCTTGGTTTGTTTCCTCACCCTCCTGCCTTCATCTTTTTATTAAATATTCTATTATCTCTATACATTTTGTTCTTCCTTGATTTCCTCCATTGGCTCCTTCTCGCTTACCTACTCCCACTCTTTTACAGCTTTCTTCCATTTCCTCACAGTATGCAGCCTAACTCACTGTTTTAGTTTTTACGATCAGAAAATCCTTCCCTTTCCCTTGGTGTTCCCTCCATCACTCTCCCACTTGGTCTGATAAGAAAGGCATTATTTGCGATGACAGATAAGCAGCAGGGAGCGGCGTTAGCGGTGGGCGGGGACTCTCTTTGACCTTGTCTTCAAGATAGAAGATAAAATACAGACCTATAACTCTGAGCTGTGAGATAATCACCGTTTGCATATTGATTATCTCGCTGGCAGCTCATGAGTCATGAGTCAATAAGGGTTTCCCTGTTTAGCTCCCCGGCTGCCTGGAAAGAGCATTGAAAGTTTGGGCATTTGAAAACAACATAAGACTCCTTTTTCAGTCCGTTTTAAAAGTACTTAAATCCAGCAGAGCTGTACAGAGTTGTTCAAAGCTTCAATCATGATGTTGACGTTTTAATTCTAAATCAACATTAAAATGCTGCTTAGCTCCATTCATTCAGTTTTAAACTAGTATTTGTGCACAGATGCAGATAAAGATGAGGCTACACTGATATTATTAGTATTATGCTACTTGTAGAATTAAATTCCAGTGCGGGATTTCCCTTAACTCCAGTGTTGTCAAAATGTTGAACCAAAATTCTTTGAAAAACAAAAGATGTCCAGTTTTTTCATCCAACAAAATATTCTGCTATGAACCAGGTTTGTTGGCATTTAGCCTTTAAAAAAACAGCAGCTTCACTGTGATCAATATGGGGAATCCCTGTGTTCCCCGGGTCCTGATTGTAAGATATTTATAACGGCGATCTTCTCTGTTCTAATGACAAAAGAACAAAGGGAGACGTATCAAATCCATTCAGCCATGGCAGAGAGAGCTGTCCAAAGTCAAGAAAATTGGGGGGTAAGCATTGCTTAGAAAATAAAACTATATTTGAAAGGTCTCCTTATTGTATCATATGAAGAGGATATTGAGCTGGGGAACATATGACGCTGAAAACATAAATATGCTCCTGGTCAATGTTTGCTCACACGAAGAGAGGAACACACCTGTATTAAAGTGGCGGTCTAGAAGCACTCTAACAACACCATACATTACATTCTATATAAGCACAATAACAACAACAAAAAAAAAACGATTTACTCCCTTTTTATTGGGCGCAGACGTCATATTATATGCCGACAGGCATTCAAAGCTTCACACAAAAATCTCAATAGAAGATTCATATATTCGGGCTGAAAGTACTAAACACTTGTTTCACTGGTCCCTAAGAATTTGTGAGCAGATGCGCATTAGCTCGAGCACAATTTGGGTGGACACATTGAAAGTTGCATGATGAATCAGACCTGTAAAGGAAAAGGCATCTCTGAGCATTGAAATAAAAATCGCTCCGAGGTCCTCACCCCCCTGTTTGATATCCCTGGTGAAGGTTTGTCGGTTGGTCCAATAGAAAAAAAAACCTGAGTTGAAGAAGTGTTTCGGGGCGACGAGGCTGAAAAGTTTCAGGAGATATCGCTTAAGTGCACATCGCTTGAAGGACGCACGTGTTTTAAGTGCTGACTCCGGTGGGACGGAGCAGCGTTAAACCTTCTGCATTTTGTTTTTTTAACAAAATGAAATATTCATCGGGCTCGCTCTTCCTTCCATCTCATCTCCAGGAGACTCAAGCCTGGAAATATAAATAAGAGAAGTCAAGAATCCGTGAGCCTTTTTTCTTTTTGTTTTTCCATCTCACTGCTTCTACAGTATGTGAGCATGCGTTTTTATTTACGTTTTTGATGCGCGTCAAAGAGTCACAAACATTTAATGGCTTTCCTTGAATCCAGTTTGTGAAAGGGTTTTTATTCTGCTATTTATAGAAGTCCCCCATCACTTGTCCTTGCTGGTTCTTCTGTCTAGTAAGAGGTGAATACTCTTGAGTACTCCTGGTTTTTGTATTATGGTGCATCGAAGTGAAAGTGGATGACTCGGTCCCTCGTCAATGTGTCGACTTGCAGAAGATGATTTTTGAACCGGCCGTCCACTCAACCGGCAGCAGCTCGCAGTGAGTCTGCAGATTAGCTGAAAGAGCTGCAGAGAGGGAGTTTGAGTTTGAGTTTGAAAGACAGCAACGCAGATTAAGCTCAGATCCAAATGCACATGATTTGGACACGGGGATGAAGCAAGCGTGGAGCGACTCTGCAGAAGGAAGGATGATTTATTGTGATAGGAAAACTTTGTCTTGAAACTTTGTATAGTCTCTGTCTTCATGGGTTCCAGACCGAGATAATGTGACCCAATAAACTTTGTGACCTTGGTACAGTAGTCTATCTGAATGTTGAAAATATCCACTTGCAATATACGGTTCTGTTGGCAGCAGTGACCTGTCAATCACCCAAAGCATACCCTGCTTTATGGTCTGTTTGACTCTAAATGACCATAATTTACGAAATGAACATCATGCTGTATTAAAGAAGACTTGAAACTAGAATGAGAGACATAAACTCATGTTTACAATGTTTACTGAGGGAATAAATCAAGAAAGAAGTAGAGTCATTTTCTCATAGACTTCTATACAATCAGAGGTGTCGCCCCTGCTGGTCAGTAGATGGAATGCAGGTTTTCAGACATGAAGCATACCTTCCCTCGGCAGAACCAGAGGTTGCCACCCGATCCAAACTGGCAGAGAGGCAAGGGAAGTGTCCAATAGTTGACATGGGTAACACCATATTTGTTGGTGTCCTTAACAGAAAAAGTGTATGTAAGGAAAGTTGCTCAACAAGGTCTTTACCTAAAGTCACAGTCAAAAGTACAACAAAACACCATCCGTGCTGCACCAATGACGTCCCTGCAGGAGCTGTTATGCAACAACTGACCGACCAGTAGCATCACAACATGGCAAACACTCAGCATCCCAGGTGCTCAAAGCCTAACCAGATGGCTTTGACTTTGCAGTGGCTTCCTCTGAACCCTAACCCTTTCAAATGCCTCCATCTTTCATTCCGTCCATCCATCCATCTCTCTCCACCCATCAGCAGCGTTCCCTGTGGCTGTTGTCTAATGGGATGTGGACTGCCTGCCATGAACTGGGAGGGAGGGAGATAAACAGAGAGATTGTCTCACCATCCTCTCCCATCTGCCTGATGGAGGAGAATGGGAGACGACACAGGTTGTGTCGTTCATCACTGAAACTTAAAACAATCCCATCCATTAATTGAAGCGTTTTTGGTCTCTCTCTCTCTCTTACTCCATCCTTCCACTCAGCTTTCTATTCCAGCTGCTGTCAAATCTTCCTCTCGAAATCTAGCGTTGCATCTTCTCAACAGCCGGATTTGCTCATCGTTTCCCCTTTTTTTCTGACTAATCCCCCGACATCTGTCCAAACTCAGGCCACCGTCATGGTCACGGACACGCGCAAATCTAACATCTGAGGACGGCAACCCAAAATATTTTCAGAAGGTGTTATGACCCCATTTATTTTATTGCAGAGTAGCATCCTCTTCGCTCTAGTTTGGGTTGTATGTCCAAAACGTAGGTCATTCTGATGCTATACTACTCATGATGCTATTCATTCTTGACAAGACTACTTCAGTCACTTCTGATGTGAACAAACGAAGAAGCTCTTCCCGGGAGGGTCAATGTGTGCAGTCGTCCCCACCGTGTTCACACATACAGACACTAAGCAGTTGGTGTTCTCTCTGGTTACCGATCTCAATGAATTACTTCAATGGACGCCAGATGAAGAACTCGGCTGCGTCCTTCAATGCGACCTGCCTGATTTGGTTTGTGATAGGATAGATTTCGTGGTCAAAGAAGCGACTGTAAAACGATTTTTATTTACTACAAATTATTCCCAATAAAAGCCTCCTCTTCCTCTCTGCAGTAATCATAGACTGTTTTGTATTGAACAATCGCTGCTAATTCAGCGATGAACACGTTCTCCTGTAAATTCTTAACAATAAAAGTCACCTGTTAATTTGTTTCGGTAAACACACTTTTGAATACCGAAAAGCAGCAAAAAAAATATTGTAAATGTTGTGTTTTCATCAGGCGATACAAAGACGAGTGTAAACACAGCCTTTTGGGCAGTAAAACTGTCCCTGTGTCAGACCTGTAAATGTTTGTAGTAAAACACCATTCAACTAAACCTTGCAATAACTTTTCATCAGAACTCTACAGTCCTGCTTCAAAGGCTGGACGTATATGGGCTAATGTCTCTGTAGAAGAGCGTGAAGCGGACATCAGAGGCTGAGGCTGCCTCCCCCCTGAAGCTCGCCTACATTATCTAGGCCAGCCGCAGTTAGTTCACCTCCCTCCTGGACCCAGCAGCCAATTCAAATGTGGGGTTTTTCGAGGAAGGCTGCGTGTCAGTGTGGCACGCCGGGGACAGAAAGAACGCCACATTTTCAGATGGCCATCGTTATTAATAAGACGTCATTGTCCCAGCTCGTGCTTCCACTTCAGAGGAAATTAATTGCCAGGAACTGAGATGAACAAAATAATCTGATTTCTTGGCAGAGCGACTAAATCGGGTTTTAGTATTCGTTTACGATTGGATCAGCACTAAAACATCAAAGGGGAGCAAATGTAACTTTTAGAGATCCCTTATGACGTTTCTTTTGTTCGCCGCCGATACTAATTATCGATCATTGGTGACTCATATTGTTACATCCATATTGATCGCCCATGGGTGTAATGTTCAGGTGTCCACACACTTGTACACATAGTGTATCAATACCCACTTTCTGCTTCTATTATTTCCTTTCCCCTTCAGGGTTTCTGCTTACAAACGGCGGCTGAATCGATGACCGCATGTTTTACTTTCTTTCCATTGCATGATGACACTGCAATGGAAAAAAACAAACACCTGAAGCTTTAATTTCACGCTGTATTTACTTATTATTTCCTGCTTCCTTTTTTTTAGCTTCTGAAAATCAGACACACTTCGATTCAAATGTGCTTTTGTTGTGCATTTTTATTTCACTTATACAACTCCCTCAACCATGAAACACACACAAGTACAAATGGTGCTTTGGAAATAATATGCAGCAAAACAAAGTGTTATTTACCATTTAAAGCTAAATGTGTTTGTGTGTGTGTTTTCTATTTTGAATGAAGTCTGGTATCAGATTGAATTTCAATCTGGAGAGTGTTCAAACATCAACCTTGATTTGTATTGTTGAAGCAAAGTGTTTCTGCTAACAGGGTGATGCAGGGGAGGGGGGAGGGGAGTGAGCACGTGTGGGATAGGTTTCTCATGTGCAATGTGAGGAGGGGGAGGAAGAGGAGGGAGGACTATCCAATCAGTGTCGATGATAAATGTAGTGATTTGAAGCAGTGAAATTCCTCATGTTGACCTACAAAGCTGAGTCATTCTGCCCGTTGAGCCATGCTGGTAGCGCCTACATGTACCAAGATGCATTGCTGCCATATCCTCCCGCTTAGGCCGTGAACACTGCCTCGAATAAATACATCTGAATATCCGAGTCGGCCAAAAACACCGTAAAATGTATCCTCGTTGTTAAAACCTCTGCAACGCCAGCGAGGTGAACGAGGACGTTCTGTTCCCAAAGAAACCCGAGCTGATGCGGTCTGTAGTTCTTCCTCTGCATCTGACGTATGATGCAGGTTGTTAGTATGATGGGAGGCGACGGTGTTGCTATAGACGCAGTCTGAATGCATCTTAAGCTCACACTAACATCAGATGTTCAGAGGTCACGAGGATCCCATGAATGTCTGGAAAAAAAGATTTCATGGCAATCTATCCAATGTGGACATTGATTAATCTGGGTTAACATTTTGAACTGACAGTAATCAATGTAACCTAAAGCATCTCCTGTTTAATGGTCTATAGAGAGAATGCAGCTTTAGCACTTTAAGACACTCGTATCGGCTTCAACAGCAGAACTTTGAGTTAAATGCCAACGTGACATGCTAGCATTAGCACGTCTAAACATAACTGGCACAAAGTGCATTGTTTGAGAACGAAACCAGGTTGACTTTTGTTGCTCAAGGACACTTTGCAAAAGGAGGACGAGGAGAGTTTGTGTGTTGGAATTAAAGTGCATTGCTTTCCGTTCCTAATGCTGCTGTCATGGAGGCTAACATGACGAAGGCCTAGCAGGGAGGACAGTGACGCAGACGCGGGTAGACATCACTGTAGTAACACGTGGCTCCCTGTAGCATTCAGTCGGCATTTGCGTGTGCATTCATGCAGCGTGGAATACAAAGACGAACACATGACGGCAACAAGGCCGAGGCTGTCCGCCTCTCGCTCCGCTGGCATGCTGATAATTCCAACAGAATGTTAGTTAGGAATTGATCAGGTATCCAGAACATGTACGTCAGCGCTTTAAAAGACATACACTGATGGTCACTGTTCAGTTATTTTCCTGAAAGGCCTTTACACGCTCACACAAAAATGCAAAATACCTGCCTGGGAAAATCTTTGCATCCAAAGCAACAGTGATGGAAAATAGCGACGGTTTCAACACTTTTATTAATAAATAGTTTGTACTACTTCCAGGATCATGTTGACCCAGAGCAGCTTTCTGACTGTATTATACTGTGTGATATTTTATTTTATAGTTTCCTTTCAGTGTAATACTTGAGTGAATTTGAGTTTCTTCTGGTAAACGGTTAGTGTTCACAGGCCCCCCGGGGGGAGACGTGCTTGATTCCTCCATGGTGAGGGCAGCACGACCAGATCATGTTTGCGCAATGCGGCACATTAAATAGCCTAGAGTTTGTTTTCAGCGTGAGAAATACGATGTGTGGCGGGAGGGCGTGACATAAGACCGAAATGCGTGACAGTCACGCTCAATGCGTGACACTTGAGAGCCCTGTGTTCATGTTTATGACTTTAATTGTGAAAGGTAAGAAAAGAAGGAAAAGATCTGGTGTGGGTTGCCTTTTGCCAAGGTTGAATGGATGAATAAAGTTTGGTTCAGACTACAGAGCCTCCGTGTTGTTGTACTTTATAGTTTTTTTTAATATGTTGATTTTGCACAACGTGTTTGGTTGATGCCGTTTATTCACGGTGCGAAAGCTCAGAAAAAAATCAACCTTTATCGCCGCTTAATGATTCTCATTCTGTGAGAAAGTGCAGTTTGACAAATACAAATGAAAGGAAATCATTGCAGGACTATAATTCTCCGTCTAAATAATCAAACTTGAATCATAAATACTCTGGGATAAAGTGGCATTCTGTGTTTGATTCGGTGTAGTTTAAATCCATAGAGGGGGCTCTGTGTGATAAACTTAGAATGCATTTCTGATTTTAATATTAAATATAAACTGTCTTCAGCTGCTTTTCTCACTGAGTCAGAGAAATGCATCTCCCTGTGCAGCTTTTTTTACATTCTGCATTTATACATTTTTTCTTCAAAACCTTCAGAGAGAGATCAGTGATGACTCATCACATATGTGTGATGTTTTTTGACATTTGCATACACACCGCTGAAGTGTTTATTCATGGTCGGATTGTGGAAATGTTACATGCGGGCTTGTGGGACTGAATCTGCAGCTGGTGTCTGACCATCAGGCTGGTTTCATATCTAAATGGTGTTTCTTTATTAAAACTGAGTCACTGCTCTGTGAAGACGAGATGTAACAGTTAAAAGAGATGTATCCGCTGCCCCATGAATCAAAATGGATCTAAGATGGAGAAGACACACATGCATATTGGAGACTATGTGCTTTCATTGCGTCCAGAATTGATTGTCAACAAGTGAATTGTTTTGATGATGATGATGGTGATGATCTCCCTCCCGCTGTCATCCAGGCCCAGCTGGAGGCCCAGAAGGCCACCCAGGACTTCCAGGGAGCCACTGAGGTCCTGCGGGCGGCGAAGGAGACCATCTCCCTGGCCGAGCAGAGGCTCCTGGAGGAGGACAGCCGGCAGTTTGACTCCGCTTGGCAGGAGATGCTGAACCACGCCACTCAGCGGGTGAGGGGGGAGGGGACGCCAGAGACAGAAGAGTGTTATTTTATTTTTAGTGGCTGCATCTTTTCATTTTATTTTACAGCTTTTTTATTTCCTTCGAATATTTTTTATTTTAATTTAAAATGTATTTATTTTATTATAAACCTTTTAATTTTCAGAGGCGCTGACAAGTAGTAATATCGATAGTTTGGAGTCATATGTAGCTGACAGTTCTGTGTACCTTCTTGGTCTTCCTGACTTATTTACATTTTGCACACAAAACAATAGAAAGTTGATGGGTCCCTTAACGGGCAAAATATATATAAACCTCAGGCTGACGGGGATTTCTGATTGGTTGTCCCAGGTGATGGAGGCGGAGCACACCAAGACAAGGAGCGAGCTGGTCCACAAGGAGACGGCGGCCAAATATACGGCAGCCATCGGCTGCATGAAGCAGCTGGAGAAAAAACTCAAACGCACCATCAACAAGTCGAAGTAAGAGACTCTTTTTCTGTGTGAAAAAAACACTTTTGGAGATTGTGGTAATAAAGTTGAAATAATCTTGAAGAAAAAGTCAAGAAATTACAGTAATAAAGTTGCAATTTTACATTGACGGACTGTTTTCAACTGTTTTGTGCTTTATCTTTTGATATCACAATTTTTTGTATGGCTTTTTTCATCAAATATCTCTAAATATCTTTTTTTATTCTCGAATAATAGTTTTAGTGACATTAACACATTTTCATATTGCTAAAATAGTTCTGGGAAATGTTGTTACTTCATTTTGTCACCATTTCTAAGCGCATATAAGAGATGACGTCATAGAATAATTATAGCCGTGGACTTTTAAAATAATTCCACAGAGAGGAATATATTAGTGTAAAGTCCCCATCAACATGGCGTCATCTATTCAATTTCCGTCCTTCCACCGGACCTGATGGAAGCACAGTAAGTGGTTTTCCAAGCAGCTGATCCAGCTGTTCAACCCAGATGTGGTCTGATGAGCAGTTTATATATTTATATTTTTAACGACAGGTTGCGCTTCTCCATTCAGCTGAAAGTGTCTTCTCTCTGAAGCTGTGAGTCCTGCTCTCAGTCGTTCAGGCGTTAAAGGGGAAGTCTGGCCACCAGGTGACCCCTTCCTGTGACATCACAAGTCTAAGGGAAGAATCTGGCTGCCGTACCGAAACCTCCGATATTAGTAACCCTCCAGGTGGCATCTTTAAAAAAGGAAATCATAAGGAATAGAAACTATACAATTTCCCCTCTGTAATATTTCTCATTTTCTTTCAAAGTTTCTGAGCTCGCGCATAAAACAAAAAATACAAAATAGTTAAATTCCCATTTATTCAAAAAGCCACAATTTTACATTCACAGACACTTATTTGTTCTGTGTTCTGTATATATGTATGTATATATATATATATATATGTACTTACTTACTTACTTACTTACTTACTTACTTACTAAATAAATATCTATATAAAATTAAGTATCAGTTGAGAGTATTTTCAGTAGTGAACTCTCAGCAGGACGTTAATTCGTTCTGCATCAATCGCTCATCCAGCATCACGTACCTTTCATCTCCCTCTCCTCTTTCTCCAGGTTGCCATGGTGATGATGTGGGTACTGCTCTTTTTTTCTGGGTTACTGTTGTTTTTCCCCTCTGATCTAATCGTCTCCTCTCTCTCCCCTGACCCCTCCTCCTCCTCTTCCTCTGCAGGCCCTACTTTGAGATGAAGGCCAAGTACTATCTGCAGCTGGAGGTACGTGAGTGCAGCTCGGGGTTTAATGCATTGATGCAAACATCCCAATCCGTTGAAGTCTATCAAGTCTCTGTGCTCCATTCTTTGATTGGATTTTGTTTCGTAAATGGCAGCTGATCGCCTTGTTGTTCTTGGGACCAAAGAAAGCACCGTGACACCGGTGTCGTTGCTGCTGTGCAACATAAAGTTATCCAGTTAGTGTCAGCCAATCAGCAACACGGACAGCAAAACATGTATCTCACAGAGGACGCAGCTGCAGTCCGCTCGGATGAGTTACAGTAGAGTCCAATGGAGAGCCAGAGTCAAAGCATCAAATTGTGTAAATTCAATGTTTTCCAAACAGTCAGCACTTCACATCGTGCGGAAAAAGCAGGAGGCACTTATCTACAGATGGTAAAGAAGCTGCGAGACTCTGGCTCTCCGTTACACTTCCTCAGGCGGTGGAATCCTATTCTACCGTTTCCACACGAGATGCATGAAACCGGGTCAACGCGTGATTAAAAGTCACAAAGACAGAAATATGAAAAAAATAAATGTTTTTTTGGGGGGGCAAAAATGAATGGCTGAATCTGTCGGAAAGCGTTGCTTCTGCGACCTTCATCCTCCCCATCATCACCACCATCACTACCACTCTCCTCCCTCACTGACGTCTCCCCCTCCAGAACCTGAAGAAGAAGGTGGACGACCAGCAGGCCAAGCTGTCCCAGGCCAAAGGCGATTACAAGGCGGCCTTGAGGAACCTGGAGACGATCTCCGACGAGATCCACGAGCGCCGGCGGAGCTCCGCCATGGGGCCCCGGGGCCGCGGCGTTGGCGCCGAGGGCGACGGCAGCTCCGGCGACGACATCGCCGGCTTCAAGATGGAGTCCGACGGAATATCCAGTGAGTACGGAGACGCCGCTCTGGTGTCATTCGTTCTCCAGATAACACGTTGTATGTGACAAAATAAAATGTGTTCTTCAGCAGAAATAGTTATTACATTTGTTCTTATTATTGCTTCCTTTGGTAGAATAAGATTTCCACTGATTGTACAAACAACGTGCATGTGACATAACGAACATGAGGGGCGGGGGGATGAAATGTAAATGTGCCAGCGACTTACGAGTTGACCTTAATGCGCCGCCGGATATAACAGGCGGCGACCGGTGCCTTCATGTGCTTTGATTTCTGTCGGGTGAAAATGAAACTCCCCCCCTGGGAGCGACGTTCTATTTATAGCTCTGTATGCGCACACTCTCACTTTTTGTCTCCTTTCCCTTCCCACATCTCTCCCGTCCTTTTGTTTTTTTTCTTTCTCTGCTTCCTTCTCTCCTCGATCCATCCTCCCTGCTTTGTTCCTCGATCCTCTCTCTCTCTCTCTCTCTCTCTCTCTCTTCCTTTTCTTTTCAACCTCTGTCCATTGTCTCATTTTCTCTTAACTCCTTTCCTTCCTCTCTTGCTTCTCTCTAATCTTTCTCCCGTCTTTCTTTCTTTTCTCGTCACTCTTTGGCACCTTCTTGCTTGTTGTCTTCCTCCCTTTCCCCTTTCACATTTGGCCCTCCTCTTCCTGTAAACCTTCTTCCTTGCCCTTTCCTCTCTCCTTTCTTTTCACTTTGACACTTGAATGCTTTAATTTATTTTGTATTTTACTCGGCCTGTATATTTAATATTCTTCTTACTGCTTTTTCATTTTGTTTTTATTACTGTTTTACTGTTTATTTATATTACTTGATTTTGATCTTTTTATCTACTTGTGAGCAATGCTGCTGTAATCCTGTAATTTCCCCACTGCAGGATTTATAAAGGACTATCTTATTTTATCTTCTCCCTTCCTCCTCCTGCAGTGGCGTCGGTGTGTTTCGACGACGAGGCCTGTGGCGGCAGCAGCGTCATGTCGGAGGAGGACTCGGAGACTCGCTCCACCTGCAGCCTGGGTTCGTCTCCCAGCAGCCTCCAGGAGCTCCTGTCACCCTGCCCCTTCGCCAGCTCCTCTTCCTCCTCTTCCTCCTCCTCCTCCTGCACGTCCTCCTCCGCCTCTCCATCGCCCACTCCGTCCTCCTCCTCCTCGTCCACGTCTCCTCTGTCCAGACCCTGCAGTCTGGACCTTCCCGGCACCGTGTCGCTGTCGGACTTCGGCCTCATCTCGCCGGTGCTCGGGCCTCGCAGCGAGTGCAGCGGAGCGTCGTCACCAGAATGCGACTTGGAGAGAGGTGGGTTCTGGGAAAGTGTGTCTGTGTGTGTGTGTGCGTACTGTGACTTACTATGAAAAATGACTGGCAGATGTATTGGTGAGTATTATCTTATCGCCGCCACGTTTCGGTATGTTGGCTGAGAAGAGAAATGCCAAGGTTCATGTGGTTTTCGTCTTTGGACCTGTAAAACCTTGAATCAGCGCCTACTGGTATTTTTCAGTTCCCAGTGTCTGCAAAGAGGAATCCCAATGCTCATCTGGGCATTTTTAGAACACGTCTTTAGTGCAGAATAAACCATTATTATGACATAAACCATTAAAAAAAAAAAAAAACTTTGGAGGTTTATATATTGAGCTATTTCCATGTTTCCACCGTCTCCCCTCCTCTCAGCTCTTTGTTCAACAGCCAAAGTCAAAGTTTCACAGAATTGTTGTCACGTGACTGTTGGTCTCAGATGAGTCAATCATGACGTCATAGTTTTACAGAGGTGATCAGAATGTAATGTTTTTTTACAGAATCTGCTTACTTCAAACGGCTTATTCGAGGCAAGATTTTAAATGAGACACGTAGAATAAAATGCCTTTGATGAAATGTCACAATTCTAAGCTCGGTTTTGGTTGCTTTTTCTGACCGAAGCGTTGGTCACACAGGATGTGTTCAAGGACCCTCGAGAAGATGAATATCTGAGGCTTATGACGGTTGTTTAATTTAAGAAAACATGCTTTTCCATCCCGCCTGTGTTTTTTGGGGGGCGGTTTAAAGGGTTGTTAATCACTGGCCATCAAGGTCACGTCTCTGTTCATGAAATATAAAATCTTTCGCTGACAGGTGACCGGGCAGAGGGCGCAGAGGGGGACCTGGACAACGCTCCAGCCTCCAACAACAACAACAGCAGCAGCAGCAGCAGCAGCAGCAGCAGCTCCACCTCCACCTCCACCTCCAAGAAGAGCTTCAGCCTGGAGACGCACTTCAGCTTTCTGAACCTGCGCCGGCCTCGCACCGCCAACGCTAAGAACTCAGACGGCTGTTCCCAGAAGGCCGAGGCCGCCCAGACTGTGGTCCTGGTCAAAGGAGTCTGAGGACGGGAGAAAAAAGAACGAATTTTGTCGTATGGATTTTGACTCATTTTAACCTGAACACTCTCTCTCAAAAAAATAAACTGAGCTGTTTATAACCTACCTGCCACAACTGCACTCCATTTATAATAAAAAAAGAAAAAAGAAACCTACAGAGTCAAAGAGAGACGTTGAATGTTCTAGTCGCTGTATATAGAGTTTCCTGTACATGGCAGCGTTGTTGCTCCCATTTCCTTTCATGAAGGTCATCGCACCTTTTGGACTCTCATGCCTGAGAAATAAAGTAATTGTCACAGTGTCATTGAGGGGGCAATGGATGAAAAAGATGGCTTAGAAAATGATCCATGTTGTTATTTTTCCACTGAAAGCTGAAAAAACGTCCGTCACAAAAGTAAAAGTACATCAGCTGCCTGAGTACGACCTCGGTTTAAAAGTGCTTTATCTATTATGTAATTCATATAACTGTTAATCAAACTGGATCTTTTATTACTGTTAAACGGCACTTGGCATTCTGTGTTAAAGGAATTAAAGTCACATGTGGAGATGTTTAATAAATAACTGGCGTCTCAACTGGCTCAATGCTCCTGTTTGATACTGTTGCTGTTCTGCAGTTATGTGTGTGTAAATGTTCAGGTTTAAGTATGGACCCTCCAATGTTTCAAGAAAAGCTGTGTATTTTCCATATAAGCCACTTACAGTAATTTAATTCATTTAATTGAACTAAGTTTGTTTGATGTGTTTAGCTTTTCTCGCCTAGTTTTTGCCACCAAGATGATTGTGTTTTAAATGTACCGCCGTCTTCTAATTTCTAAACACAAAATGTGTCCTTCCAATACAATAACGGTTATATTGTGTGAAAGCGGGCCCACTAATATGTTGGGCAGAGAGCAGGCCTTTGAGATTCAGATGCTTATTCCAAATAATCTAAAGAATTAAATGAATAATTTGTCTTTGTATCTTCGTCACACACGGATATGCAATCACGATTGTCGGGTTATATGTAAATTTATGTTGTCTAATGTCGAGTCTTTATTTGATCATGTGACAGAAGGTCACATGGTAAAACTAATAACTAGCTACACTGGTCTCTAATGTGGATCCCTGGATATTAAATGTTCATCTGCAACTTTCTGTAGTGGTCCCAGTAATATTTGTTCCAAAAGTGAACTAAAGTATCGTTGACACATGGTTAAGTTATGTCTGAAACCGAAAATATGGCCACAAATACTGATGAAATATCTTGTAAAATGACTAGATTTTAGTGACACATATATTAATGTTTTTTACTGTTTTTGAACAGAAAAAAATATTTTTTATTTATTTATTATTTTAAGTAATCCCATCTCAGTACTGATGAAACAATCACATCATTTTTATAATTTGTTTTGATTATTTCACTTCCTAATTTGAATTATTTACTTTCATGAGTAACCTATTCTCAGATGGATGTATCTTTTCTAACCAATCAGATTATGGTCCTGCCCTGTTCTTGAGTCGTTTTGCACTTTTGTATTTGATATGGGATCAAAGTTGTCTAAATATAAGATTTTTTAAAGCATACTTTATTTCCTTACATTTCACTGGTGTAAATAAACGCACATTGGTGACGTAGGCGTAGTTGAAGACGGCGTAAAGGCCCACAGGTGGAGACGCACGGAACCAAACATCCACCCGCATGCTCCATGTGATTGATCGTAGAATGTATTGTTTTCTTTCGTGACTTTTCTCCTTTTGTTGTGGTGGCCGATAACTCCTTACCAGCTAAAACACCGACGCCGATGGTGTACATTTCACCTCGTTCTTTTCTATGCCTGGAAAAAACTCATAAAATACATTCTTGCTGAATTCAATACACTTTGGTATTTTACTGCTACAGCTAAGCTTACGGCGGCTCACGTTGGCAAACTTTAGAACGTTTGAAAGAAAAAATAACATTCTTGCTTGTACAAATGAAAAGTCCATGTCGATGTGCGATTATCATTTAATTGCCACTTGAATTCGCTCCACTGTCTCCCTTCAAGGTTTTGAGTTTGTTGTACCTGCAACCGCAGCCACAGTGTTGTCACAGTGCACTGGAGTACACTTCTGCATCGCTGTGAATTGAGTTAAACCACAGAAGGTCAGCAAAAACAAGAGTTTTAGCTGTTATGAAGTTGTTCTGGAGGTTGTAATGGTAATTCTTTTTTTTAAACAAAAGAACACTGACTTTGGTTGCTTCAGTTTGAAATGTAATTCATGCTTTTCTCTTTGAAGTGCACATCCAACATCGTTTTTGTCATTTAATTCTTACGTACTGTTGATAGTTTTATTGTTTATGATTTTAGTTTTTCATATTGAATATTTCTGTTTCTACACTTGCACCTGATGTTATTTATCAGGTACTTCATGGTTTAATCGTTTACTCTGTTGAACGTATGATACAGCAGCAGCATTTAAGGGACAATTTCTGATGGATGTAAAACCAGGAGTTATTGGACAATGAATAAAAGAGGAAATAATGCCATTTGTACTATATATATTTTTGAATTTTTCATCATACCGCCTTTCTTACTTTTATTCCCATACTTGATATTCTATGACCATTTGTGACATTTTTCCACAGGCTATACTATGCATTACTTCAATGTACTCTACGACTTTTAAGCCATCTTATTTGTTTTCACTCCAAAACATTAATGTAAAATCAACATTGGCCTTAAGGTCTTATTAAGGATTTGTGTGTGGAGGAAGCATCAAGTTGTTAAATTTCACACATTTAAGAGCTTGCTAGCTAATTTCATTATCCCATGCCAAAATAATCTCAATGACTAATATAATCTTAGTGATGATCAGCGATTGCCAACTCAAGGCATAATGGTTCAATGGACTTGCAAAAACATGATGTCAATGTTGTTTAAGGAAATATGTGGAATTAAACTAATCTTTCTGCCTACAATTGTTATGGAGCCCTGCACTGATTTATTTGTGCATTGATAGCAATATTCAAATTTAAATCAACTATGTTCTTCTTTAGATACAACTTGAATCGCTTAACCCTGGGGGGCAATACTCTGTTGAACCTTCTCTCGTGGTTTGACCTCCGAACCATCCGTGGGGAAAGAGCTCTATCCATTCAGCTGAATTATTCTAAGTGTCTGTTTAATAAAGTACTTAAAGACATTTGAGAGCTTTCTCTTCACGTTGATTTCTCACAAGCAGGTTGAAAAGATGAATTTCCACCACATTGTCTTCTTTATGTGTGTGCAAGGCAGACGTTTCTCTTTGACATCACATCCAGTTAGGGCAGTACAAATATATCAAACTACGACAGGCTGATCATGTCTCCTCTGACATAGGGAGCTGAATGAAGTGCATTAACGCTTTACTATCACTGTTTATATCCAGCGTTAGCGAGTATTAACTTAGCTACATGTTTGTTTGCTGTCATATTATTAATATATGAAACTAATACAGATTGGTCATTTCTTCTTTGACAAAATTGTTTATTGTTAAATCTGCACTGAAACCCAAAGCATTGAGTTATTACGACAAATGTAAGTAAATTAGCTACTTGCCAACTCATGTCAAATAGTTACATTAACAAGCAGGATGTCCATGTATGCCCTAAAAATCGTGGAAATAACCTTCAATACAGTCACTGTATCCCTTATTGTGGATTCTTTTGTGGATTTTCACAGACTAATCTGCCCAAGTTTGGCAACACTGACAGTAAGAGTGTTCACACTTTTGTTACCTTCACTCAATCTTTCTAGATTGCGTGCATTAAATAAATATCAAGTGGGCGAAACAAGTGTATTGTTTATGTGCATATGTGAAAAACATTGAGTTCATTATTTAACTCATTTAAGTTCATAAAAAAAAGGGTAGAGCTTTACAAGGGTGAACATCTGTCTATTCTTTTATAAACTTATAATATTTACTTATTTATTTGTTTGGTGAATTTAGAATTTGCTGTATATGTTTAATGTTCATTTTATTAGTAATGCTTTTTTTGTTTTCTTATTATTTGTTACAGGTTTGAAATGAATCGATCTCGTTTGAGCTAATCTGTCAAATCTTTATTATATAACGTCGCATCTCTTCGGCACTAACACACTTACAATCTTAAATTGTAAGAGTAATTTATTTCAGGACTTTAAACAAAAGGGTGGGCTCGTCCGGGATTTGAACCCGGGACCTCTCGCACCCTAAGCGAGAATCATACCCCTAGACCAACGAGCCACGTTCAAGTGTACAGATGTAAGTTATAGAATTCCCTAAATGCCACGTTGACCAACCTTCTATCTCTTCCTGCAACCGTTTCCAGATTTTTTTAGTTGGACTTTTGGGTCGTTTGGCGCCACCTGCAGGACGTTTATGGAACGGCAGACAACAACTCAACCCGACCTGGCAGTTTCCCCTTGACATCTCTCCAGATTTTGTTTCCTCCACCTAAGAAATATCAGCAATCTGAGCTCTGTATTATCAACAGCCGAATTAGAAATGATCATACATGTATTGATTACTGCAATGCACTTTTCTCCTCACTCAGTAAGTCTGCGATTAACCGGTTGCAGGTCGCGGGCACTGCACGGCCAGACTCCTGCATCTGAACTACTTCACCCATATTCACCAGCCTCTCAATCCAACCTGCTAAATTTTCTGTCCGTCCCACACACTCGCCTTCAGACGAAAGTCCAAAGTTATGGAACGCTCTGCCTGCACCCTGATGGTTTGCTGATCCTGTGATGTCATTCATAAAAACAACTAAAGACTTAACCTTTTACACTGGCGCATGGTTAAATACACGCTCATGGCCTGCTTTATATTTATTTGTTTTTATTCTGTATTTCACTGCAACTTCGTTTTTTTTTTTATTGTGCTTTTTTACCTGTTTTGGACCCTGTTATGGTCACTTGGGTTCATTTATGTTTCTATTCTTTATTCTTTCGACTCCTGTACAGCACTTTGTGAGCTCTTGTCTGTGATAAGTGCAACATAAATACACTTTACTTTTTCTGGGTCCCATCCAAACAAAACGGAAGTTGATGTAGCACCATTGATCCTCACCCTGTGTGTGTGTGTGTGTGTGTGTGTGTGTGTGTACACTTCATTATCTCAACATTTACTCTAAATATTGATAAACAGTACTACAAATAAAAACAAGTCTTGGTACCTCACTTTGTTTCTCCTTCCTTTCTATTATTTTCATATTCAAAATTATATGATTAATTGCTATTACTGATATTTTTCTTCAAAGAGCTTTCAGGTCTGTGTTCCAGAGTCTCGGCTCACAAAAAGACAATTTTATTGCATTTTAAAATCACACCAACAAAGAAAAAGAGAGAAAGCCATCTGCTTATAAAAATACAACACACCAGTCTATGCTTCTGGAGATCCCTCCAAAATGCAATAAAACAATATACATTTCTCATACATACATACATACATACATATATATATATATACATATACATATACATACATATATATATTTGAGTCGTTCCTGCTTCTTAAACTTAACGATGAGAAAAGGCAACATGCAGGTGATAGCAGCACATTTAAAACACAAAGAGAACACAACAGGGAGCCGGTGACACATTTACTTTGAACCTCCAACTGAAAAACCACTTAGATGAATATGTCAAGAGGTAGAAGCTCCGATCTTAACCACAGAATGATAGTCAATAAAACTAAATTAAATTGGTCTTATGCTGGATTTTAATGAGCCACAGGCAAACTATACTTTCATATACACTTCTAGATATATTGTAATATTGTTATTTTTCAGCACCTCTTACTTTGGTTTGAGGGGATTTGAGGGGGTCGTAATTCCCGCACAAGAGGTCATCTCTAGAATTATGACTTAACCCCTTTAACCTTAAACACAGTCACGGAGATCAGTCCATTGTTGGGTCCGCCATGTGGAGAAGTTCACAAATTCAAAATGCCACAAATGTTCCAAGGGAAGAGAGACGCTTCTTCGTTCTGTGTGTTCTATACGACGCCAAACGAGAACAATAAAGCTGACGTTTAAAAACTCTTCTGTGCAAGAACGTGTTCCGACATTCGAAAAATGAAATAAAAAGATAAACAAAGATGATCGCCAAGCTACGT
Organism: Taurulus bubalis; assembly: GCF_910589615.1. NCBI lineage: Eukaryota > Metazoa > Chordata > Actinopteri > Perciformes > Cottidae > Taurulus > Taurulus bubalis. Next base: position 9,023,656 of record NC_136600.1, read on the forward strand.
TAAGTATGCAGGCGGATCTACCCCGCACGTGAGAATTTAAAGTGCGTTTCCTCACATCGTCCGGGTTTTATGTTGACAATCTGAACCCCCCGCCCCCCTAAAATGTTATTCTATCGCTGCCGTCACCAAGCAACGCTTTCCTTTAAGTACTAAAGTACTTCCTCAAGCTCGAACGTAGCTTTACATCTGACATGCTCAAAGAGAACACCCCAAATAATCCAACAATTGTGCAAATTATAACTATGGAGAGAGTGTGTGTGTGTGTGTGTGTGTGTGTGTGTGTCTCACTTTTGGTTATTCTTTTTTTTATAATCATAAGAGAACATCGAAAAAACAATTTGAAACTGAAAAAAACACACCAGAGACGCTACCGTAGACGTTTAAAACAGTTCATTCAGGAGATGTGAAACGTCTTCCAAAAGGCTTTTTAAAGGTTGACGTTGGAAGATTGATCCAGAGAAAGTGGAGGTGGGTGTTAGAAGTCTGACAAGCTCAAGGCTGTAGGTGGAGTTATAGAACCTTCTGGAGGATGGCGTTGGGCACTTCCAGAGTCTCGTCCTTTACCAGGACGATGTCGTAAGAGTCCAGATATTTGTCGAGCCGCTCTTCCACCTGCAGAGTGAGACGGGAAAAAAATCAGACGAAATTCCGCCATCGTTAACAGAGGTTGCATCGAGTTATGTTATGATGCGTTCAAGCTCCATTGATTTGAGGACCCTTGTGCGCCTTGGCGGTTTTGTACCTTGTCGTTGAGGAAGCCGATCTTGAGGATGTTCTCCACGTTGGGCGCGCCGTCGGCCATGCTGAGGTCCCCCAGCGAGTCGCCCATGAGGATGACGTTGCAGTACTCCTTCACCTGTTTGAAGTATTCCGTGTTCCGCAGGGCGCCGTCGTGCTTGTTGTACACGTGGATCAGCTCGCCTTTGAAACCCTTCAGGACGCCCTGCGAGGAGAGGGAGCAGACCCCGGTAGGGCGCGGCAATCAGACCAGACCTCGAGGCCAGAAGAGCGGAAGAAGAACAACGGCAGGGGACTCACGTTTTCGTCGAAGTCCATGAAGTTGGAGACGACCTTGACGTTGGGGTGGTAGACTCCGGCCTGGCGGATGATTTCCTCCAGGACGTCGCCCAGGCCGGCAGAGAAGATGAAGACGGGCACGTTGTGCTGCTGCAGGCGGTCGAAGAACTGCTCGTATCCGTCCCTGAAACCAAGCCGATAGGGACACGTTGGTCATTCTGGTCACGGCTGTACAAGTAAAGGACAACGTCTTTTGGGACGACGTCTTTTTGTAGCCAACCAGGAAAGACAACAACAACAACAGGATTCTTTAACTGAATTTTGGATTATAGAAGAAAATAAACTTGTTTATGATAATCTTCACTAATAAACTCTTTTGTGATGTTTGAATTGTAAAGTAAGAAGCTAACGTTATAAAGGAACTAAGCCAAATGAGGACGAGTGTTCTAGTGAGGATGCTTAGTCGTCTCTTTTATCCTCTTTTTTTTTTAAGACACTTGTAAACTTTTACTGTACTGTTTTTTTTACTGTAACTTGTACTGTAAAACATTTCTTGATTTTATATTGTAGAACAAAACAATTGAATGTGTTAAATAATTACTCACTTCCTGGTTCCGATCCTGCAGAGTACTTAATTAAAGAGTTGAACTCGGATACAAAAATGTCGCATTTTGTTTCTGAATAGATAGTAAATACAAATAACAATAGTTTTTTCTTTTTTTTGCAAACAATAGCCAAACAAATATTAAACAGCGTCAGAACACATTAATTTAAATGATCACATTTAAAAAGACAAAAGCAGTGTTTTGTAAATAACAAAAGTATTTTCTGTCTCGTCTTGAGAGCAATAAGAAAAGCCCTGAGCTACAACCTCCTCGCTCGTGTTGTGGCCTTTCTAGACAAGGGCATCGCCATTGGCTAAATACCCACAATGCAACGGAGTGTCCAGGAACACGCACCTGAGTGCAGCGTCAGACTCTCCCACCACCTCCGCCAGCTTGTCTCTCTCTAACCGCTGCTCCACGAGCAACGTGTGGGACTTGAAATACCTGCAGACAAAAACACAGCACACGTGTCACGGTGTGAACTGCCGGTCGTGAGCAGAAACACAGACATGAAGTGTTTTCCTTTTATTCAAAAACGTCTTACCACTCCACCATGAACGGGTATTTCTCCTCCATGGTGAGATGGGGGTCGACCTCGATGGGATAGTATTTGTTCTTCAGCTGCAGCAGCTTCGTCCTGCACTCCTCCGTCACCAGCTTGCAGTCATCGATGATGTCTGCTCAAAGAAGGGGAAGGACAACATTATAATACAGGGTTTCAAAACGAGCAAGAAAAAAATAAGAAAAACCCTCGTCAGTGACTAATAAATCTGTATTTACGGACTCATACTCTGAATATAATGTCATGGCTCTGCGCAACATCCGTTAATAAAAAAGGCGCTGAGAAAACAAATACGACCCCAAAATCACAGAGAAGCTCACAGACGATCTCCGAAATGATTACAAATTAGTAGATCACCTCAGTGTGCAAAACGGGGCCCAAGAAACGCCTCGTTGTTTTTTTGTTTTTGCCGGGTTGCACTTACTGTGGCACGTCGGACATCGTTTGCCGTTGACGGCGAACTTGCTTAGCGTCATGTCGAAGTCTGTGATGATCTGCAACGGAGCCGAAGAAAAACATGCCATGAAACACAGGAGCTCAGTGTGGGGGGACATGAGCGAGAGAAGAGGGACATGAAGCACCACACAAACTTGGACGCTGGACTTTCTATTTCTGTTCCACCTCCAGGCGTAAAAACACTCAGCCGGAAGTAGAAAGTTAAGATCCGGATAATAGATGAGGAGCCTGAAAAAGGCTGCTAAAGGCCTGTGAGCTTCGGTACCACCGGGTGGCGCCGTTGCACCACAACAGGACTCCCTGCCGTTCTAACCTGCAGTTTGGAGGCTCCTCCTTTGATGAGGCCACAGATGATCTGCTCCACCCTCTCGGGGTCCCTCATGTGGACCGTCGTCTTCTCGAACTGAGGCATCTGTGAGAGGAGGGAGAGTCCGTGGTTAGAGCTCCGGTACGAAGAGGATGATGTCATTACTTCTAGGTTACTTTGTGTCCTGGTCCGGGTTTCAGGAGTTATGGAATAGCTGATTGTTTTGGAATCTGCTGGTGTTGTCTAACAAGCTGTGCAGAAACACACAAACAAGCGGGCAGCAACACACCCTGCAGAGAGCCGGTGACCTTCTTCCTGACCGGGGCAACATGGAGTCTGCTCTCAAAGCTTCCCATTACTCGACAACAGGATGTTTTTGTATTCTTTTTTTTGGTGCAAGATGTTTTCTTAAAGCAAGTTGACTAACGCTCACACAATTTTGACGACTAAGAGACGTGCTCGTAAGTTTCTTGGAGCACGAAAGAAAGCATGAAAAAAAACTAATCGACTAAGAGACGAAAATATTTTATATGATCAAATAACTCATTCTCAACTGGATTTATTGACCGATAATAGGCAAGAACATTCAGGAGTTATGTTGCTTTTGCTGAATTTCTTTATTGAGGAGCGACATATCGAGTTAGATAAATAGATTTATACTTTATTCATCCCCAAGGGGAAATTAATTGATCGACTTTTAGCATCTAGCAATACTCACATACATACATGGCTCAATAGACGCAATTATGAATATTTAAAAGCCCTTTCTGATGCAACTTGAGGGCTGCAGAAGAAGCCTTTATGAATCACTCTGATCCTACAGAAACACGACACTCAGAACACAAACTAAAAATAAAAACCTAGTTGCTGCCTACACTTAAATAAACACGTCACTCACACACACAAACACTCAGCGTGCAAAGAGCCAGAAGAACTTCCTGAACTCCCTGAGTAAAGCCTTTGTCGAGACTTGCACACGTTGAAGTTTAGAATCAAACATGAACAACTGTGAAACTCAAACCTGCTGTTTGGACAAACTGGATATTCTGCTTCACGATCAACAACAAACATACAACAGTCCCGTCAAGATCAGAGCTGCAGCAATTAGTCTACTGACCGAAAATGCAGTTTTTCAGCCTCTCCTTTCCTGCTTTTTTTGTTTTATTTACCATTAAACTGAATATTTGGGGTTTTGGACTCACAACACAAGACCTTTAAAGACATAATCTTTAACTTTGAGAAACTGGGATGGACATTTTTCACTATTTTCCCAACATTTCAAAGACCAAACGATTAATAGAAATAATCCAGAAAACAAAATCGGCACATCCAATCGATAATGAAGATCCTAAATGTGATACTGCGTCACATTCCTGTCCCATATTTATAGAAATATACACATGTTGCAAAGATTTAACGGGCCTGATCTTTTTCGGCGAGAGCAAGTTACAATTTACAAGAGGTTAAAGTGTTCAGGTACATTACAAGCAGCACATACTGAGGTCAAAGGTCAGAGCATCCGAACATCAGAGGAGGACATTCAGGAGGATTTTGTCCACTTTTTTAGCAAAGACTTTGGGGCATACACACACACACGCACACACACGTACACACACACGCACGCATACGCACGCACACGCACGCACGCACACACACGCACACTTACCGCGGGTCTGTTGTGTCGGCTAAAACGAGAGCGAGGAAAAGATTACGTGGCTGCAGAGGGTTTTTATATCGACAGCAACAGTCGGGGAAGGGGGGCGTTGCCCAAGATGACCCCTCCCCCTTTACAGAGAGGTTTTAAACACCACGATTATTTGCCACATAAATGCTTCATTCAGAATAATAAAGAGACTGTTGGGTTTAAAAAGACGTGATGCTTGCGACACAGTTACTAAATGTAAACTTATTTACTGAAACAGAATTCCTCTTAAAGAATTTGCAGTTGTGATTGATGTTAATCTGTTTTTTAAATGAAACCTTTAAAAACATCAAGTGCTAAAGTCATCTTAAGAGGCGTCAGCAGAGAGTCAAACTACTTCTGGATGTAGGAATTCTGTGGGAATTTCCAAGATTTTAAAATATTTATATATTATATACATATTAATATAATGGAAGCCAGTTTGGAATTTTAAAAATATATTTGGCGGGAACATTCAAATTAAAGAAGCTTTATCTAAAATGGTACGATTGATTTACCCTGTGAACCAGGCGCTTGGAAGGTTCAAAGACCAAAATAAGTGTTATTGTATGTATAGTTATTTTAGTATTATAGTTTTTTATGATAAGAATAATATTGATTGTAAAAGACTTTTGTATTTTAGTAGTAGTAGTCAGACACTACAGTATATTGAAAGGTGTGAAGAATAGTGAAGCAATAAAACACTAAGAATATACATACATAATTCTGTTTGTCTCAATGCTGAAGATCATTTTATGGCTTTAACATGATACAATAAAGAATTTAACACACAATGACAATTTCCGCTGACCCATGTCCACATCAGTATAATAGACGTGGAATGGGGCCAGCGGAGGAACATTTGAAACCTACCCTAGTCCAGTAATGTGACCTTTGACCCCATGACAAGGTAACCCTTTAAACTCAATCGGAGAGGGTTGACTCGCTTCGGCGCTGCTGATCACACACATTTCACACATACATGCAGCAAATAACTTGACGGCGGACGGAAGGTCACGAGGGTCAAGGTTCAGCGTGAGCGTCAGGCAGTTTGGTTCCACAATGGATAGTCCCCCCCCGCTGGTAATAATTTAGAAATGTGTGCAATGAAAACAAACTCCAAGCCAACAAAGAGCTTTTGTTATCACCGTGTAGCCCCGCACTAAAGCACCCCTGCTCTATGGTCTGTTTTAAATGGACCATAATTTATTAAATGAACATCATGCTGTATTGAAGAAGACTTGAAACTAGAGATTGAGACATAAACTCATGTTTACAATGTTTACTGAGGGAATAAATCGAGTAGTAGAGTCATTTTCTCATAGACTTCTATACAACCACAGGAGTCGCCCCCTGATGGACACTAGAGAATGCAGCTTTAAGACATGAAGCATAGACTTCTATACAACAAGAGGAGTTGCCGCCTGATGGTCAGTAGAGAGAATGCAGCATTAAGACACGAATCGTCGGCTTCACTTTTGCCACCTGGTTAAAACAAGTAATATGGCTACAAGCTTTTTTATGTAAAGGCTTATGTCGGTTATGTTTTCGTGAACTAAAGCACGCTGATACCTAAGAACATGAGACAAGCTCGTCCTCCGCCCGGCCTTGACTGAGTTGCATACCACAACTCCCTCCCAAAAAGACTGGGTCGCCGCTCTCCGATTACACTTCAGCACAATGACAGTGAACTCTGGGCTCAGAGGGACGAGCCTGTGCGATCACTTCTTCCTCGTCTTTGCAGTTGAACACCTGGAGTTTTAACGCTGCCGTTTCAGGTACGAACCTGCAGACTGAACTGAAAAATGCAGCAAAGCTCCAGCGGTTGTTGTTGCCGATCGCCTGGAGCTGTTTCACAACGTCTTTGGAGGATTATCGGTGCGGTGTCGGGAGTTTTGGATTACCTGAATGTAGCTGAGAACTCAGTGATTACAGCAACTGGTCTACGAGGATCCAGACTATTTTTTTTCTTCTTCTATCTTCCCAAAAATCATATCAATGCTCTGAAGTCAGTAAAACATAAAAACTCTCACTGTTATACTTATAATTGTGTCATAGTACTTTATTTTTTCATAATTAAAATGATAAAGAAGTAAACGGTTGTATTTTTATGGATTAAAACAAATCTTGTCATTAGTAAGATAGAGTAATGATGTATTATTATTAGAGGTAAGTGTAAACGGCTCATAATTCATCTCTAATATCTATTTTATATTCATGTGAAAACATTTGGAAACATTTTGGACATAAATCACACGGAGACGAAGATAAAAGATGAAAATAAGGAGGTAAGGAGGGAGGAATGAAGGTGATGCATCTGTTCTCAAAGCTTACAGAAGTTTGAATGCTACTTTGCACGACAGAACACAAACCACTGTACTTATACTGCAACGCCCTTAGTACTACTAGTACTGCTACAATTACCTCTTCCATCAGTGTAACAATTGCAGTATTTACTACCTCTTCAACTCTCTTACTACTACTTATACTGATGATATTACTGCAGCCACTACTAGTCCTATTTCTACTAGTACAATTACTACGACTACCGTTGTTACCACCTTTACTGCGATTGTTGCTACTATCTGTCACTGCTTCTGATTCTCATCCTACTGCAACTTCTGCTAGCAACACTATTCCTTCTGCTGAACTTTGCTACTAGTACAACAACAATTATTATACTTCTACTAATACTACAACTACTATTGACACCACTGCAACTTGTTCTACTATTACTAATACTGCTGCTACTACTAGTTCTACTACAACTAGTAATTCTACTGCAACTTCTACTCCCACCACTACTACTACTACTACTACTACTGCACATCCCAAAACACTACTGCAACGTTTGCTACGATTAATAATACTGCTAATCTTATAGCACTACTATCGACACTTTTGTACATTCTCTTACCATATGTCCAATAATGCCATTGCAACGTTTTCTACAACTACCCTTTATTTCTACTTGTACTAGTCCGTTACTTAAACTTATTCTGCTGATATTACTGCTACTACAGAGACTATTTTCTCTACTTCAATCCATCTGTTACTACTACTCCTTATCCTCCTCCGCCTACTACAACTCTTACTACTACTACTACTACTAAACTTGAGCTGCTTCTGCTGTATTTAAGTATACTATTTAAATCTGTTCCTATTGCTGCTGCTGATACTCTGTGTAGACGGGGAGATCTTTTCCTGTCAGCCACACAGAGAAATATACAAATACCAGTTCTCCCCACCAATCCAAACAGCAACCATCTCTGGGACAAGTTAAAGTACACGAATGCCTCCGAGGGCCTTGTTATTTTTTCTGAAACCCACGTGGACGTGCATTAGTGTCATGAGGGTTCGACACCGGGCCCCGCTTTTTGCGTCAAGGGGCCCTTCATCAGCTTCCTGTGGCCCCGCCTCCACTGGGAAACGCTCTAGGTCGTCATGGCAACAGACATCTGGCACTGCTGATAACACAGTATTGCCAGTAAAAATAATTTTAAAAAATAGTTTCAGTTTTCATCGCTATCACCATCCTTTCAACAGCTTTTTCCAACAACTTACAAAAGAAAGGTGCACATACTACCGATTGAGTGACAAAACCTAAATCCTATAATAAAAAAATATAACGAATGTTCTTAGTCAAGATATTTGAATACTTGTGACCAGTAATATTGAATAATTACCAAACCCTAATCAACTTAATAAAATGGCAGAAAAAAATATATTCCTCTGTGAACGATCAGGGGAACAAAACACTGAGTTGTTATTTTATCCTTCCTTCAAACTCATAATCAAATGTCTCTGTCCTTCTGCAATTCAAACTATAAAACCACTGTTATTGTCACACAATAATACCGTTCTCATGTGTAACGGCAAAAACTACTGTATACTGTGCTGTATGTAGCAAAACCCTAAATACTCGTTTGTTGCTTTGGTTTTATCGTCTCTCCTCCTTTCCACAAATAAACATTTGAGCTGATTTCTGGAACGCAGCAACATAAAGAAAACACAGACTTACAGACCAGCTGTAGCTCAGCGCTGCCCTCCAGAGGGAAACGAGGTGAGACACACTCCCTCACAGAAACCAGCAACAACCCTTTTCAGACAGAGGATGGACGGATCAAAACCTGTGAACACAGGGCTTTATTTTGAAAATAAACTATGCATCTAAGTAGCGGAAACTGACAAAAAACGGATCCTAGAGGGCTACCTAAAGCCTCGTTGTTTGACTAGCATAATGAAATGATATATAATCATTGGGACGGAACACACTACAACAACAACAACTCACTCAGTGTGAATCCCTCCAGATGACGGCATCAGACAGAGAACATAAATATAAATAATTTCTCAACTTTGTGGCGAAAACGCTGATCCATTACTCAGTTTAACGCCAAAGTACAGTTACAGCTCTGGATGTGACGGGGAGAAAAATAGAAGTGTCTATCTTTTTTTTTTCACATGTGAAGATAGTTTACAGTTCTCACATTCGTGTGAAAAACATCTAACCATCTTCTTCATGTCCTCCAAAACTGGACATCTTTAGTGTTTCATTAAGATGCTCAAGTATGTCTGAAACGACACAGCTGGGTTTTTAGAGAAAAAACTCGCTCGGTAGAGGAATGTCCCCGTAAAAAGTTAAATACAGGACACAAAATGAAAGCCTGCCGGAGTTTTGTCGTCGTGCGGTTTCAGTGTCATGGGAGCTCAGAGCGGATGTTTGTGTGCTTCTGTAGAACCAGGCCTCATCAAAAGCAGGTCGGACAGGAAACAAGCTAAACAAGCTAAACGGTCTCCATCCGGCAGCCGGAGTGGCTACCGGATCCCCCAAAGCTCCTCCTTTGGGGTCAGTCCTTCGGCAGACGACTGGATTTGCAAAAAAACAGAGCAAAACAAATGGCTGCCTTTGCTCCTGTGTCATTTCAGTCCATTTACTTATCTACATACACTGGTTTGGTCTGTCACAACGCAAATAAATCTGATTCCCGGGTTGACTCATCCCCCCTATGTGCCTCTGAGCGTACAACTATGTACCTGTAAAGGTGGGGCCAAATGACTCAGACATGATGAATCACAAAGATTCTAGTCGAGATACAGTATAAAGAAACACCTTGTAGTGGCTGCACAATATCAGGAGGTAGCGGAGAAGGAGTAGCGGCAGTGACCTGTGAATCACCTTGTAGCCCCGCCCTAAAGCATACCCTGCTTTAGGGTCTGTTTCACTCTAAATGACCATCATTTACTAAAAATGAACATCATGCTGTATTGAAGAAGACTTGAAACTAGAGATTGAGACCATAAACTAATGTTTACAATGTTTACTGAGGGAATAAATCAAGAGTCATTTTCTCATAGACTTCTCTACAACCAGAGGAGTCGCCCCCTGATGGACACTAGAGAGAATGCAGGTTTTGAGACACGGAGCCTTGGCTTCACCCTGCAGAACCGGAGGTTGCCGCCTGGCTCCATGTTGCAAATTAGAAACTACTTAATGAGAACAAAAATATATGTACGAATAACATAAATCCGCACATGGGTATTTGAGGGATGGTATTTAGGTTAAATAGAAAATAAAGAACTGACTTTATGACCTCACACATTAGAAAAATGCAAATGGTATCGGTCCTGTATGCACAGATTCAACGAGTTTATAAAAAATACATACATTTTGGAATAACAAGGTTATGTAAATAGGAGATTTGCAAGTAAGTGAAGGTAAGAATTCATATTTTAAGATATAGGATACAATTCTGAATGTGTATAAGAAATGTTTCTAAAAACATGTAAAAAAAATAAAAGTCATGTGTACTTGAGTCAAACAAGTCTTGACATATGGCCCTTTGACCCCATTTGTCTGTAGTTATTAGTTGGGGATGGTAATAATTCCTGTTGGACAGGTTAGGAAGCTGGACAGAGTGTTCTCCTCCTGTGCTGCAGCTTGCATAACCGCCATGCTGCCTGCTCAGCACCAAACTGTTCCCAGAAGCTGGCCTCCGGTTCAGTGATGATGTCTCGCTGCGGTCTGAGCTCACTGGTGTCTAAACAGAAAGAAAGAGCTGCTGCTCTTTCTGTGATGACCTCTAAATCACACACAAACAGCTGCTGTTTGAGGGGAAATTCGCGCCTGCGCAGAGTATCATGCAGGGTCCACTTCTGACGAGCCACTTCCGGACGTGATTTTCAGAATATAAGCGAACGAGTGCTGTGTTTTGTTGTTGTTTAAACTACTACTAGCAATGCCAATGTATTTAATACCTGCCCTGTTGTGTCTAGATGTTCACATACTTCATATAATGATGTGTAAAGTAGTCACACAAAAACTGCTCTCAACCAACAACCTGCCAAGAACGACCATTCCCAACTTTTAACGGAAGGAATTATTTTGAAGGCAGAACTCCCCCACTTCCGGTTTTCTCGTCGTCCTGACGCAGGCGCAGAGCGAGCGAGTGTCTGCGTTTTTTTGTTTTTTTACTCACCATCTCTATGATCCTTGTCTTCTTCCCCGCTCGCTTCTTCTTGGCCACGATATACTGTGCCAGCACCACGCCGCCGAACAGGGCGCAGACGCTGGCGCTGGCCGCGGCTCCGACCTTCACCACGGCCGTCCTGTCCATGAAGGGTCTGCTATTCGTCTCCACCGAGCAGCTGCCGCACCGGAGACTCCCTCTGGCGCCCTATCGCGGCCGAAGATCTTCTGTGGAGAATTGAAGAGGAGTCACTCTGTTTGATATTTGGCGGCCGACGTTTTTTAGCCGGATGAAACAATTGTGTAAGGCACAAGGCACGTTATATGTAAACTTATACACCAAAAATAATTTTCAGACATTAAGATAATGTTATTTAACCTTCATTTGTACGTTATTTAGCAACACATATGCTAATCTAAAAGTCAGGATTATATTAATATTAAAACCACCTTTGTATGTCTGGCCTAGGAGGTAACTTTGCCTTCCCTAACCCCATAATATCCCCCCTTTTCACTGTAAAGTTAAATATAAAATACTTCCGTTTGTACAGGAAATACCTCCATATAAGTAGTCAATAATATATATTAAATGCATTAATACATTTAGTAATCTACGAAAAACATCAACACATTTTGTTGAATGATCTCACTTCTAGCTATCTGCAGCCTTGGTGTCCCTTTTAGATGCAGACAAAGACTTTTGTTTTAGCTTATTTATCTATTAAAATTGCTCTGCAAAATAAATATACTTTTGTACTTTCATTTGGTTAGTTTTCAACACAGAAGTAAAATAAAACAGCACTTTCTCTTCCCACTTCCTACAACCGAGGGAAGCATCCCTCCATAGACAATCTTTGTCAGCTGGTATCAGTTGGTTCTTCGCCTCTGACGTCACTGGCTGGCCTTTATTGGGAGAAGATGTGAAAATCCTGAAAAAATGACCCAAATTACCATCAAATTATCGACATATTCTTTTTGATTTAAAGTTGTTTAGTCAACAAAAGATTATGAATGTATACCAACGTCATATTTCCAAAAAGAGGCAACTGTTGAAGTAAAACAGCCTGGTGATAATGTTGTATATTTTGTATAATTACCAGTCGGGTACTTAACTACCCTCATTATTTTAGGGATTTAACAGCAGGTGCAAATGTTTCCACAGCAACTGAAATTTGTATGATCACAAACCTCCCCCCCAAAAACTGTTGCAGCAAACTAAAAACAACAGCACACATAAAGGTTTGGTGTCTTCTTTCAAAACCTGCACCGGCATTCAACAAATGGTTTATTTATTTCATAAATTCGCAGTAGCATGAAGCAAACCCACATCACAGCCTCAGCTAGATGGCAACGCTTGTCCTTTAAGCGACAAAAAAACCTGCATGAAAAGCACACGTGGATACAGTAAAATTACAAGAATGACAAGCAGCAGATCATTGATTACCACATGATCGCATCCTGTGTATGTGCAGACAAAGGAGCTGCTGCTTACGTCCTCCACCACCTGTATCGAAGGTGTAACTGCCAGCTACATTAAAAGTTTAAGTATTTAACAGCAAAGGAAACTGGCAAATGAATCCCTACGTCCTTGCTTTATCTCAGACTTAAACACACGTCATTCTCTCTCCCTGTTCCTACACTTTTATGCTTCCCAATACGGTGTTTAGTGAACCTCGTTGGAAACCAGTGGCTCACCCGCATTAATGCACACAAAGACCTTTAAATGTGTGTGCGCACAGTACAGCTTTGAACAGACAGACGACACACACCAGAGAAGTCAAAGAGAAACAAAAGTAGTTATGTTTATTGTAATAACCGCACTCATTTAGGTTTTTACAATGTCAACCAGAGAAAATCTAAAGTATTGAAGAGGATGTGTGTCTGTGTGTGTGTGGGCTATTCTTGTGACTGGCTTACAGCAGGGAGGCAGCGTTGGAATGTGTCACAAGTCGAGTCTATATGCAAACACAAAAAGCTTCATTGTCTGAAAATAAAAACAGCAGCAGCGTCACGTGACGTGATGGGAGCGAGTTCCTCCGAATGACAAGGTTTTTTTTTTATATTTGGAACAACTTTATTTTAAAGTCAGATAATTATTTTTTTACCCTCACTTTTGTTCTGACTCATTGGGGGGAAAACAAGCTGCATATGTCTGTCTGTCTGTGTCTATGTGTGTGTGTCTGTGTGTCTGTGTCTGTGTCTGTGTGTGTGTGTGATGACAGTAGCTACTCCACAGGCCGAACACCTTTGTCCTCCTCCAGCTTCCTCAGGGTCTCGTCCCACTGGGTGAACTGCTTAGACAGCAGGAACATCTGCCAATCACAGGTCAGGGGTCAGTTTATGTCAACAAGACAAAATAATGAATTTGGAACAGTAGCTGGTGGATCCAGACAAATTAGATTGAAAACAGAGAGGCTAAATTCATTATTCAAGGTTTATTATTGTGTCTCTTTTATCCCCCAAGAGAGTACAACCAGGCACGTTTAATTACATGACAACTAGAACAGTTTATGTGTAAAATAATTAGGGTAGGTTAAAAAGTATTACAAAAGTATTACAAGTATTAGAAAAAAAAGGGAACATCATAGGACAATAAAATAAAAGCCTACCATTTTGTTGTATTCCTCAAAAAGCTTCTTCACTTCTAGAGACTGAGCTTCAGTTTGGTCCTGTAAAAGAGACAAACAGTGGGTCAACAGATAACACACAAAGAGGCTGATGAGGACAGAGGGGAGGGGAGGGGTGTTACCTGCTCTTTGATGTGGATCTGTGACAGGCGCTGGAGCTTAGTGGCATGTTCTGGTACATCTGGAGGCAACAGAAACACACACAAACACCACATTATTGAATTAAAAAGGCTGGACATTCTATTAAAAAAAAGAATAATAAATTGTCATGTTATTTTCTTTCGAAAGCCCAACAAAATGTTCAAACTGATGTCAGGGACACGTGTGGAGCCGGAGCAACACAGAAGCTAAAAATAGTCACAATGAATGACATGCTGTTAATAAAAAACAGCAGGATGTTCTGTGACAACAGTAAAAATAAGCGGTAATAACAGCAATAGGGTTGTTTAAGAGATAAAGCGTATTAGAGGTGGCTGATACTGAAGGTAGTGGAGAAAGTATGGATATGAAAAAGCAAACATGAAATAAAACAAACTGAACTTTACTCTTTCATGTCCAGAATTTAAATTTCACAGAAAACTACATAAAGATATATTTTAGCACCGGGCTTTCACATCCTGGATCCCAGACCTCTTTCCAGCAAACAAACGCATCATTTGATAGATTTCAGCTTTAAAAATAAAACACAAGACAAACTCACCTCTGATGTAGGTGCTGTCCAGCAGCGGCTGCATGTTGCTGACCTGCTCCAGCAAAGCAGCCTGGGAAAGCAGGAAGTCCTCCTCTGCGTACAGACAAACACAAAACAGCATCACAGTGCTGCTCTACGATTAAGAAACTAATCTTCTCTATGCGATAACTTACATATTATACAATACAACAACATTGGCATTTACATGCATCGTATTGAATGAATAACAAACCTAATATAAATAAACTATCTGATATTAAACTTGATTGCAGTTTTATATGGAACTTATTTCCATTCTATTGATCCGTCACAGGGTCCTCCTGGTTCTTACCGGCGAGAATGAACTCCAGCTTCATTGCATCTGGTACAGTGATGTGGTCGGTGAACTGCGGGTCCAGGTACTTCAGCAGGTCCTCAACTGACAACAAATAGGATCAAAGACTCACCAAACACACACAAATCCCCTCAAGCACTGTTGGACTGTCTGCTCTTAACATCACTTTTGGCATTTTTGAGATAAACAGTCTCGCAGCTCGATGAAAAACCCTGCACGACATGCAAGGTGACGCCAAATCCTCCGGCATTAAGCCTCTACGGCAGCCACTCAGCGAATGTGAAGTTGTGTCCTTTCTAAGTAACTTAAACATGACCAACGTATATAAATAATTAAAGTTACAACGAGCCCTGCAATCTCTGCTGTTGTGACACATTAAGATACAGTGCAGCGTGTGACTCACTTTTCTTGTGCAGAATCTTCACCCGTTCCCTCTTGTTGGCCGTGTTGGTCAAACCGGCCTGGATCCTGGCCAGAGACTCGGCACACTGCCGGACAAAAGGACACCGATTAGATTCAAAGTCATAATCTATTTAATCAACGGGTCCGAGCAGGTTTTTGTGCAGTATGTGGTACTTTGCCTAGTACAGTGCAAAAACACTGACTTTCAGGTTTAAGAGTAGCATGGAGAAAGCGAGATAGTATCAATTTGGGGCTCAATTTGTTTGCGAAGAGACGTGTGGAGACCAGTAGAGACTGGCTGACGTTGGTGTGACTAAAATGAAGTTGCAACCTCACGGCTTTTGACTACGGATCGGCTCACTTGTCTCTATGGCTACTCGACATTCTAACAAGCAGCAACACAGTGAAATAGTCTTTTTTAATTTACTCACTTTCTTCTCCGATTAGAACTGGAGGTTTATTACTTTCAAAAGGAACATCTGGACCGAGCATATCTTGGAGTAAACACTACGTTTACACCTGTAAAGCAAAGTCAACTAACTACGGTGACTTTCTCCACTCCTGCAATAACAACATGTCCCAGGAAACAAATCCACTTCAGTGCTCCTTTTGTTAGCGAGACGCGTTTCTTAGATCATATGACGCTCTGAAGAGAAGCTCCATTCACTGGCTCAAAAAGGACCAGACCATGTTTTTGGACTTTCAGATTGATAGTTCAGGAAACCAGTGACTTCACTTCATTTCAGTTTCAAACTCAACCATCTTGCTGCTGATAGATCACTTATGTAGTAATGCATCTATATGTCGCAGTAAATAGTGAAAACTGTTGTGTGTTTTATCAGAGCGAGAGTCCAAAACCAAAACAAGAGGCATTGTGGGATTTGTAATGACGGTTATTTGAGCTAAAACAACACCTGGACAGGCAGGATGTAAAAGAAAAATAGCTGAAAAGAAACTAAAATAATTTCACAGGTGTAGGTTGTATATAACATTTAATAAAATGGAAGTAAAACACCTCAAAGTTGTACTTCAAGTAAATCTAGTCAATTTAGACCTTTTAAATCCCAGCCGCGAACAGAGAGAAACACAGTGATGAATAATTATAATAAATGACAATAACAATAATAATACGAATAACTGACAGCTAGTTAACCTGCTATCTCCTTAATAAGACTCGTTTAAGCTACGTAACTCACCTAGCAGCTGCTTGAATAATACATAAATACCTGCAATCACTAATTTGTGATAAACGCGTATTGTTGTGCAGGAAAAATGCATACAAATAATAATAAAAAAAAGGGCGTTCACTTAAGCCCACCGCCTGCTACAGCTGACTAGCTTCTTTACTATCCGCCATATTCATCAGAATATTGTTTATTATTGTTAATATTATGATTATATTGACCAACCTTGACCGGTTTTCCACTTTTGTTTCGTCTCTCTCCGTAAATTTGACCCTCCAGCGTCTGAAGACGCATCTCCAGGTCGACCGTGTCCGATGTTTTATCCATTCTTGAAGCTACTGACACAGACAGCACCGTGTGATGACGTAACTACTTTTACAAGAGACGTCGCATATTGATGACGCATTACACTGCGATGACGAATTCGTTTCTCGTTTTTATTTGTAACAATGTGGGGGGCATTTTTCATTTAAACACGTAAGATATTTTGACCTCAAACTACACTTTTAGTTGAAATGGGTTAATCATTTTAGAAACATTTCTAAATTAATTAAAATGTTTGTTTTTTTAAGTTATTGCAGTACATGGGGTTGTCCGCTAGACGTCGCTGTTCTGTCAGGAAACGGGTTCAGCTGTTTTTCCGGTGACAGCAGCGGAATGACAACATCGACACTCACGGCCCTTCTTCCATTCAAGCCGACTTCAGCTAAACACCGACAAAAAGTGAGGTTTTTCCTCACATACCACCATCTCCTCCTGCACACGAGCCGCCTCTGTTTGTGGACGACGATAAAAACAAACCCGGAAGTTCAGTTAACACGTTTGTAAACAATCACTTGCTGTGTTTTTACACGAGCTAAGCTCGCGGACCGAGCTCGAAGCTAACGCCAGTTTTTACATGACGTCTGCGTAGTTTGCCAGGTTTGTAGTTAGTTTGGAAAGTCCTGCACGTGACTCGCTGTCGTCCTTTGCACTATGACATCGTAATAAATCTCCTTGCGAATTCATAAAGACGCACGTGGCTTATTTACAGCGGAATTACGTTGAGACAATGTGGCGCTAGCTTTGTGTTGCACCGCCTACTTCGTTGTGGCTTTTGGGGGGTTTGTGTTGCTGAAGGTCTCATTAATGCTCTGCTGTGTTGTTGTTGACTGCAGGACGCTGTCTGCCAGTGGACTTCGGGGTCTGTGTTTGAGGAAGTTCTTCTATATGTGCCACTGGGAGCAGCAGCAGCAGCAGCATGGCAGATGACAAGGACGTGATGAGAGACGTTTGGTTCGGTCGGATCCCCGCCTGCTTCACCCTGAACCAGGACGAGGTCACCGAGAGAGAGGCCGAGCCATACTATGTAAGTGTTGTTGCTCTCTGACGTCACGTGGCCACAGAATGAATTAAAATCCCACAGAAACATGCTGCAAAAATATATATCGATGGTAATTATATTCTCATAAACACCGCACGGTGGCTCAGATTGCACCACAACAAGTAGTGCTGCGATGTTGGAGGTTACAGATACAAATTCCGATCCCACTGTTCTGACTGCAATGTTTTTTTTTTTCTCTGATTGTATGCATACTGCGTTGTGTGACAGTTTCTTTCCTAAAATTAGATTTAAAACATTGCAATATATTGCCTTGCTGACAGCCTGTATACATGATACATATTGACACGCCAGATTCTTGCCAATACAAAGAACACTTGAGGCGTAACCTCAAGTGTGTTTTTATTTAAGTACACTGTGGCTGATGTGCTATGTAAACATATAAAATACACGTCAGAAGCTCTGTAGACGTGGAGAACAAAACATTTTCAAATTTTCTATAAAACACATCTTATGGGTCGACAGTAGCTTGATCCACGAGGACTTTGCTCGGGAGCTGGAGGGTTTTTGGGTTGAAATCCCTGGACTAGCTGGAGAGGGGCTCCCAAGGAACTCCCAACTGTTCGGGATACCCCTTGGGATGCTCCGAAAAACACAAACCCCCTCGTTTGTGTGTTTGTGGGTTTTTCGGACCTGTGTGCAATCTGTAGTATGAAGGAAAGTATGTCTACTTCCTTTTCTGATGTAATCACGTTGCCATACTGATGATAATGTCTCCTCTCTCCTCTCAGCTGCTGTTACCCAGGGTGAGCTATCTGACTCTGGTCACGGACAAAGTGAAGAAACACTTCCACAAAGTATTGAGGACCGAGGACGTGGAGGAGATGTGGTTCGAGTACGAAGGGACGCCGCTGAAATGGTGAGAGAGCGATCATCGGATGGGTTTCTGAAACCTGAGCAGTTTCTGTTGTGATCTATATGTCAAAATATTTGTTCGAAGAGCCAGAATATTTTTTTTTTCTCATCATGAATCTACACATATATTCTTTACCTTGTTGCTCTTGTGGAAATGTGCTCCAAATATCATGCTTTCTTTTGGGGGGACATCTTGTAAAATACACACCAAAATGAGCAACATCAGCAGGAAGCTGCCATTTAAGTGTCTTGTTTTACAGTCTTAAGTGGGAGAAATACAAATCCAGTCAGAACCATCGCACTTATTTCACACCACCTGCAGCTCTTAATAGTGAACTGACTGCGCAAAAGTTCAGCCACAAGGTGTCAGTGTTGCAACACAGATGACGACGGGCCTGGTTTACAGTAGCATCAAAGTTCCATAAAACATAATATAAATTTTAAGAGCTTTTCTTTGGTTCTGCTTGCCTGTAAAGGGTGTTTGTCATTTGTTTTGACATCTTATTAATAGTTGGCTTCAGGGAAACTAGGCCGCAAAGACTAACTATATTCAATGGCCGTAAAAAAAAAGAAACTTAAATACGCTCATCGGATTTGAGGCTGCGATATAGAAAAAAATAAAATCTATTTGGCTGAAACACAGGAAATGACAAACAGAAACATCTTCTGAAGTTCACACCCTGCACCCAGAGAAAGCTGAACATCAGAAGACAACACTGACCCCAGTTCTGTTGAAAGTTTGTTTACATTTGAGGGAACCTTTTTCTGTGTGTAGGAGTGATGCGTTTCATTCAGGTCAGGTGCTGCTGTCGGTCTCTAGATGGCTGATAAAACAGGCGAATAATGGAAGTCACACACTCTGGTGTTGATCGTTTTCTGTTTGCGTCTCCCGGTTCCAGGCACAATCCTATTGGAGTTCTGTTTGACCTCCATGCGTCCAACACGGTCTTACCCTGGAGCATCACTGTGCACTTTAAGGTAAGCGTCAGACACACTGTGCGTGTTTATGCCCCGACTCCACGACACTGTCTCTCCCCTTATGATGCGTTCACACCAAAAGAGTTGCGAATTTTTCGTGCGAGTAGATTGCATGCAAAGTCAATTCACAGACGAGAATCGTTGCGAACAACGCAAATTTCCGCCGGGCACCGCGAATGACGCAAATAACGCGCCGTGAATGGCGGCTTGCGAAAGATGTGCCTCATTCGCAACAAAACAACAACAATAACAATTCACCAGAGCCCTACGGGCCAAAAAATACAACAATGCAGCTTACAAATGTCCTTGTGCACGTGTCAGAATTTTCCAGACCGCGAGCTGCTCCACTGCCCGTCCAACTCTGTGATCGAGGCTCACTTCATGTCCGGCATCAAGGAGGCCGACGCCCTCAAGCACAAGAGCCAAGTCGTCAACGACATGCAGAAGAAAGACCACAAACAGCTGTGGATGGGCCTGCAGAACGGTGAGACACACACACACACACACACACACACACACACACACACACACGCACCCGTGCATTTCTATAAGCAGCTGCGATTGAGCATGCTAAAAGGTGACACTCTCACACACACACACACACAGACACGCACTTCAAAGAAGAAAGACCACAAGCAGCTGTTGGGGAAGTGACACAGATTCATTCATTAACACTTAGATGCACACATGTTGTCTCCCTGCAGCTCACACACACCTATACGCAGAATCACACACACTGCACAGTGCACAATGCATGCAGTTATTCTTGTTTTATTTATTTTTTCGTTTGTTGGTGAGGTGCTTTCAAAGACACCAACAAAATACATCCAAATAGATTCACTTCCTGCCTTCCTTCCTTGTTCCTCCGCACACACACACACACACACACACACACACACACACACACACACACACACGCACACATAAATTAAGTCCCTTAACCGTGATAGCAGGCTTTGAAGTTCCATAACTTCTCCCACCCAAACACCCACCGACTTCCCTTCTCCATGTCCACCCCCGGTCCGGTGATTTGTGTCGAGAAGCCGATGTTACAGAAGCTTTGGCAGCTTGTGATGTGGGAGTAGGAGCTGGGGGGGGCGTCCCATTTGTGCTCGTCTTTGAAAAGCAAGACTCAGCTGGCGTGAGATTCTTGGAATCACTGCAGGTCAAGTTGATCAAACGAGGCAACGTTAAACACTTTGGTCACCTGTGATGTCGCCGACCTCTCGTCGACTCTGTTATGTATAAATACAGTTCAATCTATAACGGTCAAGCCTCTCATGTGTAATCCTCACTTAGCAGTTGATCCGTTGGTTACTTTTGTGACCAATAAATCGCACATTTAGTCTGTGAAATCTTTCCAAGACCATTTGAGAAGCTGGAACCTGCTGAAATATATATATATATATATATATATATATATATATATATATATATATATATATATTATTCTATTCTATTTTTTAAATATAATGTGATATTATTGTATCCATCTATCCATCTTGTTTCATGAATGAACATGCCCTGAAACGGAAAGGCTTTTTATTATAATACCAACAGGACTTCTTCATGATACATATTTAAATAAATTGTCTAATTTTGTACTGAAAAAGGTGCATTTGCGGCCTAGAGGTGCTTTTGTGACGTTGGTGGATTAAAAAACATCATGTAAAAAAGTAAATCCTCAAATAATAAAACTGCTGGCGCTCGAATAAAGAAAAAAACGTATTTGGTTTCGAGGATGTTTTTTATATCTTTTATTTGTTTTGCTGTTTCGCTCTTGGCGTCGAGACGCTTTTCGAGAAAACACCTGCTCAAGGTCATTCACCAACCAAAGTTCACATGAAAGAAATCTCCAGAAAACTGGCGGCCTGCCACTGTTTGTAGGCACGAAGCTGCGAGAATGTTTTTGCAGAAAACCCACAAAAACTTCAGCTGCTTGTCTCTCTTTCTTTTCTTTTTTTCCCCACACTTCCACCTGAAACTAAAAGAGCGAGCATCTCGGACGCGTCTCAACGCAAGAGAGAGAACTCTTTTCGGAGACGCGACGTGATCCTATACGAACTGTCTTGAAAAAGTCCCGGGTGTGGCCATCAAAGTGTTTGCAACTGCGTTAAACACAGAAACACGGATGAATCCAAACGGAAGGAGCTGCGTGTGAAAGCGAGAGACGAAACCTCTTTTTCTTCTTTCTCTCAACCAAAAGAGAACCAGAAACAGAGAGGGCTCGCACACTTTCACCCAGGATGAGAGGCGAGAGGGGAGAGGGAGAGGGGGAGAGAGATGGGGAGAGAGATGGCGGAGAGATAGAGGGGAGAGAGAGATGGGGGAGAAAGGGGAGAGAGAGATAACATTCAGATTCTCACACATTGCAGCTCTTTCACATCTGCTTTTGAGGATCCAAGAGTCAAAAATGTAATATTCTGATTATTGCGAGTGTGTTGACACTTGTGTTCTTCATTCTACTCTGGTTTGATTTTATATTCTTATTGTTATCTTCTTTTATACTTTTGGCATTTTCCTCCTTTTTTAGTATTTACATTTTTTATTTAATTTACATTTTTTACCTTATGTTTAAGTTATTTTAATTCTGTGTGGAAGGAGGACCTAACAAGACGCACACCGTCACAAGTAGCCATGCAAGCACTCTGCCGAATGAAACACCAGATCAAGGAACAAGGAAACAAGACAACGTTATGCTCTCAGAGCCGAACATCGTCGAGTATTTGAAGAATGCATGATAATAAAATGGAGCCTCAGAGGGATCCTCCTTAAAAAGATACTCCACACACAAAATGACCGCTTGTACTTATTCACATTAACGTTACCTCTTGCTTTGATGAGCGCGTCTCGTCTCTGGGACATTCTTTACGACTGCTGACCTGTTTTGTATTTTGTGTCGTCACAGATAAGTTTGACCAGTTCTGGGCCATAAACAGGAAGCTGATGGAATATCCCACTGATGAGGGAGGCTTCAGATACATCCCCTTCAGGATATACCAGGTAACATACACACACACACACACACATACACATTAATATGAACAAAAACAACCTCAATTTGTAGTTTAGTTTACTTTGAGTCTCTGGACTCAAACTGCAGTTTGCCAGTCAGCCCAATAGATGGCGCCAGAAGGCTGCGTGGAAATCCGTCCAAATGGACACTTGCTCATTGTGAAAAGCAGCGAAGACGGCTCTTTTTGTTCTTCTTTCGGTGCATAAAACAAATCCAGGTTATCGGTGCCGTTCAGCCTCTGAACCATGATGTGTACTGTTGCCTCTCCATGCATGAGCACACACACACACACACACACACACACACACACACACACACACACACACACACACACACACACACACACACACACACACCTGCATCTGCAGAATATTGGGAGAAAAACATTTCTCATCCCTTGATTTGAAAGACTTCGGTTCGTGCCCTTCTTTTGACATAGTCATCACTACTTAAAAAATAAATAAAATAAAAGTCTCCGGTTAGATCTAGAAAACAAACCTTTATGACCCCCTGACGTGTATTTGTTTGCGTGTCCTGCCACTGAACCGAGATCAGGAGGCGTAAGCAGACAGACAAGCTGCCTTTTTCCTGACGCGGGTAAAAATTCCCTTTTTTTTGGGAAGACAAAGAAAAAAGTAAGAAGGGATGAATAAGCGAGTGATTCTTGCCTGGAAAACATTAGCACGCCAGACAGCGGGGGAAAGTGCCAATCAAGTGTTTGGCGGGGGGGTGGGCCAGATCAGGAAAAAGTGTGGAGGAATTAATTTGACAACTTCTACAAGTAAAACATAATATATAATCCTACTGGACAATGAGGAGGCTCGTCCAGTCCAGTCAGGGAAATTAAGATTTGGAAAACATCTGGATCTTTGCAACAAAAACATGTTGACAGTCTGCTTTGAGTCTCGCGGCGGAACGTGCGTGCGTTTTGACCTCGATCTAAAAAGTTTGCTGCAAACAGAAAAGATCGTCCTCGCTGCCACCGTACGGGTAGAAAACGGAGCAGGAAATAGATCCTGGTGTCGTGAGGAACAGAACATCATATCTGCGGGTAGTTCCCCCCCGCCCCCCAGAGCTGATTTATTATTGAGCGTTTTAAGACCTGCTGTGCTCCACACATGGCTGCGTTTACGTTTTTGCGCAACAAGGAGGGTGGGAGTACAGCTGTCAATCAACGGGGACATTTTTGCACAAAATGCAAAAAAAATATATAGAAAAAAGGCCCATAAATGCTTTTGTTTTTACTTTCACATCTTCGGCGCATAAATAAACCGTGTTTTTTTTTTTTTTTTTTTTTACACTCTGCACAAAAACATTCTTGTGTTGGGTTATAAAACGCGCCTCTTTAAAGTGGTAGACTGAAACACGCAGTCTCACCAAACAATGACCCGCCCTCTCAGACGTGCACTTGTTGCAGCTGTAAAAAGCCGTGTAACTGCCGGCGGGGTAGAAGGAACCCAGACCGCTCCACTTTTTTGGTGGGTGTTTTCTTTTTTTTTCATGGCTGAATTGAAAGTTTCCACGGTCATTTATGAGCCGAGTTGGTTTCGTGATAATTGGAGCATCAAAGCCTGTTACAACCTCACTGTGTGATTTCCACACATATTAGTTGAAAAAAAAGAAAACAGGCATCGTTCATGAAAAGTCTGGATTGTTTTGGCGATGGTGTGGTTTTCATCTTACAAACTGTTGGATTATTTACAACCGGAGGAGGTCTGGAAAGAAAAGTGGAAGCTAAATAAGTTCATGTTGTTGACGATACTTGCAACTACTTTCATCATCCAAAATTTTGTATGAACAAAAACCAAGATCTCTTTAACTTCGTGGGTACAATCTTAATATTACTGTTGAGGATTAAGAACTGAACTTTGAAATGCTTCTCGTTTTAATCAAAAAGAGCGACACATTCAATCAAAAAAACCCTGAGCAAATCTTTTTTTAAACCCTGCAGAGCTTATTGCTGAGGAGGTAAATTCATTGTTTTTGTTAGCCGGAGTTTCTGTGACAAGACGAAACACGATATAAAAAAACTCAGCAAAGACAAAAAAGAACAAAACAAAAAAAGAAAAGTGCAGAAACGCTGAGAAGAACAAAGCGGTTTGGCACTTCGAAAGTCACTGTGGTGACTTAACAGGAGACTGCTTCACACAGAGGAAGGACCCCCCCCTCATCCCATCCCACGCAAACACACACACAGACACAGACACACACACACACACACATGCTCAGAGTCCTTCAAAGCCAGATTGTGGTCTTTAGTGTAAATAACATGTGCTGTGTTTGATGCAGACAGAATTAATGACAACACTAAAGTCCAAATAACAGGGGGGCTCATTTCCGTCGGGCCTGCAGTCCTCATGGAGACAAAGACACCTCATGGGCACGGACGACACACTGTGTGTGTGTGTGTAGACATTTTTTTACATGTTTTATCTCCTTTCCATAAACAACACAAATACGGGAATTGATGTTATGAATAATATGTTTTTTTCCCCTCTCCTTCTACTTTTCTTTTGCTACTTTTTACGTCCTTTTTAAGCGTCTGCGTACTTGTTGGTCTGATCTTTGAGAGCCTGCGCTTGTGCGTCGCCGGTTTCTTGTACTTTTGTCATTTCATTTGCTTCCACTTGAGCCCCTCTGCTCGTGTGTGTTTGCCCTCGCCTCCGTCTGGCAGCAAGACTTGTTTGGCCGTCGGTGGATCTTTTTCCTGCTCCGGCAGTGACGCCACTCTGTGATTCAAAAGAGCCGGAGGAGGAGGAGGAGGAGGAATGGCGGGCGGGCGGGCGGGCGGGCGGGCGGTCGTCTCCCTGCGCGGAAAAGTGAAAATTACTATCCTTCCTTTTTTTAAAGACCGCTTGCATTGTTGCTCTACAGGTACACCTCTCTGTTCTACCCTCCCCCCACTCCGTGACTCGGCGCTTACTCACAAGGAGCAAAGGTGGCGGTGTCCGCCTGCTTCGAAGAATGCAGGTTTTTAAACGGACTGCCAGATATCTTGTGATGGCTGAGGGAGACGAGGGGGAGGTGGTGACTGCACAGACAATTACACAACATGGGAATGCTGGAAATGGTTCATGCCAGTGGCGACAGGTTGTAGTGGGGCGAACAATGCACCGCCGCCGTCTTGTGACTTTCAAAGGGCTTCCGATTGTTTTTACGTCGTGGCTGATCCGTGCATCATCATGCAGAGTCAGATAGAGAAGGTTTAATTGTATAATTAATTCCATGTATTTTGGTGGGGGGGTTCTTGCGATATCACATTAACCCACTGGGGACTGAGGTCATTTTCTCGATTTTACATAATTTCTTAAATTCACCTTGCATTTGAGATACATACATATGTGCAGTGTTGGGGTAGTTACTCAGAAAAAGTAACTAGTTACAAGTTACTAGTTACTTCTGAAAATTGCCTCACTTTAAAATCCACAAACAACAGGATACAAGAGGCTACGTATGGTGGGGACATTCAGGTCGGTCAAACAGCATAACACATTAAAAATAGGCATTTGGAAACATGAGACCCCACTAAACCAAATGGGGGCTGACTCTTAAGAACAAAACCAGCTTGTTATAGGAATCATTGTAGTGGTTTAAGAAAAATTAATGGCACTTTTTCCCATAAAATAGAAACAGAAATGCACTTAACCCAAAAAATAGAAACAGAAAATGCAATTAAATAAACAGAAAATCCACTTCATCATTGCCTAAATAAACAGAAAGTGCACTATATCCTATGAAGTTTATAATTTTTCTCTATTCTTCAAAATAGCGATTGTATCGCATGAGTAAAAGTCTCTTTAATCTTTTATCCGACAGCCTGTTCCTCCTTGGGGTCAGAACAATACTGCCCAGGCTGAAAGCCTTTCCACAGTGTTGTAATTTGTTTTATTACATGATTTACTCTTATTGTGAAGAGCATGTAAACAGAAAGTGCTTTTACTTTGAAGGCAGAAAGTACAATGATACGTGCTTGTTGACGCTAACTAATGTTGATGTTACGTGTGGAAAATATATACATGTCAGGTGCAAGAGCGCGTTCTCAATCGCTTTAACAGTTTGTAAAGCTGCAGTTCACCAGTAAAGTGATTCCGTTCATACCAGACGTGTCTTGTCCTCATTAGAAGCTCCACGTCATTACAGACAGGTGCACTTGATGGTATTGAGTGTTGTATTGCTTTGCAATATCCTTAATCCTAGGGAACCTAGAGAGAACCTCCCAGTTGGATCTGGGCACTCCGTCTCCGTCTCCGTCTCATCCCTTCCTCGCTTCCCTCCTCCTACGCACCAGCAGCTATGTCACTCAAATCACTCAAATCGGAGTTCTGTGATAGATTGTTCTATCAGGAAGTGTCGTGTGACTCGCGCACCGCTAAAAGAGAACTTTTCGGACTGGTAAAAATGTCTTGAGTAACGCAGGAAAGCGCGTTACTGAGGTCTAGTAAAGTAGTGTAGTTACCAATATTTTGAGTGTAATGCGTTACTTTACTTTGTTACCTATAAAAGTAATATCGTTACTGTAATCCGTTACTTTGTAACTCGTTACTCCCAACACTGCATATGTGTTAAATCAAAAATTGCAGAGCAATCTCAGCTCTCTATTTAATGAGGCACCATTGTCCTAAGGCAAAAGTGTAACGAGAACATATGGCCCTAAAGCTGTAAAATCGAATCTCGATTTTGGAAATTCTTCTTATCTCTTATGAAAGCATAACTTTACTCATGTGGACAAACTGTTTCGGTCGTTGAAATTGGTTTACCAAAGGTCTTAGATTCACAAAAGCAGTGGAATATAAGAATACAATGGTAGATACATGTAAATGAAACCAAACCTTTTATTATCGTTTTTTTGAGTAGAAATATTGACTGTCACACCTTTCACCAAAATGATAAAAATGGGACTGATAATGGGAATTCATACTGCAGATAAAACATGGGGAGGGTGTGCAAATGAACAGTTTTTGTTTTAAAATAAAATATGTATTATACATTTAAAAAAAACAGACAGGCAAACAAGCTGGTGGGGATGGCTGTGGTGAATCCTCTCTGTAAAATAAATTACTACTGGTCAGTACTAAGTTCACTGAAAGAAAGTTGACAGTGATAGTTATGATAGTAACGATGGCTACAGTTACGCACCGTGCCGTTTTACGACACGGTGCGTAATGGAGATGCAGAAAGGACTATGCTCATGAGCGAATCAACAAATCACGGTGAAGGACTTCGTGTGACGAGTACTTTCGGCACTGCGTCACAGGATACATCCATCCCTCTATCTCTCTGTGAATCACCTTCAAGCTCACAGGAGGAAGGAAGCGAAAGAG
Source organism: Taurulus bubalis (assembly GCF_910589615.1). Lineage (NCBI taxonomy): Eukaryota > Metazoa > Chordata > Actinopteri > Perciformes > Cottidae > Taurulus > Taurulus bubalis. The sequence continues at coordinate 9,051,542 of NC_136600.1, forward strand.
GAAAGCCTACTGATTCCTCTAGAATTTGAAACGTATTTCTGTGACGTTTTATTGCGAAGATATGAATATTTACAAAACGTAAATATTGTAAAACGCGGATCTGCGTTGCGAGTTCCGGAAGTGTTAAAGGGTCAAGAGCAATGTTCCCTCTAATTTTTTTCAGCACTGAGCAAACTTTTTTTTTTTCTGAGCGCACATTTCAGCACTGTGAGCAATTCGCAACCACGCGACCTGCCGAAAATGACCACAAGCCTGCGTTAGCCATAGGTGATTCAAAGAGATGACAGCAAATGCATCAATATGTATACAAGGTTGATATTTATTCAATATCCTTTATAATGGCTGGACTTTGGGAACATTTTAATGATGGTGTTTTACCAGTCAGTTTAGTTTAACTTAAAGGATCTTTGTTGAACTTCAATAAGGGGAGGTTATGACTGGTTCACTGGTTATGACTGATAATGATATATATAAAAATAAAAGTATCAAAGGTGTATTTAGGTGTGTTTAGTCATTTCTCAGCAGGTACAACATTTAAGTGGAACTTCATTGAAAGAAAAATGCTAATGCAGTGCTTAACAATAATTATAGGCCTATTAAATTGACATGGTGTCATTTTTCCTAAAGGTAGCCTATATAAACAATTTAATAACTTCATATTCTTCATATTTAAATATGTCTGAAAGTTTCATCCTACCTGTGTCAGTTTGGACAGCGGGGTGGGGGGTGCTAACGGAGGCAGAGCGCTAGCAGAGGTACAGAGAGCGCATGTCGAGAAACGGGACGCTGATTGGCCAAGAAGACTCGACAAGTCACATCAAAGATCGTATTATTGTGAAGATGGCTCACTCCTATCTCAGAAACACTGGCGCAAAAAAGATTTTTAACCCCTGAAAAAAAATTGTTTGTGCGGTCTGAAAAATGTGCGCGGTCTGAAAAATCTATTACGCGGCCACTTCAACTGGCTTGCGCGGCCGCGCAGCTTAGAGGGAACACTGGTCAGGAGTGTCCGAGCATGGCGCGCGAGCGCTGAATATACGCAAAAGGCATTGATGCTAAACACAACGTTCGTTGCATTCTCCTCTGTAAACACCAGAGGGCGTACAAACAAAATGAACCACGAAGAATTAAAAGGACAGAGTGCTACCGGCTAAACGCCATAAACCAACCTCCATTATGCCGAGGAGGGATTGTAATTATCTGTCAACTCATATCTCATATTTATGGACTACTTTATTATCTTTATAGAAACCTTGTAAAGAAACAAGTCAAGTATTCAAAATATATATATATAATATGATGATGAAAGTAGTTGCAAGTATCGTCAACAACATGAACTTAGTTTCGTTAGAACGGCCAAGCACAAATCATTCTGACCCGACGGAGCCTCACATCAGAAATATGGGCGCTGGATGGTCCCGGAGGTGAAGCCAGTACGCGACACTTGAATAATTTAGAATTTGATTCGGTATCTTTTTGATGGAGTCTCTCCTCCGCAGGTGTGTATTTCAACTTCTTAGAAAATTAAGGCCGCCAAAGGGAGGTCGGGAATTTTTAATTTACCAATGGACGGCATCGGAGTTCAGTGGAAAAAAACAAATGTTTTCTCTTGATTCACAGAAGCTCATATTGATTGACGGCCTCCGTGCCCCAGTCCATTGTTGTTGTGTTTTTTTTTTACCATCAATTAGGCGGATTGAATCCCCTCCATCAATTAGGCCGGTGTCTTGAGTTCCGCCCCGCTCTTTTCACACCTCTCTCTCTCTCTCTCTCTCTCTCTCTCTTTTTCTTTTTTTTCAAACCACTAAATCCCACTGACACCTCGCTGTCTTTGTGTCGCCGTGTGCTGCCGTGCCAGCTAAGGTGTCACCCCGGGCTGAAAAGAAAGTGTCTCCATCTAAGCAGTATCACGCTTCTCCCCTCGACGGGAATCAATAGCGCCTTCTTTTGTACGGCGACCAGCTCAATTATTCATGGCCGCTATTTAAAAATGCAGCGCAGGTAGCTGTCACTTAGCGCACTCTCTCCGCTCTGGCTGTCCCCGGTGATCCCTGCACGAAAAAAAAAAACCTGCCGTTCTTCCTGTCAGTGACTCAGTCTTTCTGTGTAACCCGAGCGGCCGGCTTCACGCCTCCGCCACCCAACCTTCCCCTTGCCGGGGTTTTTGTCTTTTACTCTTCTTTTTTTTGCGCGCCTGGCTCCGCGGTGTGTAGTTACAGCTCGGTTACCCGATCCCCATCTTTGCTGGTTTTCCTTTTCACAGCTCCATGATTAGGCACCTATTGTGTGTCAGACTCTCCGTTTGACACCTCAGGTTGGGTATCTGCCCACACCACGTTTCTCTCTCTCACTCTATCACTCACTCAGTTTCTACCATTATCCTCCATGGTATTAAGTGAGCCCCCTAAAACTGATCACTATTTATCACAATGAGGGCTGGGGCAATACTTCAATGCTGCCTTTCAGTGTATATAAGAAGTGGACGTGGTCATGATGACGTCACCCATCGGTTTGTGGACTGATGTTCTGAAGCCTCGAGTTTGGCGTCGCCATCTTTGCTTTTTTTGCAACCGATAAACAGAAGTGACCATGTCTGGACTGAGGAGGAGTGACGTAGAGACACCGTACACGTCTCTGGTGTGGACTTGTCAATCAACCTCGTTTGACTCTAAATGGACCATAACTTACTAAATGAACATCATGCTGTATTGAAGAAGACTTGAAACTGGAGATTGAGACATAAACTCATGTTTACAATGTTGACTGAGGAAATAAATCAAGAGAGAAGTAGAGTCATTGTTCATAGGCTTCTATACAGATACTCTTGGAACTATGCTCTACAGCAGGGGTTCTTAACCATTTTGACCTTGGGGCCCAACTTGTACAAAGTGGCCCGGGGCCCATTCAAATATTAACACTGTATTGATGTATTAACTAATTGATCACACTCTTGGTTTGATTTGTATTCAATAACTAAATCAAATCTACCTACAGTTGAACAAGCAAAAACCTTGTCAAATAAATTACATGATACAATGTGATCATCACGAAGACATTTACTGATCATGTGTATGTAAACCTGCAAGTCATGAAACAAATCAAGTTAATACAATAACTAATGTAAAGGCTCAAGTCAGGCGTATTAACACAAACATAACTAATAATTTGATTTTTCTACAAAAACAAGGGGGAAAAATAATTTTTTTAGAATGAATTGTATTATTGGAGTTGCCAGTCAGTGACACGACAGACCTTTTCTGCATCTGTAGTACATCGTCCTTTCTGTTGAAAAATCCCACCGGCTTTCTCACGAGCATCGGATGTTTGGTTTCTAGAGAATGGACATTGAGATTGTAAAATCTTTTTAAGTACCTTGGTTTTTACTTGAACAATAAACTGGACTGGACTGGTCAACTCTTGACCTACAGTAGTTTTTGGTTTGAAGAGCACATTTTTTTATTTTAATAAAAATATCCAAAACAATAGTTTTAAACACGTGTCAGTAGGTATCACTATAAATGATCTGAAAAGCAGTAAACGGTGATATGAATGATCTAAACTACATTATGAAAATGCAGAAGAGGCTAACACAGATCACAAAACATCAGCAAATGAAAGCTCAGTGTTTAATTTAAGTGATCGAGTAACAGCAAATTTACCCCACTTTTCTCTTTCAACCTCTGTGCTCACTGCACGTCCGTTTCTTTTTCACTCACTTGTCTTCGCCAACATTTATTACTATATTACTATATTACTGCCAGACCCTCCAGCACAAACACACAGTTGGTTTAGAGACCTGCATTCACTTTGAATGTCTGTTATAAACACTAGAGCACATTCACACATTTTAGTTTTTAAAAATGTTAGCAGGCTTTCATCTAAAATAGTAGCAGACTTACACTCAAAACATTCAAGGTTTAAGCCCCTGCAAAATTACATGACGACGCCGCTGCTCCACGCGTGAAATTTATAATTTTATAGTCTAATGCTGCATTCACACCAAAAGAGTTGTGAATTATTCGCGCGAGTAGATTACATGTAAAGTCAATGCACAGACGCGAATGGTTGCGAAAAAGTTGAAATATTTAAAAAATTCACCTGATGCTGAGAATTTACCACATAAAGTCAAGCGAGTATACTCAGGCAAAAAAGCGTTGGTGTGAACGCAGCATTACGCAGCGTATGAAGGTCAAGCAAGTTCCACGTCGCGTCAACCGGCGTTCAGCAAGTACCCTCGACGTGCGCGAAGATGCGAGGGGCGATCAGTGCTTTAATTTATTTATTTTATTTATTTATAAATACATATTTTATATATATTTTTTTATATATATATTTATTTATAAATAAATTAATTATAACCATGACCACAACTACTATATCTATATATATATATATATATATATAGATATAGTATTCGTGGTCACGGTGTAACCCGGATAGCCTTCAGTTCATAAGCTTTCTGATGAGCCCTAAACTGTTATTTGGCAATAGTTTAATTTGATAGCTGACTTTAAGATCTTTTCCACATATTTTGCAGTTACGACTCGAGTATCATTTGTCAAAATGTGACAGACACTGGCTGCTATATCAATGATTTATGCCGTGATTTAAAAGGCAAAGAAGAGCTTTTAGGCAGACTTTTTAATTAGTGTGCAGCAAAAAAAAGAATCTTCTCTAATTTTAACGACCTGATCTTAAATGTCAGGCTGGAGTTTATTATTGATAATACATGAGATAATCTGATCAATAAAGGACCTGAGTGAGCTGCATTTTTACTGTTTTGGTATCCCAAATGGCATCTCATCAAACGGATTCTGAACATTCTTCAGCCGTTCAGTGTAAAGATCTGTTTCTGGGATAAAAACTCAAAGAACGCCACACAACACCGTCTGACTCAAGAGCGTAAGGACAGAGTCCATCACCAGCTCTGGACGTAGTTTACTACATTTCTGTCTGCCGTCTGGCGGTAATTTCCCCGCCGTGCTTCCCGCATCTCTCACACATGGAATGTTTTGGCTGCAGGGTTGCAGATCAGAGCCGAACAGTCATGAGGATGATTGCTGCGTACGTCACTTTTTGTTTAGCTGCCCCGCCGTGACTTAGGACGGTTTACATTTCTGGCATTTTGTGTTTTTTTGCTCTCGCCCACACTGATTTGGGTTCTGGTCAGCAAGTAGGACACGCTTCGGTTCCTCCATCTATCCGTGATAAGTACCTAATAGTGAGGAGGTCACAGGTCAGGGCCACATCATCATGACAACCTCTGACTGGAGTAGGATCACATAGAGTGTGTGTGGGGTGTGGGAGGGAGGGGGGGGGGGGCGACTTGATCAAGTCTTCAGGCTTTTTGGGCTGGTTTGCTCGTACTTCGGTGAAAGAGAGAAGAGGATTTCTCTTAATAAGAACAAAAGACAAGGTCACTTTTTTATTGTTGTGGTTGAACTATTCTCTCGATCTAGGACGGCATTTAAGGACCATTGTAGATGACATACATGTACAGGGAGTGTGTTAATATTCCTGGAAAAGTGGTAAATTTAATGGTGAATTTACAAGAAAAAATGTATTTTACTAAAGTGGTACATTGACAAGAAAACACAACACATTGGCAGTATTTACAAGATTAGAAAGTCATAAATATGAGACTGAATACTTGAGGTCTGCCACTGTATGTCTCTGACTTGATGCAGCTTGATTTTCTATATTCACAGATCTCCTCATTAGTCAGGGCAACGCACAAATCAATTTCCCTCAACATCTGGTGATAATATATTTTTAAATTGACAACACAGGTGACATGTTTTATACTTCTTGTTAATATAATCTGATTCATCTTGTTTCCATATATGTATTTATTTATCCTTTGTGATCACCTTATTTTGAAAACACGTTGTTTCCCTGCGCTAACTTCGCTAAGTCCGTGCTCTACCGGTCAGCTCGGCCTCGTCTGTTTAAATACATTTCCCATAAATTCAATAAATGGATGCACGACAATTTTAGCAACAGTGCAATGAGCTTGATCCCACATTGCAAAGTGAAGCGATTTGTGGTTCCTTGACAACATAAGAAAACACTATTTTTAGTTGTAAATAATAACTTTATAATCTAAAGTTTTTTTGCCTTGAACGAGTTTTTACTCGTAAATCTACGACTTTGATCCGAACCCCTCCTCCTCTGTCATTTATTTCCTTTTTTCTTTTTTACCTACAAAGGTCCTAATGCGCCATCATGCTTCATCTGAGAACCTTGAGGAGTGCCGGCGGTCAGTCTGTATAGAAGCTGACTCTTTCTGCCGTAATCGAGCAGCAGTTAATGACTTCCAGACTGTTCCTGAGCAGTAAAGCACGCCAGCGTCGCATGTAACATCTGTCGAAATGTTGCAGATTGCTAAACATCCCATTCTGAGCCGGCAAGCTCATCAAAACCGCACATTCTCAGCTCCACTCATCAGACGGTTTCATTCCCAGCGTTTGCGTGCGTCGTATTCTGTGAATTCTCCACCTTTTTAATAATAAAAAAAATAAAATCCCCCCTTCACATGCAACTGTCCCATTTAACGGATATTTTGTCTGTTTTCTTTTCCCAGCAATTCCCTTGAATTGATGTCTCATGCCCAGTGAGTAAATGACTAACATCCCAAATGGCATTTTAATGGCTTTCACCATGACGTCAGATGAGTTTCGATGCATCTTTTTTTCACCGCATCGATGCAAATCGTCCTCGAAGTCCCGGTAAAACAGGAAGTTTGAGCGTCTTTAGCGTCCTCGCTGTGACGTATTTGAGCGGCGTTTAGTTAAAGGAGGCGTTAAAATCAAATCCTTTGCATTTGATTGGACTGCTAAAAAGTGGGCGGGCTCAGAATCTAGTGCGATACGGAGCTACAGAGGACTACGGATACAAAGTCGCTAAAAGTTGCAGATTGATTGATTGATGTTGTGATATTATTGGTCGGTATATTGTGTTTTACAGGACGAAAATATTATTTTATTTTTATATAAAAATACAAAGAAAGATCATCTTTTTTGCATATTTAATAGATAAAAATATGTGATGTAAAAGGATTAAAAGGGCATTTTTAATTGTACACCGCTCGTTAATCCTTTGGTCTCTCATCCATCACAGACGACGAGCAACAGGCCGTTCATCCAGAAGTTGTTTCGCCCCACTTCACCTGAAGGCAGCGTGCACACACTCGGCGACCTGCTGAGAGAGATGTACCCAGCGGCTTTGCCAGCCGACGGTAAGACTGCACACACACACACACACACACACACACACACACACACACACTTTCATCACAGTTAATAATAATATATTAATGTCATCAAGAATATTATAAATAATACTACCAAAATGTCTCTGACACGCGTCTTCTAGAACAGTAGGAAGTACAGTAGCGGCCATGTTTTATTTTGGGGTTTCCGTGGCAACTGAAGGCATCCTGTTATCTTGCGTAAGTGGGAGAAGAAAAGAAGCAGTTTTATTTTATGTACACAGCCACACACAAGGTATGTCAGAGATCCACTATCTCAGATAAAACACCCCCAAGAGAGAGAGGGGCGGGTCTCGGTCTCGTCTCCTGTTCTCTGTCAAATAAAGTCATCCACTAAACTAAACATTTTTTTTAAATGTTACACTGCATTTTTGGGGTTTGGGGACATAAAGTAAAAAAAGTAAGTAAATCTGTCCTGATTTTGAAATATCTCCAAGGTTTCTGCTGACACCTCAATACAACACTATGGATTTTTTTATATTCTACTTTGGATGTGTTTAATTTGTCCATGTACGTTATGAACAAAACAAACAAACAATAGAAATGTTTTCAAAAGTGACAGGAGATCAGGAATCGCAATTATAAACAATATATATATACACAAATGGTGAAGAATATATATATATATATATATATATGTATATATATATTAGGGCTAGGCACGTTAACGCGTTATAAATGCGTTAACGCAGCAATCCATTAACGCGTTAATTATTTTATCATGGCGTTAACTGCATTTTTTATTTCTTTTTTGCATTGGGAGGGGCTTTACGTTACACAGCATTGATGCAGCACATTGACGGCGCATGTGAGCCTCCAGACGCTCCGTCGTCAGGAGAAAACACACGTTGTATGTCTACACAAGTGACTGTTGCTCTCACTGAGACTACTGACATCCAGTCAAAGCTTTAAATATACAAATGGACAGCAGCTTTGACATATACAGTGGCTTGCAAAAGTATTCATACCCCTTGAACGTTTCCACATTTTGTCCCATTACACGCCACAAACATAAATATATTTTATTGGAATTTTATGTAATTTTATGTATGTTTTTAAGACCAACACAAAGTGTCAGACAATTGTGAAATACAAAGAAAATTATAAATGATTAAAAAAAAAAACACAAATAAAAAAACTGAAAAGTGCAGTGTGCAAAATGATTCAGCCCCCTTTTCTCTGAGTGCAACCTGCTGAATGATTGAATGTTGACCGAATGACTAAATAGAGTCCACCTGTGTGTTATCTAATCTCAGTACAAATACAGCTGTTCTGTGACGGCCTCAGAGGTTTGTTAAGAGAATATTGGGGAGCAAACAGGACCATGAAGTCCAAGGAACACACCAGACAGGTCAGAGATAAAGTTGTGGAGAAGTTTAAAGCAGGGTTAGGCTATAAAAAGATTTCCTAAGCTTTGAACATGTCACGGAGCACTGTTCAACCTATTATCCGGAAATGGAAAGAGTATGGCACAACTGCAAACCTGCCAAGACACGGCCGTCCACCTAAACTTACAGGCTGAACAAGGAGAGCACTGACAAGAGATGCAGCCAAGAGGCCCATGGTGACTCTGGACGAGCTGCAGAGATCCACAGCTCAGGTGGGGGAATCTGTCCACAGGACAACTATTGGGCGTGCACTCCACAAATCTGGCCTTTATGGAAGAGTGGTAAGAAGAAAGCTATTGTTAAAAGAAAACCATAAGAAGTCCCGTTTAGGCCAAAATTTAACTTTTTGGCCTAAATGCAAAACGTTGGCGGAAACCTAACACTGCACATCACCCTGAACACACCATCCCCACTGTCAAACATGGTGGTGGTAGCATGATGCTCTGGGGGTGCTTCTCTTCAGCAGGGACAGGGAGGTTGGTCAGAATTGATGGGACGATGGATGGAGCCAAATACAGGGCAATCTTGGAAGAAAACCTGTTGGAGTCTGCAAAAGACTTGAGACTGGGGCGGAGGTTCACCTTCCAGCAGGACAACAACCCTAAACATAAAGCCAGGGCTACAATCTGTGGCAAGATCTGAAAACCGCCGTTCACAAACGCTCTCCATCTAATCTGACTGACCTTGAGCTGTTTTGCAAAGAAGAATGGCCAAAAATCTCAGTCTCTAGATGTGCAAAGCTGGTAGAGACATACCCCAAAAGACTTGCAGCTGTAATTGCAGCAAAAGACGGTTCCACAAATATTGACTATGGGGGGGATGAATAATTTTGCACACTTTTCAGTTTTTTATTTGTGAGAAAAATTTAAAAACATGTATAATTGTCTTTGTACTTTACAATTGTGTGACACTTTGTGTTGGTCTTTCACATAAAATTCCAATAAAATATATTTATGGCGTGTAATGTGACAAAATGTGGAAACGTTCAAGGGGTATGAATACTGGCACACAGTTGAGTTGCAGCTGTGGAGAGAGAGAGAGAGAGAGAGAGAGAGAGAGAGAGAGAGAGAGAGAGAGAGAGAGAGAGAGAGAGAGAGAGAGAGAGAGAGAGAGAGAGAGAGAGAGAGAGAGAGAGAGAGAGAGAGAGAGAGAGAGAGAGAGAGAGAGAGAGAGAGAGACTAAACAGACCGCGTCTGCAGAGGAGGAGAGAGGAAGTAGATAAGGAGACAATAGTGTGTTAGGACAGAGGACCCGCAGGAGACCCACCTGCAACGAGGAGACAGAACCATTAAACTCCTCCTCCGCATCCTCCACTGTCTGTCTCACATTCACTCTGTTTGTCACCATTAATGTCCTGGCTAACGATGTACTAACGAGAAATATTGTGCATTAAACAGCGTCTTTGAAATGACACTGTTGAATACTCTTCTCATAGAGGAAGCAAATAGTTTTTTAAAAAATTAAAGATTATTTTTAATTATTTGTGTTTAACCCACAGACTGTGTATAAGAAGTGGACATAGTTGTTGTGAAACTTTGAGTTTGATTTTGACGTCGCCATCTTCGCTTTTTGGCAACCGATGAATGTAGAGACGGCGTATACGACTCTGGTAGAGGCAGCGACCTGTCAATCACCGTGTAGCCACGCCCTAAAGCATACCCTGCGTATACGGCGTCTCTACGTCACTTCTCCTCATTCCAGATATTGTCACTTCCTGTTCACTGGTTGGAAAAAACCAAGATGGCGACGGCCAACTCTCCAAACAGGTTGGGACTTAAATGGAAGTGAAGGCGATGAGTAATATCCTGTATTTTGTTGCAGGCAAGAGGCTATTTCTCTCGCTCTCCTGATTTTGTCGTTGCTGTTTATTCGTCGTGTTGGCACATGTTCAGTCTGAGACACGCCAAACCGACATCAACAAACCAGCGGCGATCTGAGTTTGTCCACCTTCGTCTTGATTGAAGTTGTCTGCTTGCTATCCACACATCTTTATATCTTCTAGTGCAGCGGTCCCCAACCAGCGGGTCTTTTGGTA
>NC_136600.1:9067234-9077234 GCF_910589615.1 Taurulus bubalis
GCTAATGTTGTGGTTAATTTACGCGCGATGACAGAGAGAGTAATTTGTATTCTTAAATACTGATGAATGAAGAAACAATTTTTGTAGATTAAGTTTGGGTCAAGCTCCAATAACACTGGATCCTGTAGTTTGTGTGTCCGCCATGGCAGTCCGCCATGTTTCTTGTCCAGAACGGTCAAACCACTTTTTTTAAACTGCAGTAATGTGAGCAGCAGAGTGTGAGTGTGACACACCGTGGTCCCTCCAGCTGCCTTCAGGTGCTAAAGTAGTGTTATCATGGTATGGATGGCCTCTGAGCGAGGAGAAACGGCGTTACCATGGGTTTTCAGAGGGGTATTCAGTCAGTTGTGATCTGCAACCTCACCACTAGATGACACCAAATCCTACATCACTGGAGCAAATACTGTTTCCATCTGATCACACACACACACACACACACACACACACACACACACACACACACGCAACCAACCCTTGTTTCCCTTCTGTCTCAAATGTACCGCTTTACCAAGTCTCAGCTGTTCTTGGTCATTGCAGGAATTCATACCAACGATGATGATGAAAATACGATAAATCCTGCAGAGTCACAGCCCAGGCTGACCGTATCTCCCGTCATTATCTCTTTGTGCATTTTTCTCATGAGACTGTGTGGTAAATGTGATGATTAATATATATTTGTGTGTGTGTGTGTGTGTGTGTGTGTGTGTGTGTGTGTGTGTTTAGGAGGGCGTGGCTCATTGTGAATTTCCCCCATGTCTCATAATGAGACTGTAAGAATACACCTAAGCCGCCCACATCTGCCGGCCTGTTGCCAGGCAAACCCGGGGCGAAAGGTTAGAGATGGGTAAGAAACGAGAGAGAGAGAGAGAGAGAGAGAGAGCCAGAGAGAGAGAGAGAGAGAGAGAGACAGAGAGACAGAGAGAGAGCGAGCCAGAGAAAGTGGGTTCTTGTTATTGCTGTCATACATACAGGATCACACCTTTTACTTTCTAAACGTTTTCTAAAAGTTGTTGCACGAGTCGACCCCGGTGATAATCGGCTTTCACACGTTCTTAAGCCAGCTTTTTTGGCTTCGTGGTCCGGCAAAAACTAAAATGTATTCAAAATATAATAATAATCTTTGTGGTGCTGCAAAGCGTAAACAATTAAATACATTGTAGTTGTAGATAAACAATAAAACTGCTGACTAAAGCTCATTATTTTACAGTATTTTCCAGGTTTACAGTTTACTTTGATCATTTTTAATGATTGATTTACACGTTTTCTCTCCATTCACATGAAATACCCCCCCCCCCCCCCCCCCCCCCCCCCCAAAAAAAAATCCTGAACTCTGTTTGAAAAGTGGAACTTGAAATTAATTATGGCTCCTGAGTATAATTAGTGGCTAATCATCAACGGTTTCAACTCCTTGTAGTTCACACTTCACAATTAAACCTTTTACATTAAAGCCCTGCTCCTTTCAGTACGCCTCAACTACAAACCATTCTCATCCTTTGACTGCCTTTAGATATAATAATACCTTTTATTCATAAAGCACCTTTTTAAAAGCAAAGTTTACAAACAGACAAAGCAGGGCAATAAAACAACAGAAAGCTCAACAGAGGCCCAACAAAGCAAAACAAACTAAGATACAACCGAGCGATACAAACAAACTAAGGAATAAATAACAATAATTATAATCAAATAAATAATAATAATGATTAAATAAAAATAAAGAAGACCTCACATAAAAATTGTCCTGAAGAAGATGAGTAGCCCTCCTGCTCTTCTTCATGCTCCTTTAGCTGCTCCTAAACTCCTAGATCTTTCTTCAGAAAATACAACTACAAGGAATTTGTCTTGGTGATTGCTGCTTGACAGTTTGTGTTAACTGTCAGGCAATATTACAGGATGAAATTAAAATGGCAGTTGAATATGATATGGCGTTAAAATAAGTCTGTTTTTAAATGTTTACAAGTGTTTCTAATCATCCCTACTGTCCCTTAGATGTTCTAATAAAGGCTGCAACGCACGTGAAAAATACCCGACGCCCTTCTGTAAAGAGGAAATGGCATCAGTTCAGCGATGGCGTGAATTCTAGCTGGTTTATTATTTTTTTTAAGCTTGTGGCTCGGTGGTTTTTGGGCAGAAAGCCAACGGTACAAACAAGTGCTCCACCTCTTCTCACCTTTTTAAACAGTTCTTAGTTAAGAATACATGTACCAGGGTAAATTAATAACAACATTAGCACTAACATATGAATTTATTGCACATTATTTTATGTTTTTAAATTATTTTTTATTCAGATTGTCTCCTCTCGTTGTCTGCATGTCCTGCAGCTTGATTGTTGCAACCTTTAAAAAAAACACCAGAGCTCCAAATGTAGTTTAAAAAAACAATCAGTGCAACTGATAAATTAACAATATTCACTTCTTTATTTTATATAAATATAGTTTGTTTTTGTATTCCCACAGGCAGCCCGCCTCGTATGCCCACCTCTGGCCTAAATGTGCACATCTTTAAAGGGCTTTGCTCAGCAGGTTTTCTTGCATCGTTTCCTGACATTGCTTTGGTGCACGTTGCTGCTTGGCCAGCTAGTCAGCAGGTGGAGGGCGGAGTCGCTTCTCAGACCGACGGTTAACGCTCTGTCTCAACCGTCCTCCTGAAATTACGTGGAACTAGAGTGTGTGTGTGTGTGTGTGTGTGTGTGTGTGTGTGTGTGTTTGTTTTTAACTCTCACGCACACACAGAATGGCCTGATTGGATACAAACGTTGTAATAAGTATAATACATTATATATATATATATGTGTGAAATAAAAAAGATAACAAAAGCCTCCACTAAAATATAAATATATGAACAATGATTTCTTCCAAACAACCTAAAGACAGCTGCATTCGCAGTTTTCATCTCAGTTTAATATAGTTTCTGTTTTACACCCGAGCAAAAACAATTTGTCAACATCTGGCCGAAACTGCACAAATATTTGTCTCGAAACATGAATCACTGAAATTTGTCTTTGAACAGTCGAGCGTTTGCTTAAGTAAGGCCAAAATTAAAATGTAGAACCCATAAAATCACCATCGCTTATAGTCCGATTTTGCACAATTTTAATGAACAAAGAAAAATGAGAATAAACTAAAGAAAAAAAGATTTGATCAAATTGTCACTAAAGATGGATATTCTAGTTGTTTTGTAGAATTAACATCTAAAGCTCAATAATACAAAATAATATATAAAATAATCTGTCTTTAACCCTTTTTTTTCAACTTCATCCTGAGATAGTTATATTTTATTATATGTATTTATTTTTCAAAAGCATTTTGGGGGCTCTAAATAACACAGTCTGCACACCAACTAACTATTCAAATTACTATTTCAAATTATTATCTCTGCATCCTGGGAAAGTCGTAAAAATTAATTATCTTAATTCAATGTTTAAATATATCAAAAACAAGGCAACCCTTTTAATTTCCTAAATTTCTTCACTCATTCTTCAACAGTATTTGGGGCCTTTTTATGGCTCCATTAGAAAGAAAGCCGTGGTGAAGAATTATTATAAAACCATGGAGAGCGGTGCGACAGCGGGTCCCCTGCTGGATTCAGACCAGTGACATAGCGGTTCAGGTTTGGTACATCAAGGCAAAGGAAGTGGAGTTAAAAAGATTGTTGCAGCATTTCACAATGTTGGAGGTTCTGCGAGAGAAAACAAAACAAAAAGTGGTGCAAGACTAGATCCTTTCCCATAATGCAATGTGTCATTAATTTCTCTCTTCCTGTTCACGCTCCTCGGTTTCCTAAATATAAGTAATATATCTTAAACCTGCAGCCTCCCAGAGAGACACTAAACTTTCAGTATTCTCTCTGAAAATCACGACGTTGAAAGTGGGCAGGGTCAGTAAACGGGAGACCATCTAAGTCAGAGAGAGAGAGAGACACACACACACACACACACACACACACACACACACACACTCAACCTGAAACTACATACTGTCAGTGTGAAAGTTAATAATTCGAAAACTTTCAACGATGAACAAAAAAAACACAATCAACTGTCACTGATGTTCTTCAGAACTGAACGATCCCATTCACACTGGTACTCTTTCTCTCCTCTCTCTCTCTCTCTCTCTCTCCCTCTCTCTCTCTCTCTCTGTCTCTCTCACCCCCTCTTTCCCTCCCCTCTCTCTACCTCTCTCTCTCTATCTCTCTCGCCCTCTCTCTCTCCCCCCCTCTCTCACCACAGCGTATCACTGTAGCGTCTGATGTGGTCTCTCTCACCTCATGTAACCATCTCTTTTCCTCTTTGCTCCCTTAACTTGTTTAAATCTTTCTTTCTCTCTTCTGACTTTTTCTGACCGACTCTCTTCCTTCCTCATTTCCACCTCTCTTCTCCCTTCCTCTCCTCCTTTCCTTTCCTTCTCTCTGCTGTTTCTAAACTCAATTCCTCCTCATCTCTCTATAATTCATTCCTTCACGACTCTTCATTTTCTCTCCTCTCCTTTTTGTTATTATTTCATGATCCCTCCTTTTCTACCGTCTCTTCTTTTTCCATTTTTCTTCCTCATGTCCTGTTTTTTTTTTCTCTCTTTTACACTGGTTGATACTTTTGAATGTGTACTTCATGTCATAAGTTACGTAGTGCTTCAAAGTGAACGTAGAAAAGCTTTGTTAAATGAACTCTCTCCTTTCTCTCTCCTCCCTCCTCTCTCCTTTCTCTCTCCTCTCTCCTCCCTCCTCCCTCTCCGTGCAGGTGAGCCCAAGCGTTACCAGGTGGTGATCCACGGCATCGAACCACTGCTGGAGACGCCTCTGCAGTGGCTGAGCGAACACCTCAGCCATCCCGACAACTTCCTGCACATCTGCGTGACGCCCGTCCCCTCCGACTGAGGGCCACGCCCCGCCGCCACGCCTTGCTGTCTCCGTGACGACCGGCCCGCCCGCCCCGCCCGGGTAACTCCGGAGCCAAACGGGCGGAAAAAAAACTCTGGACTGAACGGACTCTCTAACGAGAAGGATGAAGATGAACAAAGGATGTGAAGAGAGGAGGCGTTTAACAAACCTCCCTTTTCCATCTTGTTGTCTATTTATATTTCTGCTCCACCTTCCGCTCCACCACCACTACTGCTCCTTTCCCCTCCGAAATGTTCTTTAAAGGACACAGAGAATGTCTCCTTTCTCCTCCTCCGCCTCCTCCTCTCCGATCAAACACACATCTCCATAGGAGGAGAGGAGGTGAACCGATCCCGGGCCCGTCTCCCTCCTTGTCCGGTCCAAGATAAAGACTGTCCTGCCGACAGAGAGACAGGATTTATTTTTGTGTTGGGGGGGGCGTATCCTGCTGAAGCTGCCTTAGTTAACACGTTCATGCATTTTCATAAAAGAAAATTAAAAATGCCTGGCAAAATTACATCACGCTATGGTCAAACTCTCCAGGAGCATTGTGTTTTTTTGTTTTTTTTGTTACAAGTGATTTCGGTTAGACGGTTGCTTGCATTAACATTAGGCTTCACTTGATAAAGTGCTCAGGATCTGGTTTGAGCCTCTGGTGCCACTGGTGAGAAGATATCACTTCATTTTTTATTTTTAAAGAGAAATGACCAATGTGTCCACATCCGGTACTGTTCTTGAATTATTAGTTGATATAAACTGCAAGCCAATTTACTTTCATTTTTCTCTCTTGATCCTCACCTATAAGATTAAACATATTTTCAGTTGAAATACAATAAGATGTTCCTGAAAAACTAAATGGATGAACTAAAAATGGCTTGACGCTTTTTGTTTTATTACTTGTTTTGCTGTCCTTGCAGAGAACAGATGGAGAAACAGGATTTTCACTATGTATCTTCTGAGAGTGAACCAGCTATTTTTATGAGACTACATGAGAATGAGAAAAAATAAAAACTCCACACGCGTTTTTAATAGCAGGTGTTGATTTCTCGCCATCAATACGACACAGTTTAGCTGTTTTACTGTCTGTTTTCGTCAGGTTTGGCTCGAGCCTCTTTGTCTGCAGCCAAACTTAAAGATGAGCATCTGGTTTTGTTTCATTTAAAGAACTCAACTCCGATAATGAGACAGCAGGCGCGATTACCGTGATCTCTCCAGGCTGTCTGGGGGGCGGGACTTGTTCGACATGTCCTACATACTGTATGCTTTCATTGTCAGATGTTTTGTGGACAGAAACTAAACTGGCAAAAGCGTTCATGACTTTTGACAGAACACCATTGAGCGGATTACTTTGTAGGAAAATTGAGATCGTAACTAATCAATCTTTTTTTTTTACATCTGTTCATAATCAAATAAAAATTAGACTCACAGCATCAACTGAACTGTTATCGAGAATGACTTCAAATAAAAGTGAGTTGATTTAATTGTCCGATACTTATTGATTGTGAAGACAAGACCTGCACCATGAAGCTTTTCAAATGAAGGTTAACTTGTGTTTAGAGTCAGCTCAACAGTTACCTTAGTTATTAAGGCTGGGTTTCATTTAAAGTCTCTCAGTGCTGCTGACAAGATGAGTTTTAGTACCATTAACAAAACAATACGGATATTTGACTTCACAGGGTCTTCATTTCAATTAGCAAATAATGACCATCTCACTGCACAGTATCCCACTTAATGAAGAAAATAAATCAATAATTTGACACAAACTATTGATCGCAAAAATAATGTATTGATTTGAACACTTTTTTATCAATAAAACAAATATTTTAATGATTAAAAACATATTTATTTAACTTAAAAAATGGTATTTCTTTGAAAACTAATTTAAAAAAATTTGATTTCCACAAAAAATATTAGATTTACTTGAAAATAACTCACTGTTTTTAAAAACATTTATTTTCAACTATCTTTTCATTCAAATTCTTTCAATAATTAAAAATAATATTTAATTGATTACATTATTTTAGTGGTTTAAAAATAATTATAATTATTTAAATCCTCTTGCTGTCTATATAAATCAGAACTGCGTCGAGATCAAGATTTGCTGGACATGATCTCTCACATATTTAACTTGTATTGCGGTCGTGATTAGTCGACTGGTGAAAAGTGTCTTTTTTTGGGGGGGGGGGGGGGGGGGTTGAACCGGCAGACAAGACAAAGTCGTCGCTCTTCCCCTCCGGTGTTTTACCGTCTTTTCACTTCTCAGAAAGAACATTTCACTCTCATGTGTTTTACTGCTGACACTCGCCCTGCCTCTCTCTCTTCATGTCTCCTGGTTAATTATCTGTTGGCATTCCACCCGCTGCTAATGAGACCACTAAACTGTGCTGTCAGACAGGCCTCAGGCTCTGTGTGTGTGTGTGTGTGTGTGTTAGTCTCAAAGTGAGCAAACCCGTTTTCGCGGAATCAAACTGTACAGTGTGAGTGTGACTGATTTGTGTGTGTATATAATTACATACATCATTTATAGGCCCCCCCGCAGGTGTGTGTTTGTAGGAATTCTCTCAAACACACTCATCTCTTGTCACACTGCCAGTCTGCAAAGTGTGTGTGTGTGTGTGTGTTGTCTGAGTGATGACACGCATCATGTCATCACGTCAAGCTCTTCCTCACCACTGATGCTGCCGCCACCGAGCATGATGGGACGGTTTATGGTTGAATCAAGACGGGGGGCTATGCGTGGAGTACGGTGTGTGTGTGTGTGTGTGTGTGTGTGTGTGTGTGTGTGTGTGTGTGTGTGTGTGTGTGTGTGTGTGTTTGTTTGTGTGTTTGTATACACGCTGCAGCTCCAGACGCAGTGATGAAGCATCTGTCATCTCGCTGACACACTCTTTTATGGGATTTCCCCGAGCCGCCGTTCAACCCCCGTACGGTGCGGCACACTGAGGAGAGAGTAATGCTCTGTGAGGTGTCTGGATGGAATGGACCGAAGGTAAAATTGTTCACGGGGATGCGTTTCCAACATTTGTCCTTCATCCTGAAGGTGTCTGAGGGGAAATGTTTGACTTGTTTTGTTGTATTTCAGTTCGTCACACTGACCCAAAATAAAAAATGTTATTTAATAAATATTGCCGCAACTAAACCCGATGTCTTCATTAACTCAGATAAACAGACCAGAAGGAGAATAAGACACTAGCTAAGGAATAAGGCAATGTGTCAATCAAATACTGAGGCTTTTATGTGGTTTTATTAGCTTTTGGACTTTTCAATTTCAGGCTGCAGTGACACAGACAGTAGTTGTTGAATGTAGGATACATTCATTGTTGGAGATAGAATAATGCCATTTACCCATGGCAAACGTAAAGCTGCATTCCCTCTAATGTCCACCAGGGGGCGACTCTTCTGTTTGTATAGAAGTATGAGAAAATGTCTCTACCTGTCTCTTGATTTATTCCCTCAATCTCTTGTTTCAAGTATTCTTCAATACAGCATGATGTTCATTTAGTACATTATGCTGCATTTGAGTCAAACAGAACAAAAAGCAAGATATTATTTAGGGGCGGGGCTTACTGTGATTGACAGGTCTCTGCCACAGCGTTTGGACATTGTCTGTGTTTTCGTCTTCAACCCTCTCACAGTCTCGTTTCACTTCATGAAAGTCACCCAAAAAACCTTTGTATTCAGCGCTCGGTTGTACTGAGCTCCACCCCTTAGTGTCACTTCTGGTTGCCAAGAAACCGACGGACAAAATGCCGAACTCACGGTTTCAAGACGGTTGTTTAGTTTGTGTCGAAATGTAATTAGTGTCAGGAAGGGTTTCATTTGTTTGGTTTGTTTGTGTCTCCACACCAGCTGCAAACACTGTTTGTTCCAATAATAGATCAAATGTTACCGGACATCTGATTCCCAGCAGATTCCGCGAAACACACACTTTTACAATCAGCTCAGACCACAAACTATGCCCTCCAACTCGACTCCCCTACTGTCCTGATTCATGATTCTCTCTAACTCTCACACTTCTTCTTCTTCTTTTTAAGCGTCTCTGGGGGGCTGTGGCACTACGCTGGGTATCAGACAGCAGAGCAGAGATCAAGAAGATCAACAGATGAGAGTGATTAGTGATGAAGAGGAAGTCATGAGTCTCACCCCCCTCTGAAGCCGCACACAAACATACACATATAACACAACACAGACTGGGGTGTAGGGGAACATGTGCAGCGAGGGAAAAGGACAACATACTGTCCGTGTTCCTGCGTCTTGAAATAATGAACATTTTGTATTTTTTTCTCTTAAAGGTACAGCGTGTAGCATTTATGCTGCGTTCACACCAAACGCGAAGAGTACCTACAAAGTTCGATACAAAGACACGAATGCGAGAAATTCTCAATTTGATGCATTTCAACTCGAGCGAGTCGGGAAACACAGATCAGCGTTGAGATGCTCGTCCATCACTGACATTTCAACGTTGTTGAAACAGAAATAAAGGGAATCAAATATTGTCGTTCTACGATACCTCATATTAGTAGAGACCGGACGAAATCATGTGTAAAAACTATGTGACCAAACAATAATTATATATTGATATAAATATCAATATATAATTATTGTATACTATTATATATTTTTTCATATATAAATATATGATGTTAGCTGCTACAAAGTTAGCATAGCCTAGCACCAAACAATCCGATCTGCATTCAGAGACGGTAAAGGTATTTGCTTGTCGTCATGAATGAATGAATTATGACATTATGCAGTTATTTCAACACATCTTTCAAGTTGTTTTTGTCATTAAATTAGTTTATATTCAGTTACTGCATCTTAAACATACTTTTATGAAACCTGCTGATGCAGAAATATGAACTAATTTACCTCAGAACCAAGTTGGGCCCTTTAGACTGAATGAAACATGGATCACATTAATTTAACATTTAACATTTTTGAGAGGAAAGTCAGAATAAATGTACAACTTTGTTCCCCAAAATTACAGCTTAAAAGGGACGCAAATTGGAATACATTTTTTATTTGTCTAATTTTTCCCCTCGACCCCTAAAACCTGCGTTACTTTAGCATCATGATCATCCTGCTGACCATATGCAGTCGGTGGCTGTTTGGTTTCCTCCTCGGCTCT
>NC_136600.1:9082234-9102234 GCF_910589615.1 Taurulus bubalis
TAGTTTTTTTTATTCGTCGTGGCTTAAAAAGTGATATCCATGAAACGTTTGGTCTTATTTTGAACCGGATCACCTGCAGATTAATTCCATCATGATATAATCCGCTAAAGTTAGACACAATATAAAATGAATACATCCCTGTCTTTGTTGTTGTCTTCACCGGCATCTTGACTGTCAGGCAACCAACTGAGAGAGGGCGGCCCACCTGGTGGAGAAAAGGGTTTTGACCCTAACAGGTGGTTGCACTCAAGCACTCCTCGGTTTGTTGTGCAGAAGCACAAATATTTAAAAGAACATTTTAATGCTGCATGAAGACGGTTAATTTCACTCATTATTGAGACAACATGGCTTCCTGGGATGACATAACGTCACAGAACTCGCTCAAGGAAACAAGAGAGGGGATTAAAAGACTTAATATGAGAGAGAAATAAAGTACACAGCATCATCATCTGTCAGCGATGCGCGACTTGAGTTGATATGCTTTGAGGTTGCATTCATGCTGCAGCAAAGGACGAGTGGCTGCTGGTTTAAGCATCAGACCAGGAGAGCTGAATTATCCTGACGACCCTGAAGCAGAAACCTGCAGGGAGAGAGAGAGACAGAGAGTCTCAAAACAATAATACAGCTATGAAATGTCCACGGCACCGTGTTCTAGTATGTGAACATTAATGCCGCAGAAAATACAGAAATGAATGCCACTGTTTGTCAATGTTTCATAAGAAACTCCTGTTGCCAAATGAGGATTTTGGGGCCCGTCGAACGCTACATGAGTTCCAGCAACCAAACTCTTAAAATTAATATGGGGCAGAAACGGTGAGCAGCTGCGGCGAGGGATGTGTGAGACATGTGGACGGTCTGCAGGAAGAGGCGCCGGCTGCGGTTTGAAGATGAAGAGAAGAAGAAGAAGGCTCCATGTGTGTGTGGGAATACGAAGGGGGGTCACCTTAGTCATCCTCCAAACATGTGTGTGAATGTGTGTGTTTGACAGAAACAGGTTAAGAGATTAAGTTTCTATTTTATAACCATGATAATACTCAATATATACACTCACCTAAAGGATTATTAGGAACACCATACTAATACTGTGTTTGACCCACTTTCGCCTTCATAACTGCCTTAATTCTACGTGGCATTGATTCAACAAGGTGCGGAAAGCATTCTTAGAAATGTTGCCCATATTGATAGGATAGCATCTTGCAGTTGATGGAGATTTGTGGGATGCGCATCAAGGGCACGAAGCTCCCGTTCCACCACATCCCAAAAATGCTCTATTGGGTTGAGATCTGGTGACTGGGGGGGGGGGGGCATTTTAGTACTGTGAACTCATTGTCATGTTCAAGAAACCAATTAAAATGATTGGAGCTTTGTGACATGGTGCATTATCCTGCTGGAAGTAGCCATCAGAGGATGGGTACATGGTGGCCATAAAGGGATGGACATGGTCAGAAACAATGCTCAGGTAGGCCGTGGCATTTAAACGATGCCCAATTGGCACTAAGGGGCCTAAAGTGTGCCAAGAAAACATCCCCACACCATTACACCACCACCACCAGCCTGCACAGTGGTAACAAGCAATGATGGACCCATGTTCTCATTCTGTTTACACCAAATTCTGACTCTACCACCTGAATGTTGGCCTAAACAAAATCAAATCAAACAAAATCATTTTTTATTTTTTTATAATTAAAAGTTATATATATTTTATAGTTTAATTGTTTTCCACAAATACACTACATGCATTATAATTATTTTTTCCCTATTAGCTTATTTTCTCATTGCACAGCTCCTGTCTTGTCTGTTCCTCAGCTTCTGGTCGGCGCGCGGGCAGCTGGTTAAGCAGATTTCTTGTCCAATCATGGTGACGGACAGCTAGGGGGTTCTGTACGTGTAATTCCTCATAGAGACAATCCTCAGCAGCAGCACCCTGAATCTGCACACTCCGGTACAGTAGATGGCGGACACTTGGACCTGCTGTCCTCCCAGCCCTGCGGCGCATCTTACCCGGCTTGGCCACCCGAGGCACGATGGAAAGCAGGACTGCGCTAGCTCGCTGTTAGCTGTGAGCCGTCTGATATTGTATACATAAATACACGCATAACGGGATGCTGCATCATTAACGGACAATGCATGTAGTCCACATCAACAAGAACAAATTCACAAGAACCAGTCACATTTAGTCATAACAAAACATGACAAAACAATCCAAAAACACTGCGGCACTAAAACACTGCACACTCAAAAGCACGAGCCATGATCAGAAGGAATGATATTAACTATATAATACAAACAACATAGACACATTAACACAACGCTACTGCAGATGTAAAAACACAGTTCACTCACCAAATGCTGTTCACTTATAGACAAAGTCCATCCACCTCTCTTTGTTAACAAACAGTTCAATGATGCAGTTGTGAAGTTTACTGGTGCGCTTCAGTTCTAGTAACAGGTTCTTCTCGATGGCCATGGACGCCAGTGAGGATCTTCACCGCCAAACATGCCCATAACCCTCCGTGAGAAATGTGTTGTCAGTATATTCGCCACAAGTCTGTTTCTCCTCCTCCTTCAGCCATTGAGTGTTAAAAAAACTACACCAAGCAAAAAACTAAAAGTGTGGAAACTTCTCTTATGTTTCAGCCTGAACTGTTCTTACTCCTACTGAGTTATGCTAGCAGCTAGTAGCTTTCTGTTGACTAAAGTCACGAAGGCCCACTGACCAATCACAGCCAGCTAGAAGGCCTCGGGCCGCTCTTCTTCCATAGAGACATAGGAGGTGAAATCTGATTGGATAAAAGCTCTCCTTATAAGAAGCTGCACTGGAAGCAGCGCTGCAGGCTGGAAGCAGAGCGACAGAGGAAGACAGGAGCTGTGCAATGAGGAAATAAGTTAATAAGGACAAATAATTATAATACATGTAGTGTATTTGTGAAAAACAGTTAAATTATAAAATAGCTATAACTTTGTGATTCTGTTTAGGCTAGCAAATAAGGCTTAGCTGGCCCTGACGGCTCACCACTGAATACATATATATATATATATATATATATATATATATATATATATATATATATATATATATCCGGGCTGAGCTTCTCCTTCAGAGAGAGGGACTGTTTGGTAGTTTCCTTTTCTCGTCATCTGTTGAACTGAGATGACATAAATGCAGGAGTGTTTGTGTCGATGGAATTGTTTCATTCTTTACGTGTGTGTGTTTTTTAAAAATTATTATCCATATATGTGTGGGTGGAGGGCGGTTAATAGCTCGCAGATTTTGTGAGCCACAGCAGCTATGAGCTATCATGCACTTCCTGTGTCATACATAGGAGATGCCCCTTTCTGTGTTTGCACACACACACACACACACACACACACACACACACACACACACACACACACACACACACACACACACACACACACTGATCAGTCATGACTTGACCGATCACCATTGATAAAATAAATAAATAACGAAGGTCATTATACAATTCAGTGTTTCCCCAATGTGGAGGGGGGAGAAGGGAGGCAAAAGAAAGATGGCGTCCGTCAAGCAAGACTTAACAATGACGGAAGGCAGAGAAAACTACCAAAATGACGGATGTATTCTCATATGTGATTACACTACGCAAAACTACAACAAATTTTGCAGAGGCCACGATTTTTTACTGCCGTTGGAAGCGCACGGCACATGATGAGCATAACTGCACAACCTATGTGTGGGTGTGTCTGTTGCAACAATTGCAACACATTTTCAATAAAAGGGTTGAATAGATTCCAAATACAAGGATATTGTTGACTCAGAGCAGCTTCTGTTCTTATACTTTATTGAGTTTCCTTCTAGCGAGGGAATTTACGTTCCCTCTGGTAAACAGTTACACGGTACATATTTATAGGGTCTTTTATTGTGAAAGATGAGAATAAGAAGGAGTGGACCTTTGCCTTTGTCGATGTTGAAAGGAGTAATACAGGTTCACACTACGTAGCCTCCATTGTGTACGTTTTTAATATGTCTCTTTCACACCACATGATCGGTTGTTACCGTGGGAAAGCTCTGAAAAATATACCTAATTTCAGACAAAATGATGCCGCCACAGTGTTATAAGTACAGCTGAGAATGCAAGTTTCTGGTCATAGACATAGACATATAAAAGTGAGTGGATTAATTATTTTATTTATTACAAACCATTATGTACAAATACAACACACACATATATATGGCATTAATAGCTCAAGGTTTTGTGACAGCAGATTCTAGAAGAAAACATAGAGGAAATTACACGCTTGAGGACACAAAGCTCTTATTGGTGACAGGCTTAATGGGAAATGTGATCTTAATTTGGGGAAACATTTGGCTCTCAGTCGTCTCCATCATGCTCTCATTTGTTTTGAAGATTTTTTATTACTGTTGTCGATTTAACGATGATTTATAGATATTTGATAGTCCAATTTCCACCTCTTTCAACGTAAGCAACCGGAGTCTCTCTGTCAGCCAATCTAATCGATGAAATCTCGACTTACTGTCAGAGTTTTTTGGAAGGGAAAAGTGAGTTTCGGGGAAGTGGGAGGAGGGCAGAGGGGGTTGATGAGTCTGAGTCACCCGTCCTGACCAGCGAGTAGATGGAGAGTTTATGTGTGTGCATGTGTGTGTGTGTGTGTGTGTGTGTGTGTGTGTGTGTGTGTGTGTGTGTGTGTGTGTGTGTGTGTGTGTGTGGGTGTGTTTGTGTGGGTGTTGAATGGTTTGTTTAATTTGTGGTTTCATTATGATGAGAAACTAATCGCAACATTTTCGGGCGAAACTGACGCTGGATGTCCCAAGAGACAAATGACGAATCAGTAAACTGAGACGCGAAAGAAGAAAAATGTTCAACGTGTGTCTGTATTGAGTGTACGTGTGTTTGTGTGTGTGTGTTTTTTTTCACTGTACCGTAAGTGCATGTGTGTTTCCTGGTGTCTGTGAGTGTATTTATACGTTTCTCAATAAGTGCGCGTGTTCGTTTGTGCGAGTTAGAATGTGTGTGTGTGTGTGTGTGTGTGTGTGTGTGTGTGTGTGTGTGTGTGTGTGTGTGTGTGTCTTCTCTAAAACGATACCAGCAGTGCTGTTTAGTGTTGACTCTCTCGGCTGCAGTCACACAGTCTGAAGATCCATCCTGATCAGAGAAGTTACAAAGGTCTGACATTGCCCCAGTATTATCATCGGGTTCATCCTCACGGAACCTTGAATGTGTACAACTGGAAATCTGTCTTGGACCAAAGTCTTGGACAGACCGCCATCATCATTGAGTGAGACGTTACTCAGAAAAGATATCCTTGCCAATAGCAGTTAGCTAGCAGCACTAGCTCCAGAAGTCGCTAAATCTAGGTAGAAAGTCCCTCCTTTAAAAAGCCACTCCCCCAAAGTTATAATTACAACGTTTTCTGTTTCTCGTCTGAGCATTTGATTCATTGTTTGCTGTCGGAACTTAATGAGACTTTCAACAAATTTATAAAAGCATTACAACCCCTGTTTTGTTGTCACTGTCTGTTTCTGTTGTGTCATCTGTCACTCACCTTGACTCATCGTTTCAGACTCCTCCCTCCTTGTGTTCCTTCTGTGTGATTGCAAGCCTTGCCCTCATTGTTTCCACTTGTGCCTCTTTCCCCTGTGTATTTAGTCTGTGTCAACTCCTTGTTTTGTTCTGTGCCAGTTTGTCTTTTAATGTTCTATAAGCTTACTAGCGACCTTTCTTCGAGCCATCCACCTCTCCTGACTCCCGTCCTGCGTAGGTTTCTGCTGTCTTTATACTTCCTGGTTCATGTCGTTATTTGACCCCGAACAACGATCTTGGCTCAACGTAACTCAGTTGTTTCCTACGAAAACCAAACTTGATTTTCAAAAGGCCGTATGCAGATCTTCTTCCCAGATCGACATCTTTGACTGAAATGTGTTGATGTATTGAGTGGAATATAAATGCAGCCGCTGGTAAAAAATACATGTGAAATCAATGCAAAATGATTAGATCTGCAGAGAAATAGACCAAATGGACTTCCTCTTACTCTAAATCATGGGCGACCCTTTTCTTCAAACATCTCGCTGAAGCTGCTTGAGTGACAGGAAGGACTTCCGTAAGATAACTTTATCAAAACCCTCAGTGGAAATCGTAAAAAAACAACCTCAACTCAGTGCCTTAGCTTGTGTCTGAGCCCCCCCTCCTCTTCCTCTAGTGACAGTGGGCGTCGTCCTCCCCCGGTCAGAAAAGTGCTGTGAAACCCCGGCGTCATGATACTGAGGCAGTGGAACTCGCTGTGTCAACGGGTGAACTTGAGAAGTTTCCCTGAAGAGTAATAATAAGACAGAACAAACAGGAAAAGAGAGATGTGTTGTGCAAAAGTGAAAGATGCTGAGTCAAGGCTGAGGAGGCGGCGCAGCGGGTGATTTTAGCAGAGCGACGACGCGCTGCTCTCTCATATGGTGACTTTTTTTACTCTACGTGGGATTCCTTAATTACATGGCAGTGAAATGTGTTTCATAACTTCCTGTCTGCCAAATGTCAATTTGTACAGTTGGCTTACTGCAGTGACAGGATAATAGATTAAGTATGCATTTGTCATAAATCTGTGACATTTCTGACTTTGACCAACTGATCATCAGTTATTAGTGATGCGTGAATACGGAAAACAACTGTAATTCGAAGGTTCAATTTACAAATTTACCTTTTTCAATTTTCATGTTTGAATTAAATTCTTTCAATTAACATTATATAACACAATAAATATGTGACGTATTTATTCCCTGTCCTCTATTGCTGCTGCTGCTCATTGTTTTTCTCCCAACCCTGGGTAGATATACAAACACCGCCGTTCGTCACGTGACGCTACGCCACTGAGTCACAACATGTTACAGATGTAGCTAACGATATGTTACAACCTCATTTATTTTTTCTTTGTCAAATGATATTTTTCTTTCTTTTGCCTTTATTAGATAGATCAGAGCAGCACACTCAGCCTTGGTACATGTTGCGGCTCGACCAGATGACCTGAGTTCCCCAACAAACTAGTTTTTAAACCAAACCATGATGCATTTTTGTTGCCCAAACCTCCACCGCTTGCCAATGTAAACCACGTGTTACAACGTTAACCGCACAAACCGTCAATGCCAAGAGACGACGCAAAAAACGATCACTATGAGGAGGCCAGGGGGGGTTATGCTTGAGCGCCAAATTATGACAAGTAGGAATGAGATTACGTTGCAGATGCTGCGTTTCTGCATTGTAGAAAAGACAAGGTTTAGGACATGGACTGAACATAGTTTCCAAAAAATGTCTGTTAAAAGAGACGTGAACAAACTACCCTCCCGTTGTCTTGGGGTCAAAATGACCCATCAACACACATACATATACGCTCGTACACGGATCATTTTGACCCCCAAGACAACGGGAGGGTTAAGCGCTCATTTCACTGTGATGTCAATCTAAGGTCCATGTGCTCTAATTTTGAAAATAGCAAATCCTTTACTAATCTCTCTCAGTCATCTTAGTGGGTTTTTTCCCTATTTTTTTCTATCCATATAAACTTTTATTTAAACTCTTACTCATTTGATGTTAGACCGCCCTCACGTTTCTGATCTCGGAGTCAAAACTCCCGGTTGGGTGTCGGTCAAGATACGACCCACTCGCTACTGAGATTGCGCGGTTGACGACTTTAGGCTCTAAAATGAGACATGTGGGTCCATATGTCTCCTGCCTGCAGGACAAAAGACAGAGCACAGTTACTTCAGCCCATAGGGCACGGGGAGCCGGGTTTCCATTTCCTGCTCCCGTCTTAAAGCTTGGCATTGCACGGGAAACAAACGTAAAGATTTATGACTCTCCACCTGAAACCAGAGCTTGGTTTACTGCGGAGGGAAATGTTGGGGAATCAATGTGTTGGAGGTTCAAAACATCGCTCTGAATTTTTGTTGGAGATGGAGCTGGTTTGTCTGCATTTCGTGTCATTTTCAGTCTCTCTCTCTATTAGTTTGATGTTTTTTCTTTAACTCACAGGTGCAACAGGAAGTGTGAGGGAGAGGCCACTCACTGCCGCTGAATAATTAAGTGAAAACACCTGTGCAGATTCCGGCCCTCTCTTGTCCTAAATACTTTTCTAAAGCATTTTACAGTTGTAATCGTGTGAATATTTTTTTCAAATATGTCGGTTAAAATATTTGTTGCTCAAGATTTAAAAAAATAAGCTGTTGGGAATATCAACATTGTGCTACAAACATAATTGATTTATGTCGAAGCAGGACTTTATATTTCAGTCCCAGGGATTAATGCTGCATTCATGTGGTGTCGGAATAATCAGAAAAACAAGCGTGAAAAGGCCAGTTTACGACCGGCCGAGTTGACGTTGTTTTCTGCAGAAACGTGGCTGACGAAAGTAAATGTTGGTAAGAAATCTCTTTTTGTAATTTGTAATATGGTATAACCCTGAGTTACTTTCCACGTAGAGTGATCTACACCAGTTCGAAAAGTTATTTATTAGCATTAAAAACTATATATTGGTGGTTTTAAGGAAATTAAATATCAGCAACATTATTCTTTACAATGTTTCAGCACACTTAGTTAGAAACGTGTCGTTTTAAATAACTATGTACAGTTCATTTTAGGGCAACAAACAAAGTTAGATTTAGGCTACAAAATCCACTTGGGGTCACAAACGTTGGGATTCGGCAATAAAACCACAACGCGGTGCAATATTTAATACTGTGTCACTCGGTCTGACCGTTGATTGAGTTTCCATTGGCATTCCATTGGTTTTTGTCCTCAAGGTCCATGTCCAAGAAACCAATAAATTGCATTTCATGACTATTTAACAAGTTTATCTCATTGAAAAAAAGTTATATTTGGAGTAAAATAAATGATGTTTAAAGAGTCATATACAGATTGCCAATAAAGGCTGTTAGCCTATAGCTTAACAGCTAGCCACTGTCCCACTATACGGTTTCACAGGAAACAAAAATCTTTATTTATTAATTTCACCAAAACATGTGTTACAGTTTCTAAATTCTCCTGAGTTTCTGAAGAAAATGGCTGCTGATGGTAAGGTGAATAAGAAAATGGATAAAGCTTTTTTTTTTTAAGAAACCTGTCTTTAAACAAGTGGTCAGCTCCGGAAAAACTACAAATAGCCGTTCAGGTGGCAGATGTGCCTATCAAATCGTAAAATGAATATAGTAAAGTATTTAATAGTTAAATATATATATATTATCTCTACCACTAAATGTACACTTCAATTAGAGATGACTTTTATACCAAAACACATGTAAAAACACACAGAGCCACAGGGTTTAGATTAGAGCAGTGAACATTTATATCATAATTTACATTTTTTTTTTTTTTTTTTTTTTACATTTTTGAACATAAATAACTATGTAAACCAGAATGTAAACAGAGACAGTCCTTTATGGGAATTCTCCTGTGGAGTTAAAGCTCTGATCAGAGAAAGAGACGCTTTGGTCGAACATTAGTGAGCAAGAAGGACGATGAAACAGAGGAGAGAGCTACAGATTCAGGTTGTTGATATGACGACTACTGCGGAGACATCACAGTTGCTTCAGTGACATTAAGTTGAGTCTTAATGCCATTGTGACCGGTTTCAGTGGTATTGTACACAGTGTAAATGGTGCAAGCATCGGTACTGAAGGTATAAAGGAGGAGGGGGGGCAGTGCATAAAAAACAAGGCCGAGGTGCTTTGGTGTATGCCAGTTCAACAAGATGGCGGACGGGTGGGGTTGAAGAAGGGGCCATTGCTTCTCAACCGAAAATATTAACAAATAACAACAACAAAAACAACATAACATCGACAAAAACAAAAAAAACGTGAGACCACAGCGAAAGAGTGAACACTTCATCATATACACACACGCACGGTACATCTTCCCTTCTTCAGCATTCTGATTCCTCAAATCCAATCCACATTTTCTTTTTGGTGTGAAAATTAAAGCCACGTGAACTTTGGTTACTAGCGTCAAGTGTGAATCCCTAAATCGAAAAGGATGTTCACCCTCCCCGTCAGGCGTTTGACAGTGTAGTAGAAAAATAAAGACAAAAGGAGTGACGAGGAGGAGGGAGGGGGTGGAGGGAGAGGATGAGGAGGGGGGCGACTAGCCAGCCTCCCGAGTCCAGTATGTGCTACATGTTTGAGCGGGCTGTGCCGCTCCTTTTGGACCACAAGAGCTGCACTCCAGTTCAGTTTTGGTTTCTTCTTCTTCTTCTTCTTCTTCTTCTTCTTCTTCTTCTTCAAGTAGGAAAACGCAAATAAATAGAAAGCTCCCACCTTTAGCTGTCCCTTTAAACACACACACACACACACACACACACACACCTACGCACTCATCTCGTCACATGCACACTGAGGTAACCGTTGTGAAAAATATTTTAAAAATGCCCTTTTTTGTTTCAAATTAAATTAAGTTCAGGCATCAGAAAAGGACACAGACATACTTTGGGGAAGCCATCAAGTGCGGTTGAAATAAAGCTCTTCTTGCTAAATTAACAAATTAATGTACCGCACTTTGGCAAGTTTTTCAACCCTTTTTTTTTTTAATCTGCTATGTTGGTTTCGAAAATTTAAATAGAAAAAAAAAACCTGAAGAGTGGACATCCCTGGTTCTATAGGTCAGACGTCGCAGGACGGATACAGGCATACAGAGGGTGACTATCTATAGAGAAATGGCCTTAGAGAAAGGGAAAAAAAACAACGTCAACAGAAAAATAGTCTCTTACATTGATTTCACCCCGTCAGTGTAACCATCCCTTCCACTTATTGCTTTTGAAGACAACAAATAAAAAGTGTAATAAATTAAGGAGGTTATAGAACAACTAATTGATCCCCAAAAAAATTAAACAAAGACATTTGAAAAAATAGAGACCAAATAATACAGCAACAATAATGATAATAGCATTATATTAATTACATCAAAGGTAAGTCCCGGGTAGATGATTGTCTCTAAGTATAATAAACCGCTAAGTAGTCGTGGGACGGTGTCTCTTGAGCCCTGAGTACGCGAGTCCCTGATAGGTTGAAAAACCTAGTGAGATCAATGACGTCACTCCCGATGACAACCAGGTAGAGAACTATTTATTTACAGCTGTTGCTCCTGGCAACCCAGTCCGCCGGCGAGTCTTGCAAGTCTCGACTCTTTGTCCCTCTGGTTGAAAAATGTCACTCATGCGTGATCCTCCGACTCCTGCTTCACGGTGACGTTGGCGGGAAGCGACAGGACGGAGCCGCTGTGCCGCATCTTGATGACCGACGTCTCATTCGGGGACTCATACGATGCGGTGTAGCCCGCGGACAGAAGGTCGGTGGCGCCGCCCTTGTGGTGGGGGTGGAAGTGGGAGGACTTGAGGTCCGACTCCCTCCACAGCAGACCCAAGACCTGCTTCTCCAACACAGCCTCCACCTCCGCCCCGCCCTGCAGCTGCTCTAGCTGCTCGGCGTGCTCGCTGACGTCGAAGCGCTCAATCTCCTCGTTGGCGCGCTGCAGCTCCTCCGAGGCGTCCGGGCTGGAGATCGCCGGGCAGTAGCCCTTCAGGTGGAGCCGCAGACTGCACAGGTGGATGTAGTGGCGGTGGCAGTGGGGGCATTTGTGCGGGCGCTCGCGGGAGTGCAGGCGCTTGTGCAGCTTGAGGTGAACGAACTGGGTGAATTTGGCCGGGCAGAGTTTGCAATGGTAGGGCTTCTCCCCCGAGTGGAGGCGCAGGTGAGTCTTCAGGTTGCTGGTGCTGCTGAAGCGCTTGTGACAAACCTGGAGGTGACAAAAATATATTGTCAGCAGCTTGTAGAAACCTGCCAACTTAAATGTCACTCGTCAACTCATCAGTTCAGGGAATCCGCTCCTCCAGCATTGCTTCTCACCTGGCATTCATGTGGCTTCTCCCCAGTGTGGACCAAGAAGTGTTTCTGCAGGTGAGCCAGCTGGGTGAAGCCTTTGTTACAGGTCTGACATTTGAAGGGCCTCTCTCCGCTGTGGACTCGCAGATGAACCTGCAAGACAGAGGAGAAGATCTGCTCAGGCATATTCAGATAATGTAAACATTAAAGAAACCAACAAACTAAATGTGGCAGAGAAATATTATCTTGACGTACAGAGAGCTAATTACGTGTTTATTTGTGGCACTCCTTGCAGTAAAACCTGCTCGGCGGCCCAATAATAACTGCCATCCTTACAATACACACAGTATTTGGCTTTGAACAGCGTGTCTGCTTCTCTGATTTACGGCCTCATTATTATGAATCATAACAAGGCCATGAATCAGAGAAGCAGATTTATGATTCAATCAATCATAAATAGGAAGTGAATCACATCCTGATGTCGGAAGCCAAAACACGGAGCGACACAGTGGCGCTAAGAATCCTCACCTTCAGGTTCGACAGCTGGCCGAAGGTCTTGCTGCACACGTTGCACTCGTACTTGATTTTGCCGTTCTGTTTCTTCAGCGGGTACGGCAGCGCCTTGTAGCCCGCCGAGCCCGGGCCGCGCTTCACCTTACTCAGGTTGATGGCCTCCTCGTCGGAGAACTGCTCGCTGGCGTTGCCCAGTAGAGCTGAGGTAGGCTTGGTGGGCATCCGCTCGTTGGGAGGTGCCATGCCCGCTGGAGGGGAGCCGCTGCAGGGGATGTGGGTGGGTCTGCGTGGGTGCGGGTGCCCCGGGTACGGATGGTGAGGCGCTGCTTTGTCCTTCAGAGAGGTGGCCGCCTGGAAGGCACTGGTGGGCCGGGGGAGGAGGAAATCTCTGTGGGCAGAGATGGAGGTGGGGTGGACGTGGTCAGGCATCAGGAAGCGCCTCCCGGCTGTGTCGGAAGGCAGGAGGGGTACGTGAGGGGGCAGGAGGCTGCTATACATCCTGGGAAAGATTCCTCCTACGGTGGGGACGCCACCGCCGGGTAGAGGGTAGTGATGGGGAAGGAGGTAGCGTGAGTAAGTGGCGCCTGGAGGGTAGAAGGACGAGGAGAGGGGGGTAAATGGCGGGGAGTAACCGGGGTAAGAGCCCAGTCCGGGGGGGTAGAAAGAAGCCGGACCCGAGGGGCTCCCCTGGGGGCTGCTGTCTGGGCTGCTCCTTGCCGACGGGCTTGGTGTGGCTGAGGAGTGGCCACCAGGGGAATGGGTTGCAGGGTAACCGAGCTGGACGGGTTTGTGGCCAAGGAAGTCTTCGGGGATGTGAGGGTGGGACCTGAGAGCTGGGTAAAGGGCGCGGGGGTACAGGGGACCCTCGGGACTGTCGCCGCAACGCGGGCGGGTGGGGAGCGGCCGGCTTGGCTCCCTCTTTACGGACGAGGAGGAGGAGGTGCCGCGGAGAATGGAGAGGACGCTGTGTTCCCTCTTGGGCGGCGTGGGCGTCATCGCGACAGGGGACGGGCTGCTGGCCTCCACCAAATGCTCCTCGCTGCTCTCCTGCTGCTGCTTGACCTCCAGGAGAGACTGCGCTGCAGGGACAGAAAGAGAGAGAGAAGGGAGGTCAGAGGGAGTTCACCAGATCAAGATAAGGTCCTCCTGGTTCCCTTTCTGGGGGGCCAATTAATATATGCCTCCAACTCTTTACCATTTAAAGGAGTAGCCATGAATTCTATTTAACCAGGCAAACACTCAAATTCCTTCAAAACTCAGTTGGTCTGCAGAGAAAACCCCTCTGCATGTCACGAAAACTTTTGCTCAGCAAAGATATGTGTCACAGGGTTAAGGAGCACCATAAGTAACTTAGTGGGCCAATTAAGGTGACAGATTTGACGAACGAGCGCGAGGGACAAGGGCGGGGAAGGGGCAAAAGACAGGAAGTGAGGCGTGACAGTTGCCTTGAGGCGTTGTGTGTGTGTGTGTGTGTGTGTGTGTTCATATCTGTCAGTGTGTGCCTATAAAATCAAGATAAAATCAAAGATGTGGCAGCCAGACAGAGCTGATGGAAGGTTTCCTGCTGAAGATATCCTTGCTTGGCCTACACACACACACACACACACACACAAACACACACCATGTGACAAGTTACACAGAGGCGCCTGCAGACAAAGTCCTCTGTCTGATCTGTTGACTTCCACTTCTGGTGAACATGCAACACACACACACACACACACACACACACACACACACACACACACACACACACACACACACACACACACACTTCTGATCAAGCTCCTACTCTCCTGATTTTCCCTCTTCATGCGCTATTGTTTCCGGGTCAGAGGCTAGATTAGAGAGCTTCCTCCTCCGTCACTCACACCTACTGTCACCTCCGCATGATGAAAGAGTGGATTAGGAGGAGAGAGCACACACTCACACTCACACACTCACACTCTCACACACACACACACACACACACACACACACACACACTCTGTCTCTCTCTCTAAAAGCCCTGGCTAGTCAGCTAGCAGCACATCTCGACTGTTAAATGGCCCCTTAAAACGCTGCCGTCTATTATCTGTAAGCTCATTTACTGCCCAGTCAACTTTTTTTTTTTACCACGAGGTCACCCAGAGGGGAGTGTGTGTGATTATAAGTGTAAATGTGTGAGAGTGTGTGAGTCTGTGTGAGAGATGGCGCTTGTCAAAGTTAATCCCGACTGCCAGCACTGATGAAATTTGTTTGACTCCCCCACTGATACGCCCGCTCATTCAGTCGGTGACCCTTGCATCAGTAGTATAGCGGCAGAGTGTAAACATTGAGGTTATCAGTTAGCCTTCTTCGTCACCCTCCTCCTCTCCCTCCTTCCCTTTTTCTAGAAAACAAACAGGGCGGCCATCTTGGAGATATCAATCTGTCAACACGGCCCTTCTGCCAGGAAGTTCAAGTAGTCAACAGAGAGGGTGGGAGGCGACTCTACCTCCAGCACGACCTCCTCCACCTTCTCTCTGGTCGTTTCAAGTAGCAGATATATCAAGGCAAATGGCCAACACACACGCACACAAACAGACACATTTTGCTAGCTTGTGTTTGAGATGAAAAGAGTGGGTGTGAATCTGATATGTCATATGTGTGTGTGTGTGTGTGTGTGTAAGAAGAGAGAGTGTTTTTGTCGAAACAGAGCAGAGTCTTTGAACACAACACATACACTGAAAAGATGCAAAAAAAAAGTGAGAGAAGAAGAGAGAGGAGAAAGTGAGGGAGTGAGAACCCTTCAGTCCTCTCTCTCTCTCTCTCTCTCTCTCTCTCTCTCTCTCTCTCTCTCTCTCTCTCTCTCTCCTCTCTCTCTCTCTCTCTCTCTCTCTCTCTCTCTCTCTCTCTCTCTCTCTCTCTCTCTCTCTCTCTCTCTCTCTCTCTCTCTCATCTCTCTCTCACACTCACACTCACACTCACACTCACAGAAAGAGAGACAGTTGTCTGGTTTTGCTATGACTGCACTGGAAAGAGAGAAACACGCAGTAGACATGTTGTCGAATTCCTCGGGGAATAAACTACATGATGTTGCTGAGTTTATTGATAATTTAAAAAAAGGCAGAACGAAATAGTGAGACGCGTCCATGACAACACAAAAAAAATGCTGAAAACTAACAAAAGGCTACAACTTAAATCCACTTAGATAACTGGTATCTCTCCTTTTACCTTCAGCCCTTGAAGCCTTCCTTAGTCTGAAAAGATTGAGTTTCTTCTTCTTCTTGGTTTTACTCAGCCGATGAGATTATTTCTGAGCGTACTCATTTTAGCAAAGTACGATCAGCAGACCAAAAAAACAAATAAAAATAAAAACTTTAAAGCTCTGCAAAACTGCAGCAAAGTGCAGGTGAGTGTTTCAGGTAAACATCAGTACTCAAGTCACTGGCAGGTCAACAGAAGCCCATGGGGCGAAATGACAGAGGCAGCTAATTAAAGACAACACATATACTGTATACACACTCAGGCGGCTTTGGGGATGAGGAGACGAGTATACCTCCTGCCTCTCTCCACCCAGGTCATGTGCATTACCCCCGGGCAGTGGAGTCGCCCAGGCTGGGTCTGCTGGTTCCTCTACCACCGTAACACTGCCATTAGCCCACAATCACACCTGGAAACCCCTGAGCTCCCACTCGCTCTCTCCGTATCCCTCTCGAGCTCGCTCTCTCTTTGATCTGCTCCACTACAGCCCAGTTATTAGTCTGCTGCATCATTAAAGCGTGAATTTAAAGGTTTTTGATTGATATCAGAAAGTTAGGAGGAGGTGGAGGGGGATTCACTTTGGCTATCAAAATAGAAACAAGAATAGTTCTATATGACGATGGAGAAATCTGATGGCTTACTTTTAGACTCATAAAAAAAAAGTTCACGGAAGACACACACACACACACACACACACACACACAGTCTCTGCTCCTTTTATTGAGGTTGTGTTGCAAGTGTGAG
Organism: Taurulus bubalis; assembly: GCF_910589615.1. Classification (NCBI taxonomy): domain Eukaryota; kingdom Metazoa; phylum Chordata; class Actinopteri; order Perciformes; family Cottidae; genus Taurulus; species Taurulus bubalis. Next base: position 9,098,565 of record NC_136600.1, read on the forward strand.
CTTTCATGTTAAAAGCGGGTGTTTAAGTATGTAAGACTGTGGCATTAGGGGCCATATCTCCCCTGTCTGTGTAATTACACTGTCACTGACACACACACACACACACACACACACACACACACACACACACACACACACAACGATGGCACTGACTGAGATGAAAGGTTGTTCGTCTTGTACTTGTATGTGTGTGTGTGTGTGTGTGTGTGTGTGTGTGTGTGTGTGTGTGTGTGTGTGTGTGTGAGTGAGATAATGACAGGCTAACATTCAGAGAGGAAGGAGACACAGCTACACTCACAAACACCGTGAGGCTTTAAGAGCGGCGACAGGACACACGCGCACTGATTAATTTTATAGCAGCAGCTCAGAATCAGGCATTTCATTTAAAAATTAAAAACAGCCTGTTCTTTCACAATGAAAGTATTTTTTTTAACAAAATGAACAGATAAAACAACAACAACTTGTAGACTTACTGAGTTTCTGCATCATCAGCTCTCCGGACGCCGGGTAGTGGAGACGTCGGGCGAAGTCGTGGCAGTACCAGACGAGCAGCTCGGCGCCGGCGGGGACGGGCTTCACCGTGTAGAAGTAGATCTCCATGCCGTTCTGGCACGCCGCGATGTTCTGCTCGGCCGCCGAGTGGGCCGGGTTCACGTACCGCATCCAGTTGGAGCGGGTTTCATCCAGACCGTCGACGAAGTGGTGGAACTCCCGGTCCTCGTATATCTGGAGGAAGGAGGAATACATACGTTTACATTTTGGTGATTTGTTTTTTGATTGAACGTCGCGATTTATTGTGGTTAATTATTTAGATTTTTACTCTCAATTCGGTTGATCTTTATTAAAGTTATTCGACAGTTTCTGATTATTGTGAAGTGGAAGAAGTTTTAGCCAATACAAGATTAATGTTTTTTAATCAGTTTTTTGTAAATTCTCGTGACGCTTCACCGACAAAATGACTTTCAACTAATTCATTTCCAACTAACGACAACCAAAGAACCGAGAAAGTTACTTAAAATAAGGCCGTGACTACATGCGTTAATTAACTGAAAAATACAAAAATGTGAATAAGTAGCAAACATATATGTGTAATATTCAAGAGAATTTTAGAAATACTGCGATTTTGACTAAATAACTACAGCAAATAACTAAAACATAACTAAAATAAAAAGTATGAGGTAATGTCTTATTTATTATTGATCCGCATCTCCGTGCCTCCATCCATTCCTTCCTCACCATGTTCCTATCTTCATCTTCGTCTTCCTCAGAAGAAGACAGACAGACTGTCGCGGAGGAAGAGATCCTCTTTTATATTGAAAAGAGAAAGGAAGGACCAACTCATCTTCTACCTCTCCTCCCCCTCTCTCTCTCTTCACTGTGTGTGTGTGTGTGTGTGTGTGTGTGTGTCTGAGAATGATATGAGCATGAATGGAACACCTTTCAGATATAGTGTCTGCTTGTGGTTTGGAGCATAGTGACTCTTGCTCTTCATATACGTGCGCGCACACACACACACACACACACACACACACACACACACACACACACACACACACACACACACACACACACACACACACACACACACACACACACACACAGTTTGTGAGCGTGTGTACTCTCACTGTCAGTTACCGGTAGTGCTAGAGTGTATTCTGTCGAACGGTGTGGGTGTGTGTGTGTGTGTGTGGACTTACAGGAACCACAGTGTGACATGTTAATTGTGTGATGGTGACATCACATCCGTGTCTCTCTGTCTCATGAGCACACACAGAAAAACAGCGAGCCCAGTTTCCTGTTCCACTGACTGACTTTAGACGCGTGTGACGTCACAGGAAGGGGTCCCTTTGGCTTCTGAGGAAGTGTGTGTGTGTGTGCGTGTGCGTGTGCGTGTGCGTGTGCGCGTGTGTGTGTGTGTGTGTGTGTGTGTGTGCGTGCGTGTGTGTGTGTGAACTCACCCTCCAAAAGTATTTGCGATTAGCGTCTTTGGGGACGCTGTCGGCCGTGTAGATCTCGCCCACCAGGGGACCGAAGCGAGTTCCTTTGGGGATGTACTCTCTGCTGCAAACGCCGACCACCTGCCCGCGAAAACACACGCACACACAGACGGGTTACACAAATGATCGAAGAGGTCTTTGAAGTGTGTGTGTGTGTGTGTGTGTGTGTGTGTGTGTGTGTGTGTGTATATGTTTATAAGCCTGAAGACAGCGTGCAAAACAATTCCACACATCAACTCGCTTTTAATATCTTTAAAAGGGCAGATTGTAACTTGTTGAGATGCAGGGATTTTATTATTTGGGACCACGAGACTTTCCGTAGTTATGGAGTGTGTGTGTGTGTGTGTGTTTTTACGCCATCGTGCACGTCCATCAGTGATATGTGTCATTAAGTCTAATTAAGTCTTATTGTATGCACAAACAGACTCACACACGACCAAGCAGCTGTCAACACAGGGAGATGATTAATGAACCTCACATTTCGGTTCATTCGGAGTGTGTGTGTGCGTGTGCGTGTGCGTGTGCGTGTGTGTGTGTGTGTGTGTGTGTGTGTGTGTGTGTGTGTGTGGTCACAGAAAAAAACTGGAAAATCTCTTGTTTCAATTCTCTCTTTCTCTCGATGCACCTCCACTCGTCGCCACATCAAAACAAAACTGCTGCCTCTTCAGAAACATCCAGACAGAAATGTTTGTTTCTTGTCTGATTCAATCGAAGAACAAGAAAAATGGGAGGAGTAAGAAGAGAAAAGAGAGGGATTATGTGGCGACGAGACATCGGGTTCAAACAAACACACACACACTTTCTTCACGCATAACCCAGGCAAACAAACGTCTTTCCCAAACCCAGTCGTGGAATGGGAAATCCCCTCTTTCCCTGGTTTCTTTTTTCTGACTTATTAACATACTTTGATGTTCTCTCTCTCTCTCTCTCTCTCTCTTTGACCCAAATACACAATCTCCTTTTATCAGAGCGGTATCCTCCAGATAAATATTAGCTGATCAGCTTCTCTCTCCGGTTCTTGCCTCAGTTTCCCATAGATAAGCCCCCTGACGAGAAAATCTATGTGATCAAACTCCCAAAGTGTCAGAATTGGCCAAAGTCACGACTCTTTGACCTGCAGTCATGCACTCTTTTTTTTTTTCTGCGGGGAAAAACACAGCAAAGACCTTAAATCTGTGTAATGGACAACAACTGACAATGTTTTTTTCACGCATCATTTATTTTCTAAATTTTAGCACTATAAAAAGAAAATAGTGCTATCTATGTCTTTTTGGGAAAATATTATAAAGCAAATGTGAAAGTATTCAAACTGTGCCTTTAACCGAGGGGCTCTTAGAGAGACAGACGCTTAAAACATCAGACAGACGATGAATCCGGGTATATTCAGCCAGACACTACATGAGAAATAAAGATTTCTTTGAGAATTAAAGTATGTTTACATGTTTAAGTAGAAACCTCAAATACAACTATGAACCTGGAAATGAGCGCGTTATGTCTCCTTTAATAATTAGCTCTGATGGAAAGGTTTGAGATGCTAAACATCCTGTTTTTTCACTTTTTTTCCCCATCACCGGAGAGTCATTTGGGCTCTGTGCAACACCTCACTGTTATCTCACCTCAGTTTCAACCTTTGACGCTTTGACATTCTGACTTTTTCACCTCCGGCTCGATCA
>NC_136600.1:9104734-9107234 GCF_910589615.1 Taurulus bubalis
TGTGTGTGTGTGTGTGTGTGTGTGTGTGTGTTGTTAATGGACAGGGGAGGGGTGGTTGGGGGGGGGGGCGATGAGGAAGGGAGCGCCACAACTTTTCCATTTGGGGGGCCACAGCAGCGCAAACAAAACTTCAAACACGATCCCACCCAAGACACACACACACACACACAGATATCCACTCAGGGAAAAACATGCTGCTCGTCCCACGCAGGCGAGCGGAAAAGCAGCAGATCAACAGAGACCACACTGTGAATTCTTCTGCAGCCGCAAGAAAGAAAATGATTTCACATCCAAGTTGGCTTGATGTGAAATCATTTTCATCAAAAAAACAGCAGCAAGAAATGAAACAATGAGATTAACTCACATCGACTCTGGATCCTCACGAGGTGTGATAAAAACAAATAATACATATTTCAGTATTTTTAGGAACCACACACTTAATTTAAAGTCATCATCATCATTTCTTCATTTTTTAATTTTTTTAGGTCTTGCAAAGCACGGAGCTGACTTTCTTGTTGTAAACTTGCAGGTAAAAGCTCTTGAAATCTAAGAAGAAGAAAACAAGCTGCTCCTTTGCTTCAAACATCCGTTACTCCTCCAACTGGAGCAAATCATTCAAATTAATTCCCATTGATTTGAATTGTGGAAATATGACACTTCCAGCAATAAAGTGTAATTGCTCCCCCCCCCCCCCCCCTCCAATGCAACAGTGTCTGCTATATTTTCCATTTAAATGAAGCGCACTGAACAACCTGATGAGAAAATGGAAACACTTCTCAATATTTCAGCTCTCAGCTGAACTCTTTGCATAACAGCTGCAACATCGAAAACTAATAGTGAAACCAAAAACAGAGAAACAATTCACCTCTCGCATATTTTCGATCAACTGAAAGACACAAAAAGCTAAGCGTGCACATCAGTCAGAGGAATTTCAAACGAAGGAGCAATTTTAACGAGTCGAGTCAAGATGAAACTCTGTGAGCTGTTTGAGCACTATCAGGGTAAAAACACTGCAATGAGAAATCACACTCATTTAAATCCAAGGTAGATCTCAGATAGAGGACACCCCGAAAAAAAAACTAATGTCCATCTGAGTCCAGCGGTCTTCATTAAAAAAACAAATGTAAACTCCTTAAAGTGTGCAACACAAACTAAAAACCCAAACTGAGGTGCAGAACGAACAGCTTTCAACTCTCTCTCAAAGAAAAACACCTCCAAGCAGCAGTTAAACAATCTGAACGAAATCCAAATAAAGTGCAGAAAAAGTAGATACAAAAGAAAGACACCAGCAGCATTGAAATAAAAAATTAAACGTTCTGATCAAGTCAGAAATAAAAACCTAAAGAAACAAGGACCAAAAATACGAAAATCTGATTTAATAAGATACACTTTTGATTCATGAAGCCACAATTTAAATTCTACTCACTGCTTTTCTGTTTCCATAATCCAGAAACTTGAATTCAAATTAAAGTAGAAAACTAACACAAAAGACGCTCAAATCTATTTATTCATAAATACATTCAAAAAAGTCCCTCAGGAGTTACGTCTTCTTTGTTTTGCTCTATTTATGTTGTTGATATAAATGTAAAAAAAGAAAGAAACGTCAGAGGGTGTCACGAGCTGCTCCGTACTCACCGTGTAACTTTGGTCCCATCCACACATAGGGACGACCGGTCAGCTCCTCTGTGTGTGTGTGTCTGAGGATAGAGAGTGTGTGTCGGACAGGTGCAGTCCGTCCCGCTCCGAGCGCTGATACTCCACACCGGTGTGCGCGTGTCTGTGTGTGTGTGCGTGTTAAAGTGTTTGTGCGTGTGATCCACTCGGTGTCCTGTGTTCAAATGCCTTACAATGCCAGACTTCCATCTGACTAAGCAGGGGAGAGGCCCGCCCCCTCTCTCTCTCTCTCTCTCTCGCCAAGCCACGCCCCCAACAGTTCCGTAGGGCAACCCCCTCCCCCTGGCTCCGCCCACATCACAACACCCCCTTACCTCTCTCTCTCTCATACACGCACACACACACACACGCGCGCACTTTTCTTTACGGGGAAGGAGCAGCGGGCGCTTTCACCTGAGGCCATGAGCTACACACACACACACACACACGCACACGCACACACACACTCACACGCACACACAACTTTTTCTGCATCAAAATAAAATTTTCTTTCAATGATGATAATGCTGGTGTGTGTGTGTGTGTGTGTGTGTGTGTGTGTGTGTGTGTGTGTGTGTGTGTGTGTGTGTGTGTGTGTACGTGGGAAATGTCTGTTAGCAGCTTCAAAAGGGTAAACAACATATGTGTGTGTGTGTGTGTGTGTGTGTGTGTGTGTGTGTGTGTGTGTGTGTGTGTGTGTGTGTGTGTGTGTTGAGTGGGGAGCATTGAGTCACTGTCACAGGATGTCCCTTTCTTCCCCAGGAAAACACACACACACACACACACACACACACACACACACACACACACACACACACACACACACACACACACACACACACACACA
>NC_136600.1:9112234-9122234 GCF_910589615.1 Taurulus bubalis
TGTGTGTGTGTGTGTGTGTGTGTGTGTGTGTGTGTGTGTGTGTGTGTGTGTGTGTGGATTTAGGGAGTTAATCCCCCGAATAGAGAAGCCATTAGGGAGCATTAGGCAGGTTAGACTCAACCATGATCCCCTCTGTGTGTGCGTGTGTGTGTGTGTGTGTGTGCGTGTGTGAGTGAGGGACAGCCACGAGCGTGTGGCATGCGTATGGGTCGAGGCCCTCAAGAAGAAGGGATGGAGGTGCGTCGGGAGTGGAGGAGGAGGGGGTGAGGAGCCAACTCCTTTAATCTTGCCAATCCACCCCTGCTGCGCGCGCACACACACACACACACACACACACACACACACACACACACACACACACACACACACACACACACACACACACACGAGTGGGTTCATCTCCACACTCTCTCAGCAGATGGCTGTGGCAGAAAGGGTAAACTTGAGCAATACCCAAACCAGACAGTAACCCCTTCACCCCCATTTACTCCCCCCACTTAGTGTCTGCAGCTAATCACAGAGTCCACAGCACGCAACCAAACACACACACACACACACACACACACACACACACACACACACACACACACACACACACACAAACACACACACACACACACATAACCTGAAAACTGAACAAGATGTTGTTCTGCAGATTAAAGCCAATTATCTTTTTTTAAGAATTATTTCCTAGAATAACACATATTCCACTGACTCCCAACAATGTATCATCATACAACGGTTTATACGACATCTGCATAAAGTTTATAAAACTTTTCATTTATTGTGCATTTTCCAACAAAAAAATCCAGCAGCACAGTCGTTTCCCCCTGGTTACATGAACGCTGCCTTTTCAAAATAAACTTCAATCTTCCCAAGAAGCTTTAGGCAACAAAACCACTTAGGTTTAGGAAAAGATCGTCGTTTGGGTTCAAATAACTACCGAAGCTGCGTTACTGAAGTGACGTGACAAAAACATTGACGTTGACCTATCGTTTCGAACAGCGGTCTCCTGGCTGAGATAGCACTGTTTGTTGGACCCATCCACCTCTATTCCTTTCTTTGGATATCTACGAATTATGACGCATTATTTTTCGCCGGTGCAGCGAATGCCGATGAGCTAAAGGTCTTGTTTACTAAAAATGTAAAGCCCGTTCCAGGTGAGCTCCTTAAACCCAAACCACAATCTTTTCCTAAACCTAACGAATTGACGCATCCTCAACTACAACGGTTGATTTGATATCTTGAGAAAAGTTATTCCTCTTTTTTTCTTGTGTGTTTCTTGTGTGTTTTACCTTCACAGGAAATAATTTAACTAGGTTTTGGAGATTATCTTCGTTTTGGGTTTTAGATAACTGCTTCTGCCGTCTTCATACTTCCTTGTTTATTATTACGAGAAAAACATACAAAATAGTTTAGCTGCGAATGCTCGATGAGAACCGTCCAAACTAAGTTGTTTCCTGTGTGGACGGGCGTTTATTTTGAAAGGACTTATGTAACAAGCAAAATCGACACATTGTGCTGGACTTTGGTAGGAAAACGTACACTTTTATTTAGCGTTCTTTGCTGAGGGAGGCTGGATCAACAGAACCCGTCTAGTGCGACAACTTTTCAGGTAACGCCCCATGATGCGGTGGACGTTCCTCACTTCTGGCGACTGGACTGGGGATTTTGCATTATTTTCTAGGGTAAACTGTGCATCACCGTTTCAGCTGCATAATTGACCCTCATTTGTCTTCTGACTATGCGGAAAGCCTTCGACGTAAAAAAAACAACCTTGAGGGGAAAACTCATTGCATTTATCAGATCGTTTTCTCCTTCTCGTCTCACATTTGTGACTGACTTCTCTTTCTGTTGAGCAAAAGTGAAAAGTCCAAACATCTGCACTAAACAATCTTGATTTACGAGCAGCCGAACCACCAAAGCAAAGCCGTGTAGCTCACAGAACGTCTGACTGTTGTGCTCGTCCTTCTATTTATTGCTTGTTTTCCAGCTCAGTCATGTGAGTCCATCTCTCTGCCGCGTACGTCACTTATCAGCCAACAATGAGCGCCAGTCCTGAGACAAGCACAAGGACGCATCCGAGAAACAAAAATAAATCAACTTTTATAAACACTTTAGTAATAAAACAACAACAAAAAGGGACCCACGAGGCTTCCCGATACTCACTCTCAGGTAGCCATTAAAAACTTTAGGACATAAACATGTTCCAGCAATATTCCAGTAAACAGCGGAAATGTGCAATGAGTCACCACATGCAACAGCAGCGTGGAGATAACACACACACACACACACACACACACACACAGACACACACACACACACACACACACACACACACACACACACACACACACACACACACACTGATGTCACGTCACCCTGTCCTGGTAGTTTCCATTATAATAAGCCTGAGGACAAACCGCTTTAGTGCAACTATTGCACTAAAGACTCACTGTGTGTTTGTGGTTGAAAAATAATCTAATTAATAGTGACTTCACTCTTCTTTGTGGTTTTCAATTTTTTATCTTCCTCTGTGGCTGTACTTTAAAAGTGAAAATAATATATTATTATTATTATTATTATTATAATGGAATTATCATACTTCTACCCTCTCTTACTTAAGTTTACTTACAGTATTTTAAGTATTTGTATTTGTTTTCACTCAATAGTTTCAGGCATTTATTACTGTAATGCCAGAAACTATTGAAATACAATGGACTCCATGTGTTTTGATTAATAAATTGCAGAGTTAAAGAAAATTCTGAAAGAAACGAGAAAACTAGCAGTGATTTAAAAATATCGTAGATCTTTTATTTATATATTTATGTTTGATGTTCTATATTCCATATTTTATCCTTTTTTCTTATCTTTTTCTTTTATATCTCGTGTGTATTTTACCCTTTGTCTTCCTTTAGAGTGTAATAAACCCACATTTAATTAATTATTATAATTGTAAAGTGTGTTTGTAGAAGTTTGTTTGGATCTAAAAGTTTAGATCAAACCTCATCAATTTGTAAAAGACGAAATAAAGTTACAGTATTGTCTGGGGGGACTAACTAAAGCTTAGATGCAACCTGTTGCACACAGTGAACATTTTAATATTACAAATCCAGCTATCGTCCTATCGTTATAGAAATACAAACACCAGCGGTCGCACAAAGTCCCTGCAAAGATACAAAGACAATCACACTTTTTATTGTTTTAAACGACCACGGACGACACATAAAAGGAATATTACAGCCAAATAAAACCTACCATAAAATACAGTCAGTATAAATAATTTCAACCCTCCCCGCTTGGTCTCACCTGTTCCTCCGTCCTCCCGAGTCTTTATTCTCCTTATAATATTCCTATAACACCAGAGCTGCTGGCTCGTGTGTGTGGATCCAGAAGGACTTAAGTCTTACTTTGTGTTCCTTTTCCACTCACACCAAACAGTCTGTCTAAACCCCTCATCTCCTCCCCCTCTCTTTATTTCTTAAATCCTTCCTTCCTTCCTCCATCATCCTCTTTCTCCTCTTTATAATCTCATTTTTCTACTTTGTTTCTCCCACATTCTTCTAGTTCCATCCTTCCTCACGTTTTTCTCCTCTCCTTTCCTCTGATGCTTGTTCATTTTCCCTTCCTCCCTTGCTTTCTTCTTATATTTCCCCATCTCTCTATTTTCTTCTCTATCTTCCTACTTTCTTCTGTGCCTCTCCTTCCTTCCTTCTCATGCAAGTTATTGGTTTCAGTTCACGTCAGTCAAACTTTGCATGTAACAGGTAACTCATCCTAGTTGTCTTTATTCTTGTAGTATTTTCGTGACATTTTCACCCCTTTTAGAGCAGACAGAGAGATTACAGGAAGTGATCCGGCTCAGAGAGGACATGTTTGTTGGTTTGTGTGCTTTCTCGCATGAAAACAAACTCTCAATACACAAACTTAACGCCGTTATCAGCCTCACATTATTGTAATTCCTCCTCGCACCTCTGATATTAATTGTCCAATTAACACTTTCTTCTCTCACTAATGTGATCGCACACACCCACAGGCACAAACACCCACACACAGAAACACATTGCTAATAGTACGGGTGAGGAGAGGAGGGAGGACAACTGTTGACGCATCGTTGACACCCCACGTCTCCTGTCTCCTAAACCCTGAAAAGACAAACAGAGACTCTTTAACGTTCCTCTTATCTCATCCTCAGTTCGGAGGGAGAGACGTTCTCTAATTTTGGGCTCGGAGAAACCGTTTTTATAGCAGCGGCGTGCAGCTCCACGAGTCTCCTTGAAAGAACAGCATTTCAATCTTGTATTCCTGGTCTTTTGTGATCGGTTTGCACGGAGAAAATGCTCCAAAAACATTTGACAAACTAAAAATAATTGGACTTAAAATGCATGATGCAGACATGTAAAAGTAAAACGCGTGCTGAACATTTCTCTGAAACGTGCCACAAATCAAACGGACACGACACGCGACACGACGCACTCTTCTGCCAAATGAAGCAGAATGAAGGGAGACAATGAACGACAGAAAGTGGGTCACCGTGGGGAGCCGGAGCACAACTCAACTGACAAAAGTGCACCTCAAAAACACACACACTCAAACACACACATATGCAAACAATAAACAAAACACATAGTTTAAAATATCAGACACAGATACAACATAATGAATAAGTGAATGCACACAGGCTCTTTCAAATATTTCCGTATTTTATGTAAACTTTAAAGTCAGATTGAGACCAAACCAAACCGTGATTAGATTAGATGTGTCTGCAGCAGCTCAGTGCGCTCAGCTGTGAAGACTTAATCACAGTCGCTACCACCAGCACATTAATTGTCCCTCAGTTCATAATGTTTGTGAGTGTGTGAGTGTGTGTCCAGATTGAGTGACCAGTCATTAGGGGGTTAAATGGGGTCTGTTGTCCGAGTGCTCTGCTGATTAAGCCGGACTGGTCAGGACTGGTGGGCACCTGCCATAAGCAGCCTCGGCCTCATCCATCACCCGCTGACCTGGCTGCAGCCCGGCCCCCTGGACGCCACAGAGGCCCCCGAGGCTCCTCTACACCAGGAACTGACCATAACCATTACCCCCCCTGGACCTGGAGCCAGGATGACCCCTTCTCCTTTCTGAACCCTCGCTGTGACCCCCCCACAAGACTGTAACTATAGTCGCGGCTAGGGGCCTCTCTAAAGCTGCATTCACACCAAATCCGCTGTTGCGGCGATATAACGGAGAGTTGCTACTTAATGCCCCATTAATACCAAACTCTGGATTGCTGTCTTTGGGATTGGCCACCACTGTCTTTCTCCAAAAGTTGATTCTGATTAAACGTTTTTTGCCGACGGCTGCTGTGTTGCTACTGGATACAAACCTAAAGATGACCAATGCTACTAACCCCCAAACTGAGGTTTCCATTTGCCTCTAGATGCCCCTTTCTCTCTCTAACCCAGGTCTGAGTCCCGTTCGGAAAAAAAGGGAAGTGAAGCTAAAGTAACACTAAAATCACCTTCTGACTTTTGTTAAAAAACTGCTTATTTTCCCCCAAACCTGGCACCGAGATGACCCTTTCAAAGCCCCCTCCTCCTCTCCAACCCCGGTTCAAACCTTGGTCCTAACCCTCGCATCAACCCTAAAAAGCCCACCAGTGCCATAACCTCCGTGACACGGGGCCAAGCCTTCCCTCTGAGGATCTTCGTGGCAAAAAAGGCTGACCACTGAAACCTCCATGACCTGAGGCTAAAATAGGTGTCGTCTCCTCGTCCGAGCCAGAACTCACAGGGCGTCTGGAGCCTCTGAAAAGTCCTTAAATGGATTAAAGGTGATGCATGCGATGCTGTAACGGCAGGACTCCAAAATCAATTTAAGGTTTATTGTGAATGCATGCTGCTCTCTTTAAAAGTTTTTAAGAAAACTCACTGCAGGTTTGCTTTCGATCGTTTGCTCTCCAAACTCCAAATTTGTAGTCAAAGTAAACCAGTAATAGTGGCAGAAATATTTCAGACAAACTGCCCCAGCAAATTAACAAAAATGGATGAAGGAAATGGAAGACATAGAGACATTTTTCAGTTCTAGTGCAAAAAGAAAATGGTGACAAAGACAAGTGACACTATGAAATACAATAAACACATTGTGATGTTTGAGATCAGGCCCAGGTGGTTGCACAACTTGACTTTTAGACAACTTTAACTAATGTTTTGTCAAATTTGAAGCCTGTATTGCATTTATAAAAATGCATTAAATAATTCAATCCTTTAAAAGTGTCCTTTTGTTCATATTTTTTTTTTATGGCAAGTAGGGAGACACTGTTTAAGTCTTTCAGCTGCAAACAAAAAAGTATGCAGATTTTTTAATCAAAGCAGATTTTAAAAAACATCCTCAGATTTTGAAAACATATATTCCTCCAAGACAAAGCTTGAACCAGACAAAACAAGCTCAAAGCACTCACGTCACCCAGACTCAATGCTGAAAAATCAATAAAAAATAATCAGTGGCATTAGAGTCCTCCACAGCGCCCAGCTGTCAGCTATAAATCAGAATCAGATTAATAACCTGATTAATAACAATAAGTCTTAATTAAACTGCTTGTGTTCATTTTGTAATTAGGCCAAAAGGTGGCAGGGGGTCCAAACAAAGAAATACATCAAGAGGTGAAAGTCCTGCTGACTGACAATGACTGGTCTTAATATTTTCATGATTGGTCACAAGAACAGCGTTTCCTGAATGGAGTTTAATAAACAGCCCTGACTTCGAAAAATGAATGTTCCCATACGACCAAAGTGCATCGTCAATCATGTTTCAAGATAATGTTTTTTTCTCACGGATTAGGTTTGAAAAAATAATAATTGACAAATCACAAATGCGTCTAATCAACGTCCACATGTAGAGGACGTTGGGGTGGACGGGGTTCAAACACAGGACTTTCACTCAGGAGACCGATGTTTGTGACCGGTAATTTGAATGTTACGCCTGGAACTTTAATAGTGGAAAAACAACGCCACAAAAAAACTTCTGACTTCAGAGATTACGATTTAGTTAGGTAACAACAACGAAACTACTTGGTTGGGTTTTTGGAGAACATTGGTTTGGGTTCAAATAAGCACGTTTGTTACATAGTTGCATGTTGTACGTGATGTGTTTATGTTGGCAGCGCTCGCTACGTAAGTGAGGTAGTATCGGAACATTAAAATAAATCAACGAGGCGCGTTATAAAAAGCGTAATCTGCCACTTTTACGGGACTACAGGACTTGACTTCTCTTGGTGTCATAATGTGATTTCTGTGTTAAAAACACATGTATATATATATATCTATAGATATATATCTATATATATCTATAGATATAAATATCTATAGATATATATACATATCTCTCTGTGTGTGAGCTATCCGATTGTGGGGCATCAGGGTTTCACTGGTTCATGGTCTCTTGAGATCTGATAGGAGCTTCTTTATTAGCAATCACACACATGAACGCACGGCACGGCACGCACGCACACACACACACACAGACACACACACACACACACACACACACACACTAACTGGTGGTAACACGCTAACCGAGTGATCTGCTGGCCTTGAGAAGGGAATTGCATGAACTGCTCTTTTTCCTCTCAGATTATTACAACAAGAATTGGCCATTATGGTGCTTTCAAGGCCCGTGTCAATCTCAAAATGCACATTCCTTGGACAATGTTGCACATTTCTGCAAAAACTACAACTTCTTAAAAAAACCTTCTATTCTATATTTATATTTCTAATTGTTGTACTTTTTTCTATTACTGCGTCTGTGTTTAGTTGAAACACCAATCCACCAAAACAAATTTGTTGATTGTGAAAATCTATCAGATTGTGATTCAGATTCTGATCAGCTCTTATGGCAAGATTTTGCCCTGACTCTGCCAGTCCATGTCGATGTGTCCTTGAGCAAGACACTCAACCCCTAATTGCTCCCTGTTGCTGTATCTACGGTGTATAGAGCAAAAATGTAAGTCGCTTTGAATAAAAGCGTCAGCTAAATCAAATGTAATGATGTGTGTTTTCAATTAAGATTAGTTTCCAATTTAGAAAACTAGCCAGATCAGAAGCAAATGTTGTTCTCTTTATAGATAACTGTTGATGTTATGGTAGTATAATTGTCCACTTTTTCAAGCCATTATCCAATTTTTACCACTAGTTATTAATCATGTGGGTTGTGTTTCTTTCATAGTCGGGTCCATCCCAGGTCCAGAAAGTCACTAACACCTCCTCCTCCAGGTGGGTAGCGTCAGACTTTATGCACCTTGAACCTTCACATGTGTGCACCCTGTCGTTGCTCACACACTCACTTTCTCTCAGCCACACACACACACACACACACACACACACACACACACACACACACACACACACACACACACACACACACACACACACACATTAACAAACGCTTCACACAACCTCGTTATCTCAGGTGAAGTCACAGCTTTGCAAGGAGAAGAGAGAGAGAGAGAGAGAGAGAGAGAGAGAGAAAGGAGGTGAAAGACAACTGTGACACATATTCTGCAACAAAGTGTGTGTGTGTGTGTGTGTGTGTGTGTGTGTGTGTGTGTGTGTGTGTGTGTGTGTGTGTGTGTGTGTGTGTGTGTGTGTGTGTGTGAGACTCTAAAGTGGGACATTTCTCAGCACAAAGCCACACTCATCCCAGGTGCATCTGTTTACCTGAGTGTGTACTGAAATGTACAAGTATTCACACACACCTTAGCAGACTGTATATAATATACAGTCTGATGGTCATATACCTGATGGTCAGAAGAGAGGATGCAGGTTTTACAACACCTCCGCATCGGCCTCACTCGGCAGAACCGGAGAATGCCGCCTGGTTACGCTTAGGAAAAGATGTTGGTCTTGCATTTAAGTGACAATTTCAAGCGAAAAATAATCGACCCTCCCGGAATTTTGCTATTGATGCTTTCCTGGGGTCGAATCAAGGTGTCTCCCCCCGGGTTTTGTACACTGCTCTTGAGCGTCTAACAATGATGCTGATGGGTTTACATTGGAGTTTGTTGAAAGCCTGGTGTGTCTCACACAAATGCTAAACGGAGCACGAACCAAATGTCGGTGTTTGACAAACTGGGAGTGAGGAAGCACTTAAGTTTAGGGGAAGATAATGGTTTTGGTACAATTTGGAAGAAGGAAAGACATCCTGTTTTGTGCTTCAAATCGGTGCGGATTGGATTTAATTCCAACTAAGACCAAGCTAAAACACAACACCATCTAACATGAAGCCACTTTCAAATGAGCAACATGCTTCATTTTGACTGACTGTGTGAAATGACGTGTGGACGAGAAGATGTAGACCTGCAACCCAGACCTGCAGCAGCAAGAAACCGAGACACCTCAAAATATAAATCTCAAGATACAAACACACACACACTCACACACAGCAGGCTGCGGCGCGTGGCTGCTGTAGAGAGAAGTTTGGCTTCAGTTTCCCTGGCAGTCTGCCAAGCTAAATACACACACACACAAACACACTGGCAACACACACACATGACCATTCACAGCTTAGCGCCAAGCTCAGATAAAGGCTTCCCCCGATCTGGCTGGGTGGCTGTTCCTCTCTATATGTGTGTGTGTGTGTGTGTGTGTGTGTGTGTGCGTGTGTGTGCGTGTGTGTGTGTGTGTGTGCGTGTGTGTGTGTTTGTGTGGACGGAGAGAGTGGAGAGAGAGGAGGTAAAGTTTAAGTACAGTCAGACAGGAGAGAGTAAACACTGATAAGTCCCAGCTGTGTGTGTGTGTGTGTGTGTGTGTCTGTGTGTGTGAGTGTGTGTGTGTGTGTGCGGCCATGTGTACACGCCCCCAAACACACACACACACACACACACACACACACTAAAACACTTCCGAGCCCCCCAACCTTTCCATCAAATCCATCGTCCCACACACACTTCCACCACTTTGATGAGGTGAAGGCGTGTGTGTTCGTATTCAGCCTGTGTGTCTGTGTGTGTGTGTGTGCGTGTGTG
>NC_136600.1:9127234-9132234 GCF_910589615.1 Taurulus bubalis
CTTCACTATGTTATCTTTCTATCTTTCTGACACGTATAGCTGATGTGATAGCTGTTGAAAGTGTCGCACAAAATAGACCAGTTCCCTGTGAGAGGAGACACAATCAACAGGAGGGAAGAAGAGCCAAGAGGAGGTGCTGAGCTTGTTTGCTGGCTTGTCCGTCACGTGTCTGCAAATGCCGAGCTGCAACTGCTGTTGTTCCCGGACCCGACGTGACCTCATCTGGGACGTTTAAACACACACACACACACACACACACACACACACACACACACACACACACACACACACACACACACTCTGGAGACTCAAAATGGCCAAGATGAACTCATAATCACAGAGAAGTCTTGAGGAAACCCGTCATGCGGGTGTTGACGTCACTGATTGTGTTTCCCCTGATGGATGTCGGGCACTAAGTGCAGCTGAAGTCACATTCTGACAGTGTTGTGGACGACCACTCCAGCGCAGGCGTGCACATCCTGAATAATATAACGACCAGACCTTTTGGTTAGTAATCCCTGATGCCATTTTTTTTTTCTAAATGTAGATTAGATTAGATTAGATAAGCAACATTTTAATCAATCGGGACGAATGCAGCATGATTCAGCTGAGCGGAGGTGGAAAGGTGAGGGTGCAGACACATCCTAACGCCCTGCTGTCAGTGATACAGGAAGCACAGCAAAGTAGTCAAGAAAAGTGTGTTCAAAAGTCTCAGTACTTTAATCCCTCAAGAATTTAATGCATATGAGGTTTGTATGTTAACATTTTTAACATTTTATTCTGACCTCAAAGTTTTTTTTACATGTAAAAGAGGTGACCCAGAAAAGTATATGCATTTTATTTCACTTGCAGGTCTTTCACATATACTATACAATATAAAGGCAATCATCACTACAAAATAGTTCTGTAGAAATAGGCCCAAAATAAATATATTATGCATATTTATACATATAACCAACACACCGGGAGCCTTGAGCTTCGTCCGTGCATGTGCACATGTGCATGTGCACGTGTGCACGCTTTTCCGTGCAACGTGAAAGGTTCAGTGCGAAGAACGCTTTAACTTAAATTTCACACCTTTCAATCCCACGACCAGCAGACGAGAAATGATGTTTTGTTTCCAAGAATCCACCAAAATGTAATTTAGAAAACTGTAAAAAAAATACACTCGTAAATATAACACACACGGATTGCATTTGAGTGATATAGATTGTCAGATACCTTTTAAAAGGGTTCACTTTTTTGTGAGGATTAAAATGACTTCCAGGCAAACAAACCAGTGTTGAATTTGGATGTGTGGTGCATTGTTTACATTTGCATTAGGTCATAATGAGCAGGAAAGAACGTGATAAACATCTATATAAACGGTAAAAACATGTATTTTATTCTTAATAGTATTTCAATTGTTGCGAAAAGTCCTGACTTGGTGGTAAATGTAGAAAAACGGGACTCGGTACACCCAGTTTGGAACTGCGACAATCCCGTAAAAAAACTGGGAGTGCTTATAGACGGCATGAGCAGATCCCAAAGGGAATCAAACCTCCAACCCGTCAATATTAGTCCTACGCCCCCGCAGAGAGGTAAGTGAACCCCGAACCTGTTGCCCAACAGAATTGTAGTTACTCAGTAACTCACAACTTCACTTATCAAACACCTTCCTGAGGGCGCCTATCAACACCAGTAGCGTGCTAACACTAACTACTTCCCCTCTGCCTTCCTCTTCCTCCTGTCCTGTCATCAGGTGACCCCCCTTCCACCACCTCCTCCTTCCTCCGCCCACACTCCATTTCCCAGCAGACAGTCCTTATCTAACCTGTGACCCGTGATGAGCAGAGATAGAGGAGACAGTCCACACTCTTCTCACTTTAAAAACAACAAATCACCTCTTAGTAGCCGCGGAGCCTCGGGCGATAGCTCACAGCGCTCGTGTTTGTGTTAGCGCGTTAGCTTGCAGTGCTCGTGTTTGTGTTAGCGCGTTAGCTTGCAGTGCTCGTGTTTGTGTTAGTGCGTTAGCTTGCAGTGCTCGTGTTTGTGTTAGCTCCCAGAGAGTCGTTTATAAAGTCTTATGCTCCCCCGACTGGAACTCACAACGTCAATTATTTTCAACAAGGAGAAAATAGTTCACATAGTTCACACTTTGTGTTCAAGTAGTGTTTTAAGTTCTAGAACACAGTGCACAAGTGAAAACATGTTAAAAATATGTTTTTTTATGAAGATCGTGAAGCTCGATGAAGATTGTGAATTCAGAGCCAGCCTCTGTTCGCTTCGTCTGGACAGTCATCTCATGATCTTCATCAGACTTCATGAACATCTTCAACAATCCCTGGCGTTTTCTGTCAAAATTCTAAAGTCGAGCCCCTGTGTTGCATTGGCAAAGATAGAATGCTTGCGTTCAACAACTTCAGCTCATATAAGGTTTTGAGAAAAATGAAGAAAAAATACAAACACGTAAAACAGAATTTTCTTTTTAAATTAAATTTTATTTGAAATTGCACGAGTAAAAGCATGATCCTCTAGTACATTCTGGGCATTTCTATAAACCGCTAGAAATTAAAGCATTGCATTGCAGACAAGTGGAATTTCCTCAACACAGAAAATACGATTTTGTGAGTCATTACGAGATTAAATGGCTTGTTAACGGAGATCATTCTTCCGTGCCAGTGTTTACTCACCAGAGAGGAGGGATGTGTCTCCATGATCGTGTGTGTGTGTGTTTTATTCTGGTCTGATCTGAGTGAGTTCTTAATGTGAAGCAATGCTAGATGTTAAAGGGGTAGAGAGAGAAAGAGAGAAACGAGAGAGAGAGGAAGAGACAAGGAGTGTGTGTGTGTTTGTGTGTGTGTGTGTGTGTGTGTGTGTGTGTGTGTGTGTGTGTGTGTGTGTGTGTGTTTGTGTGTGTGAGATCCTCTGTAATTTGTCCAGGCCTTGCACTGAGCCTGTAATTACCCTCATGGCATGTACACACACACACACACAGACAGCCAGGCCACTGGATGCGTCTCACGATAGCCCGCGTGAAAGCGATAAGTGTACAGACACGCTGCACAAAGCAAAAGTGACACACACACACTTAAACACACACGTAACAGGTATGTCTCATTATGTGTGAAGAAGAAAACTGCAGCTATTGTGACACGCACACACACATACACACATACAAACACACACACAAACACACACACTGTGGACATACTGACACAGTGGACTGACTGTCTTCAGGCTGGTTAATATTTAGTTAAACGGCCGCTCACATGATCAGAAACAGTGGGAGACAAGACTGATAGGGTTGAAAAAGTGTGTGTGTGTGAGTAAAACAAATGTAAAAGAAACATAATTCAAATAAGAAAGAACTAAAGATGGAAGGAAAGAAGTGCTAAAGGAACAAATATTTGTAACCAGGAAGTATAAAGACCACAAAAACCCACAAAGGACAGATGGGAGGAAAGGTGGATCGTGAAATACCGAAAAGATTATTCAACACTTAGTTTGGTTGTAGAAAAGATTGCGAAATACGGAAATGCAGTTAGTAAAAAAGATAAAAGACTTTTGATCAACAAAGTACTTTTGTTCCCGAAAACTACGTTGTTTCCTGTGAAGATGAAAGTTTATTTTGAAAAGAAAGCATTTACGTAACCAGCACAAATTGTCACTTTTTTGTAAAATATCATACAAACCGTTTTATGAGGATACGTCAATGTGTGTGTGTGTGTGTGTGTGTGTGTGTGTGTGTGTGTGTGTGTGTCTGTGTGTGTGTGAATGTATGTGTGTGTGTCTGTGTGTGAGCTAAAGTGTTGATTCTCCAGAAACTAGTCATCCCAAGACAAACAGGTGTGTTAGACTGGCTCCAGACACACACAAGCATTCCTATTTTATGACATTGCTCACGTAGTACAGGTACACATGCACATGCAGATTAAAAACAAATACAATGGATTGGAGAAATAGCTATACAGCCATAAAACATAAAAACTGAGTCTGTTGTTTTCATATAAATATGTATTACTATACTGTTATATGCAATTATGCACCACATAACAGCTGTGAGTGTCCTGCTGTAACCCCTCCTCTCTCTCTATCAGCACTGGGTTTAAACCCACAGGAAGCCACACATACGACAAACCCTGCAATCATTAACCTGCAACACACACACACACACACACAAACCCACATACCAGCGCACAAAGACAAAATAGACACACGTAAAGACACGTAAAGACACGCAAACACAAAAACTGAACTCAATCATCAGTGCAGGTAAGTCGCAGTTCTAAAAAAAAAGACTGAATCATGCTTTACCAACCAAGACCACCAAGACTAGTCATCTGCTCATCAACTAGTACACACACACACACACACACACACACACACACACACACACACACACACACACACACACACACACACACACACACACACACACACACACACACTGGAGATATGGATGCTGCTAATGCCTTGAGTTGAGGCCCGAGCAATCAATCACTGATAAAACACACCAGCTTTATGGTCCTGGAACAAGGTGAGCCCTGTTCACACACACACGCACACACACACACACACACACACACACACACACACACACACACACACACACACACACACACACACACACACACACATACACAAACACATGTATGGAGAGTTAGTGAAATAGAAAGTATGGAAAAGGCCTGCACTTCAACACCCTGATAAAATATGTGAGGTGAGCAAACCTGGCAACCTGTGACCGATGACCCTTTAACAACAAAAGGGGTACCATATACTCTCAAGGGGAATTGAAAAGTACAAACCACAATGTTTTTCTTCATCTTATACAGAGTCGGAGGGACAGACGCTGCATTATCTACACGTCTACATTTCACACATTGCTTTATTGCACACCGATGAGAAATAGTCCCTTTTCCAGGGCAGGTTCTTTGACAATAATGTTATTTTATTTTGCACAATTCAAACAATAAAACAAAAAATCATAACAGAAAATGAATATCACAGTGCAGGAA